>NW_026893614.1:0-365302 GCF_032452875.1 Bos javanicus
CGTTCAGTTACGTATTGCTTGCCTCATAATCGCCAGCTGGGACGCAGGATTCATGCCTGCTCAGCTGCCTGATAATAGCCAGCTGGGCCGTAGGATTCATGCCTGCTCAGCTGCCTGATAATGGCCAGCTGGGCCGCAGGATTCATGCCTGCTCAGCTGCCTGATGTCGCCAGCTGGGCCGCAGGATTCATGCCTGCTCAGCTGCCTGATAATCGCCAGCTGGGCCGCAGGATTCATGCCTGCTCAGCTGCCTGATAATCGCCAGCTGGGCCGTGGGATTCATGCCTGCTCAGCTGCCTGATAATCGCCAGCTGGGCCGCGGGATTCATGCCTGCTCAGCTGCCTGATAATCGCCAGCTGGGCCGCAGGATTCATGCCTGCTCAGCTGCTTGATTCTTGCCTGCTGAGGCACATGATCCGTGCAGGAGACCTACCTGATCAGCACATGAGCAGTCACATGATCAGCGCCTCTCAGTCACCTGATCACTGCATGACAGGCACGTGATCAGTGCCTGCTGAGGTGCGGGATCAGCGCCTGCTCACCTGCCTGATAATCGCCAGCTGGGCCGCAGGATTCATGCCTGCTCAGCTGCCTGATAATCGCCAGCTGGGCCGCAGGATTCATGCCTGCTCAGCTGCCTGATAATCGCCAGCTGGGCCGCAGGATTCATGCCTGCTCAGCTGCCTGATAATCGCCAGCTGGGCCGCGGGATTCATGCCTGCTCAGCTGCCTGATAATCGCCAGCTGGGCCGCAGGATTCATGCCTGCTCAGCTGCCTGATAATCGCCAGCTGGGCCGCGGGATTCATGCCTGCTCAGCTGCCTGATAATCGCCAGCTGGGCCGCAGGATTCATGCCTGCTCAGCTGCCTGATAATCGCCAGCTGGGCCGCAGGATTCATGCCTGCTCAGCTGCCTGATAATCGCCAGCTGGGCCGCAGGATTCATGCCTGCTCAGCTGCCTGATAATTGCCTGCTGGGCACATGATCCGTGCAGGAGACCTACCTGTCAGCACATGAGCATTCACATGATCAGCGCCTCTGAGTCACCTGATCACTGCATGACAGGCACGTGATCAGTGCCTGCTGAGCCGCGGGATCAGCGCCTGCTCAGCTGCCTGATAATCGCCAGCTGGGCCGCAGGATTCATGCCTGCTCAGCTGCCTGATAATCGCCAGCTGGGCCGCAGGATTCATGCCTGCTCAGCTGCCTGATAATCGCCAGCTGGGCCTCAGGATTCATGCCTGCTCAGCTGCCTGATAATCGCCAGCTGGGCCGCAGGATTCATGCCTGCTCAGCTGCCTGATAATCGCCAGCTGGGCCGCAGGATTCATGCCTGCTCAGCTGCCTGATAATCGCCAGCTGGGCCGCAGGATTCATGCCTGCTCAGCTGCCTGATAATCGCCAGCTGGGCCGCAGGATTCATGCCTGCTCAGCTGCCTGATAATCGCCAGCTGGGCCGCAGGATTCATGCCTGCTCAGCTGCCTGATAATCGCCAGCTGGGCCGCAGGATTCATGCCTGCTCAGCTGCCTGATAACCACCAGCTGGGCCGCAGGATTCATGCCTGCTCAGCTGCTTGATTCTCGCCTGCTGAGGCACATGATCCGTGCAGGAGACCTACCTGATCAGCACATGAGCAGTCACATGATCAGCGCCTCTCAGTCACCTGATCACTGCATGACAGGCACGTGATCAGCGCCTGCTGGGGCGGGATCAGCGCCTGCTCAGCTGCCTGATAATCGCCAGCTGGGCCGCAGGATTCATGCCTGCTCAGCTGCCTGATAATCGCCAGCTGGGCCGCAGGATTCATGCCTGCTCAGCTGCCTGATAATCGCCAGCTGGGCCGCAGGATTCATGCCTGCTCAGCTGCCTGATAATCGCCAGCTGGGCCGCAGGATTCATGCCTGCTCAGCTGCCTGATAATCGCCAGCTGGGCCGCAGGATTCATGCCTGCTCAGCTGCCTGATAATCGCCAGCTGGGCCGCAGGATTCATGCCTGCTCAGCTGCCTGATAATCGCCAGCTGGGCCGCAGGATTCATGCCTGCTCAGCTGCTTGATAATCGCCTGCTGGGCGCAGGATTCATGCCAGCTCAGCTGCCTGATCAGCACATGAGCAGTCACATGATCAGCGCCTCTCAGTCACCTGATCACTGCATGACAGGCACGTGATCAGTGCCAGCAGAGGTGCGGGATCAGCGCCTGCTCAGCTGCCTGATAATCGCCAGCTGGGCCGTGGGATTCATGCCTGCTCAGCTGCCTGATAATCGCCAGCTGGGCCGCAGGATTCATGCCTGCTCAGCTGCCTGATAATCGCCAGCTGGGCCGCGGGATTCATGCCTGCTCAGCTGCCTGATAATCGCCAGCTGGGCCGCGGGATTCATGCCTGCTCAGCTGCCTGATACTCGCCTGCTGAGGCACATGATCCGCAGGAGAGCTACCTGATCAGCACATGAGCAGTCACATGATCAGCGCCTCTCAGTCACCTGATCACTGCCTGACAGGCACGTGATCAGTGCCTGCTGAGGTGCGGGATCAGCGCCTGCTCAGCTGCCTGATAATCGCCAGCTGGGCCGCAGGATTCATGCCTGCTCAGCTGCCTGATAATCGCCAGCTGGGCCGCAGGATTCATGCCTGCTCAGCTGCCTGATAATCGCCAGCTGGGCCGCAGGATTCATGCCTGCTCAGCTGCCTGATAATCGCCAGCTGGGCCGCAGGATTCATGCCTGCTCAGCTGCCTGATAATCGCCAGCTGGGCCGCAGGATTCATGCCTGCTCAGCTGCCTGATAATCACCAGCTGGGCCGCAGGATTCATGCCTGCTCAGCTGCCTGATTCTTGCCAGCTGAGGCACATGATCCGTGCAGGAGACCTACCTGATCAGCACATGAGCAGTCACATGATCAGCGCCTCTCAGTCACCTGATCACTGCATGACAGGCACGTGATCAGTGCCTGCTGAGGTGCGGGATCAGCGCCTGCTCACCTGCCTGATAATCGCCAGCTGGGCCGCAGGATTCATGCCTGCTCAGCTGCCTGATAATCGCCAGCTGGGCCGCAGGATTCATGCCTGCTCAGCTGCCTGATAATCGCCAGCTGGGCCGCAGGATTCATGCCTGCTCAGCTGCCTGATAATCGCCAGCTGGGCCGCAGGATTCATGCCTGCTCAGCTGCCTGATAATCGCCAGCTGGGCCGCAGGATTCATGCCTGCTCAGCTGCCTGATAATCGCCAGCTGGGCCGCAGGATTCATGCCTGCTCAGCTGCCTGATAATCGCCAGCTGGGCCGCGGGATTCATGCCTGCTCAGCTGCCTGATAATCGCCAGCTGGGCCGTGGGATTCATGCCTGCTCAGCTGCCTGATAATCGCCAGCTGGGCCGCAGGATTCATGCCTGCTCAGCTGCCTGATAATCGCCAGCTGGGCCGCAGGATTCATGCCTGCACAGCTGCCTGATAATCGCCAGCTGGGCCGCAGGATTCATGCCTGCTCAGCTGCCTGATAATCGCCAGCTGGGCCGCAGGATTCATGCCTGCTCAGCTGCCTGATAATCGCCAGCTGGGCCGCGGGATTCATGCCTGCTCAGCTGCCTGATAATCGCCAGCTGGGCCGCAGGATTCATGCCTGCTCAGCTGCCTGATAATCGCCAGCTGGGCCGCAGGATTCATGCCTGCTCAGCTGCCTGATAATCGCCAGCTGGGCCGCAGGATTCATGCCTGCTCAGCTGCCTGATAATCGCCAGCTGGGCCGCAGGATTCATGCCTGCTCAGCTGCCTGATAATCGCCAGCTGGGCCGCAGGATTCATGCCTGCTCAGCTGCTTGATTCTTGCCTGCTGAGGCACATGATCCGTGCAGGAGACCTACCTGATCAGCACATGAGCAGTCACATGATCAGCGCCTCTCAGTCACCTGATCACTGCATGACAGGCACGTGATCAGTGCCTGCTGAGGTGCGGGATCAGCGCCTGCTCACCTGCCTGATAATCGCCAGCTGGGCCGCAGGATTCATGCCTGCTCAGCTGCCTGATAATCGCCAGCTGGGCCGCAGGATTCATGCCTGCTCAGCTGCCTGATAATCGCCAGCTGGGCCGCAGGATTCATGCCTGCTCAGCTGCCTGATAATCGCCAGCTGGGCCGCAGGATTCATGCCTGCTCAGCTGCCTGATAATCGCCAGCTGGGCCGCAGGATTCATGCCTGCTCAGCTGCCTGATAATCGCCAGCTGGGCCCCAGGATTCATGCCTGCTCAGCTGCCTGATAATCGCCAGCTGGGCCGTGGGATTCATGCCTGCTCAGCTGCCTGATAATCGCCAGCTGGGCCGCAGGATTCATGCCTGCTCAGCTGCCTGATTCTTGCCTGCTGAGGCACATGATCCGTGCAGGAGAGCTACCTGATCAGCACATGAGCAGTCACATGATCAGCGCCTCTCAGTCACCTGATCACTGCATGACAGGCACGTGATCAGTGCCTGCTGAGGTGCGGGATCAGCGCCTGCTCAGCTGCCTGATAATCGCCAGCTGGGCCGCAGGATTCATGCCTGCTCAGCTGCCTGATAATCGCCAGCTGGGCCGCAGGATTCATGCCTGCTCAGCTGCCTGATAATCGCCAGCTGGGCCGCAGGATTCATGCCTGCTCAGCTGCCTGATAATCGCCAGCTGGGCCGCAGGATTCATGCCTGCTCAGCTGCCTGATAATCGCCAGCTGGGCCGCAGGATTCATGCCTGCTCAGCTGCCTGATAATCGCCAGCTGGGCCGCAGGATTCATGCCGGCTCAGCTGCCTGATAATCGCCAGCTGGGCCGCAGGATTCATGCCTGCTCAGCTGCTTGATTCTTGCCTGCTGAGGCACATGATCCGTGCAGGAAAGCTACCTGATCAGCACATGAGCAGTCACATGATCAGCGCCTCTCAGTCACCTGATCACTGCATGACAGGCACGTGATCAGTGCCTGCTGAGGTGCGGGATCAGCGCCTGCTCAGCTGCCTGATAACCGCAAGCTGGGCCGCAGGATTCATGCCTGCTCAGCTGCCTGATAATCGCCAGCTGGGCCGCTGGATTCATGCCTGCTCAGCTGCCTGATAATCGACAGCTGGGCCGCAGGATTCATGCCTGCTCAGCTGCCTGATAATCGCCAGCTGGGCCGCAGGATTCATGCCTGCTCAGCTGCTTGATTCTTGCCTGCTGAGGCATATGATCCGTGCAGGAGAGCTACCTGATCAGCACATGAGCAGTCACATGATCAGCGCCTCTCAGTCACCTGATCACTGCATGACAGGCACGTGATCAGTGCCTGCTGAGGTGCGGGATTAGCGCCTGCTCAGCTGCCTGATAATCGCCAGCTGGGCCGCAGGATTCATGCCTGCTCAGCTGCCTGATAATCGCCAGCTGGGCCGCAGGATTCATGCCTGCTCAGCTGCCTGATAATCGCCAGCTGGGCCGCAGGATTCATGCCTGCTCAGCTGCCTGATAATCGCCAGCTGGGCCGCAGGATTCATGCCTGCTCAGCTGCCTGATAATCGCCAGCTGGGCCGCAGGATTCATGCCTGCTCAGCTGCCTGATAATCGCCAGCTGGGCCGCAGGATTCATGCCTGCTCAGCTGCCTGATAATCGCCAGCTGGGCCGCAGGATTCATGCCTGCTCAGCTGCCTGATAATCGCCAGCTGGGCCGCAGGATTCATGCCTGCTCAGCTGCCTGATAATCGCCAGCTGGGCCGCAGGATTCATGCCTGCTCAGCTGCCTGATAATCGCCAGCTGGGCCGCAGGATTCATGCCTGCTCAGCTGCCTGATAATCGCCAGCTGGGCCGCAGGATTCATGCCTGCTCAGCTGCCTGATAATCGCCAGCTGGGCCGCAGGATTCATGCCTGCTCAGCTGCTTGATTCTTGCCTGCTGAGGCACATGATCCATGCAGGAGAGCTACCTGATCAGCACATGAGCAGTCACATGATCAGCGCCTCTCAGTCACCTGATCACTGCATGACAGGCACGTGATCAGTGCCTGCTGAGGTGCGGGATCAGCGCCTGCTCAGCTGCCTGATAATCGCCAGCTGGGCCGCAGGATTCATGCCTGCTCAGCTGCCTGATAATCGCCAGCTGGGCCGCAGGATTCATGCCTGCTCAGCTGCCTGATAATCGCCAGCTGGGCCGCAGGATTCATGCCTGCTCAGCTGCCTGATAATCGCCAGCTGGGCCGCAGGATTCATGCCTGCTCAGCTGCCTGATAATCGCCAGCTGGGCCGCAGGATTCATGCCTGCTCAGCTGCCTGATAATCGCCAGCTGGGCCGCAGGATTCATGCCTGCTCAGCTGCCTGATAATCGCCAGCTGGGCCGCAGGATTCATGCCTGCTCAGCTGCCTGATAATCGCCAGCTGGGCCGCAGGATTCATGCCTGCTCAGCTGCCTGATAATCGCCAGCTGGGCCGCAGGATTCATGCCTGCTCAGCTGCTTGATTCTTGCCTGCTGAGGCACATGATCCGTGCAGGAGCTACCTGATCAGCACATGAGCAGTCACATGATCAGCGCCTCTCAGTCACCTGATCACTGCATGACAGGCACGTGATCAGTGCCTGCTGAGGTGCGGGATCAGCGCCTGCTCAGCTGCCTGATAATCGCCAGCTGGGCCGCAGGATTCATGCCTGCTCAGCTGCCTGATAATCGCCAGCTGGGCCGCAGGATTCATGCCTGCTCAGCTGCCTGATAATCGCCAGCTGGGCCGCAGGATTCATGCCTGCTCAGCTGCCTGATAATCGCCAGCTGGGCCGCAGGATTCATGCCTGCTCAGCTGCCTGATAATCGCCAGCTGGGCCGCAGGATTCATGCCTGCTCAGCTGCCTGATAATCGCCAGCTGGGCCGCAGGATTCATGCCTGCTCAGCTGCCTGATAATCGCCAGCTGGGCCGCAGGATTCATGCCTGCTCAGCTGCCTGATAATCGCCAGCTGGGCCGCAGGATTCATGCCTGCTCAGCTGCCTGATAATCGCCAGCTGGGCCGCAGGATTCATGCCTGCTCAGCTGCCTGATAATCGCCAGCTGGGCCGCAGGATTCATGCCTGCTCAGCTGCCTGATAATCGCCAGCTGGGCAGGATTCATGCCTGCTCAGCTGCCTGATAATCGCCAGCTGGGCCGCAGGATTCATGCCTGCTCAGCTGCCTGATAATCGCCAGCTGGGCCGCAGGAGCATGCCTGCTCAGCTGCCTGATAATCGCCAGCTGGGCCGCAGGATTCATGCCTGCTCAGCTGCCTGATAATCGCCAGCTGGGCCGCAGGATTCATGCCTGCTCAGCTGCCTGATAATCGCCAGCTGGGCACAGGATTCATGCCTGCTCAGCTGCCTGATAAGCACATGAGCAGTCACATGATCAGCGCCTCTCAGTCACCTGATCACTGCATGACAGGCACGTGATAATGCCAGCTGGGCCGCAGGATTCATGCCTGCTCAGCTGCCTGATAATCGCCAGCTGGGCCGCAGGATTCATGCCTGCTCAGCTGCCTGATAATCGCCAGCTGGGCCGCAGGATTCATGCCTGCTCAGCTGCCTGATAATCGCCAGCTGGGCCGCAGGATTCATGCCTGCTCAGCTGCCTGATAATCGCCAGCTGGGCCGCAGGATTCATGCCTGCTCAGCTGCCTGATAATCGCCAGCTGGGCCGCAGGATTCATGCCTGCTCAGCTGCCTGATAATCGCCAGCTGGGCCGCAGGATTCATGCCTGCTCAGCTGCCTGATAATCGCCAGCTGGGCCGCAGGATTCATGCCTGCTCAGCTGCTTGATTCTTGCCTGCTGAGGCACATGATCCGTGCAGGAGAGCTACCTGATCAGCACATGAGCAGTCACATGATCAGTGCCTCTCAGTCACCTGATCACTGCATGACAGGCACGTGATCAGTGCCTGCTGAGGTGCGGGATCAGCGCCTGCTCAGCTGCCTGATAATCGCCAGCTGGGCCGCAGGATTCATGCCTGCTCAGCTGCCTGATAATCGCCAGCTGGGCCGCAGGATTCATGCCTGCTCAGCTGCCTGATAATCGCCAGCTGGGCCGCAGGATTCATGCCTGCTCAGCTGCCTGATAATCGCCAGCTGGGCCGCAGGATTCATGCCTGCTCAGCTGCCTGATTCTTGCCAGCTGGGCACAGGATCCATGCCTGCTCAGCTGCCTGATCAGCACATGAGCAGTCACATGATCAGCGCCTCTCAGTCACCTGATCACTGCATGACAGGCACGTGATCAGTGCCTGCTGGTGCGGGATCAGCGCCTGCTCAGCTGCCTGATAATCGCCAGCTGGGCCGCAGGATTCATGCCTGCTCAGCTGCCTGATAATCGCCAGCTGGGCCGCAGGATTCATGCCTGCTCAGCTGCCTGATAATCGCCAGCTGGGCCGCAGGATTCATGCCTGCTCAGCTGCCTGATAATCGCCAGCTGGGCCGCAGGATTCATGCCTGCTCAGCTGCCTGATAATCGCCAGCTGGGCCGCAGGATTCATGCCTGCTCAGCTGCCTGATAATCGCCAGCTGGGCCGCAGGATTCATGCCTGCTCAGCTGCCTGATAATCGCCAGCTGGGCCGCAGGATTCATGCCTGCTCAGCTGCTTGATTCTTGCCTGCTGAGGCACATGATCCGTGCAGGAGAGCTACCTGATCAGCACATGAGCAGTCACATGATCAGCGCCTCTCAGTCACCTGATCACTGCATGACAGGCACGTGATCAGTGCCTGCTGAGGTGCGGGATCAGCGCCTGCTCAGCTGCCTGATAATCGCCAGCTGGGCCGCAGGATTCATGCCTGCTCAGCTGCCTGATAATCGCCAGCTGGGCCGCAGGATTCATGCCTGCTCAGCTGCCTGATAATCGCCAGCTGGGCCGCAGGATTCATGCCTGCTCAGCTGCCTGATAATCGCCAGCTGGGCCGCAGGATTCATGCCTGCTCAGCTGCCTGATAATCGCCAGCTGGGCCGCAGGATTCATGCCTGCTCAGCTGCCTGATAATCGCCAGCTGGGCCGCAGGATTCATGCCTGCTCAGCTGCCTGATAATCGCCAGCTGGGCCGCAGGATTCATGCCTGCTCAGCTGCCTGATAATCGCCAGCTGGGCCGCAGGATTCATGCCTGCTCAGCTGCCTGATAATCGCCAGCTGGGCCGCAGGATTCATGCCTGCTCAGCTGCCTGATAATCGCCAGCTGGGCCGCAGGATTCATGCCTGCTCAGCTGCCTGATAATCGCCAGCTGGGCCGCAGGATTCATGCCTGCTCAGCTGCCTGATAATCGCCAGCTGGGCCGCAGGATTCATGCCTGCTCAGCTGCCTGATAATCGCCAGCTGGGCCGCAGGATTCATGCCTGCTCAGCTGCCTGATAATCGCCAGCTGGGCCGCAGGATTCATGCCTGCTCAGCTGCCTGATAATCGCCAGCTGGGCCGCAGGATTCATGCCTGCTCACCTGCTTGATAATTGCCAGCTGGGCCGCAGGATTCATGCCTGCTCAGCTGCCTGATAATCGCCACCTGGGCCGCAGGATTCATGCCTGCTCAGCTGCCTGATAATCGCCAGCTGGGCCGCAGGATTCATGCCTGCTCAGCTGCTTGATTCTTGTCTGCTGAGGCACATGATTCATGCAGGAGAGCTACCTGATCAGCACATGAGCAGTCACATGATCAGCGCCTCTCAGTCACCTGATCACTGCATGACAGGCACATGATCAGTGCCTGCTGAGGTGCGGGATCAGCGCCTGCTCAGCTGCCTGATAATCGCCAGCTGGGCCGCAGGATTCATGCCTGCTCAGCTGCCTGATAATCGCCAGCTGGGCCGCAGGATTCATGCCTGCTCAGCTGCCTGATAATCGCCTCTGGGCCGCAGGATTCATGCCTGCTCAGCTGCCTGATAATCGCCAGCTGGGCCGCAGGATTCATGCCTGCTCAGCTGCCTGATAATCGCCAGCTGGGCCGCAGGATTCATGCCTGCTCAGCTGCCTGATAATCGCCAGCTGGGCCGCAGGATTCATGCCTGCTCAGCTGCCTGATAATCGCCAGCTGGGCCGCAGGATTCATGCCTGCTCAGCTGCCTGATAATCGCCAGCTGGGCCGCAGGATTCATGCCTGCTCAGCTGCTTGATTCTTGCCTGCTGAGGCACATGATCCGTGCAGGAGAGCTACCTGATCAGCACATGAGCAGTCACATGATCAGCGCCTCTCAGTCACCTGATCACTGCATGACAGGCACGTGATCAGTGCCTGCTGAGGTGCGGGATCAGCGCCTGCTCAGCTGCCTGATAATCGCCAGCTGGGCCGCAGGATTCATGCCTGCTCAGCTGCCTGATAATCGCCAGCTGGGCCGCAGGATTCATGCCTGCTCAGCTGCCTGATAATCGCCAGCTGGGCCGCAGGATTCATGCCTGCTCAGCTGCCTGATAATCGCCAGCTGGGCCGCAGGATTCATGCCTGCTCAGCTGCCTGATAATCGCCAGCTGGGCCGCAGGATTCATGCCTGCTCAGCTGCCTGATAATCGCCAGCTGGGCCGCAGGATTCATGCCTGCTCAGCTGCCTGATAATCGCCAGCTGGGCCGCAGGATTCATGCCTGCTCAGCTGCTTGATTCTTGCCTGCTGAGGCACATGATCCGTGCAGGAGAGCTACCTGATCAGCACATGAGCAGTCACATGATCAGCGCCTCTCAGTCACCTGATCACTGCATGACAGGCACGTGATCAGTGCCTGCTGAGGTGCGGGATCAGCGCCTGCTCAGCTGCCTGATAATCGCCAGCTGGGCCGCAGGATTCATGCCTGCTCAGCTGCCTGATAATCGCCAGCTGGGCCGCAGGATTCATGCCTGCTCAGCTGCCTGATAATCGCCAGCTGGGCCGCAGGATTCATGCCTGCTCAGCTGCCTGATAATCGCCAGCTGGGCCGCAGGATTCATGCCTGCTCAGCTGCTGATTCTTGCCTGCTGAGGCACATGATCCGTGCAGGAGAGCTACCTGATCAGCACATGAGCAGTCACATGATCAGCGCCTCTCAGTCACCTGATCACTGCATGACAGGCACGTGATCAGTGCCTGCTGGTGCGGATCAGCGCCTGCTCAGCTGCCTGATAATCGCCAGCTGGGCCGCAGGATTCATGCCTGCTCAGCTGCCTGATAATCGCCAGCTGGGCCGCAGGATTCATGCCTGCTCAGCTGCCTGATAATCGCCAGCTGGGCCGCAGGATTCATGCCTGCTCAGCTGCCTGATAATCGCCAGCTGGGCCGCAGGATTCATGCCTGCTCAGCTGCCTGATAATCGCCAGCTGGGCCGCAGGATTCATGCCTGCTCAGCTGCCTGATAATCGCCAGCTGGGCCGCAGGATTCATGCCTGCTCAGCTGCCTGATAATCGCCAGCTGGGCCGCAGGATTCATGCCTGCTCAGCTGCCTGATAATCGCCAGCTGGGCCGCAGGATTCATGCCTGCTCAGCTGCCTGATAATCGCCAGCTGGGCCGCAGGATTCATGCCTGCTCAGCTGCCTGATAATCGCCAGCTGGGCCGCAGGATTCATGCCTGCTCAGCTGCCTGATAATCGCCAGCTGGGCCGCAGGATTCATGCCTGCTCAGCTGCCTGATAATCGCCAGCTGGGCCGCAGGATTCATGCCTGCTCAGCTGCTTGATTCTTGCCTGCTGAGGCACATGATCCGTGCAGGAGAGCTACCTGATCAGCGCAGAGCAGTCACATGATCAGCGCCTCTCAGTCACCTGATCACTGCATGACAGGCACGTGATCAGTGCCTGCTGAGGTGCGGGATCAGCGCCTGCTCAGCTGCCTGATAATCGCCAGCTGGGCCGCAGGATTCATGCCTGCTCAGCTGCCTGATAATCGCCAGCTGGGCCGCAGGATTCATGCCTGCTCAGCTGCCTGATAATCGCCAGCTGGGCCGCAGGATTCATGCCTGCTCAGCTGCCTGATAATCGCCAGCTGGGCCGCAGGATTCATGCCTGCTCAGCTGCCTGATAATCGCCAGCTGGGCCGCAGGATTCATGCCTGCTCAGCTGCCTGATAATCGCCAGCTGGGCCGCAGGATTCATGCCTGCTCAGCTGCCTGATAATCGCCAGCTGGGCCGCAGGATTCATGCCTGCTCAGCTGCCTGATAATCGCCAGCTGGGCCGCAGGATTCATGCCTGCTCAGCTGCCTGATAATCGCCAGCTGGGCCGCAGGATTCATGCCTGCTCAGCTGCTTGATTCTTGCCTGCTGAGGCACATGATCCGTGCAGGAGAGCTACCTGATCAGCACATGAGCAGTCACATGATCAGCGCCTCTCAGTCACCTGATCACTGCATGACAGGCACGTGATCAGTGCCTGCTGAGGTGCGGGATCAGCGCCTGCTCAGCTGCCTGATAATCGCCAGCTGGGCCGCAGGATTCATGCCTGCTCAGCTGCCTGATAATCGCCAGCTGGGCCGCAGGATTCATGCCTGCTCAGCTGCCTGATAATCGCCAGCTGGGCCGCAGGATTCATGCCTGCTCAGCTGCCTGATAATCGCCAGCTGGGCCGCAGGATTCATGCCTGCTCAGCTGCCTGATAATCGCCAGCTGGGCCGCAGGATTCATGCCTGCTCAGCTGCCTGATAATCGCCAGCTGGGCCGCAGGATTCATGCCTGCTCAGCTGCCTGATAATCGCCAGCTGGGCCGCAGGATTCATGCCTGCTCAGCTGCCTGATAATCGCCAGCTGGGCCGCAGGATTCATGCCTGCTCAGCTGCCTGATAATCGCCAGCTGGGCCGCAGGATTCATGCCTGCTCAGCTGCCTGATAATCGCCAGCTGGGCCGCAGGATTCATGCCTGCTCAGCTGCCTGATAATCGCCAGCTGGGCCGCAGGATTCATGCCTGCTCAGCTGCCTGATAATCGCCAGCTGGGCCGCAGGATTCATGCCTGCTCAGCTGCCTGATAATCGCCAGCTGGGCCGCAGGATTCATGCCTGCTCAGCTGCCTGATAATCGCCAGCTGGGCCGCAGGATTCATGCCTGCTCAGCTGCCTGATAATCGCCAGCTGGGCCGCAGGATTCATGCCTGCTCAGCTGCCTGATAATCGCCAGCTGGGCCGCAGGATTCATGCCTGCTCAGCTGCCTGATAATCGCCAGCTGGGCCGCAGGATTCATGCCTGCTCAGCTGCCTGATAATCGCCAGCTGGGCCGCAGGATTCATGCCTGCTCAGCTGCTTGATTCTTGCCTGCTGAGGCACATGATCCGTGCAGGAGAGCTACCTGATCAGCACATGAGCAGTCACATGATCAGCGCCTCTCAGTCACCTGATCACTGCATGACAGGCACGTGATCAGTGCCTGCTGAGGTGCGGGATCAGCGCCTGCTCAGCTGCCTGATAATCGCCAGCTGGGCCGCAGGATTCATGCCTGCTCAGCTGCCTGATAATCGCCAGCTGGGCCGCAGGATTCATGCCTGCTCAGCTGCCTGATAATCGCCAGCTGGGCCGCAGGATTCATGCCTGCTCAGCTGCCTGATAATCGCCAGCTGGGCCGCAGGATTCATGCCTGCTCAGCTGCCTGATAATCGCCAGCTGGGCCGCAGGATTCATGCCTGCTCAGCTGCCTGATAATCGCCAGCTGGGCCGCAGGATTCATGCCTGCTCAGCTGCCTGATAATCGCCAGCTGGGCCGCAGGATTCATGCCTGCTCAGCTGCCTGATAATCGCCAGCTGGGCCGCAGGATTCATGCCTGCTCAGCTGCTTGATTCTGCCTGCTGAGGCACATGATCCGTGCAGGAGAGCTACCTGATCAGCACATGAGCAGTCACATGATCAGCGCCTCTCAGTCACCTGATCACTGCATGACAGGCACGTGATCAGTGCCTGCTGAGGTGCGGGATCAGCGCCTGCTCAGCTGCCTGATAATCGCCAGCTGGGCCGCAGGATTCATGCCTGCTCAGCTGCCTGATAATCGCCAGCTGGGCCGCAGGATTCATGCCTGCTCAGCTGCCTGATAATCGCCAGCTGGGCCGCAGGATTCATGCCTGCTCAGCTGCCTGATAATCGCCAGCTGGGCCGCAGGATTCATGCCTGCTCAGCTGCCTGATAATCGCCAGCTGGGCCGCAGGATTCATGCCTGCTCAGCTGCCTGATAACCGCCAGCTGGGCCGCAGGATTCATGCCTGCTCAGCTGCCTGATAATCGCCAGCTGGGCCGCAGGATTCATGCCTGCTCAGCTGCTGATTCTTGCCTGCTGAGGCACATGATCCATGCAGCTCAGCTGCCTGATCAGCACATGAGCAGTCACATGATCAGCGCCTCTCAGTCACCTGATCACTGCATGACAGGCACGTGATCAGTGCCTGCTGATGTGCGGGATCAGCGCCTGCTCAGCTGCCTGATAATCGCCAGCTGGGCCGCAGGATTCATGCCTGCTCAGCTGCCTGATAATCACCAGCTGGGCCGCAGGATTCATGCCTGCTCAGCTGCTGATTCTTGCCTGCTGAGGCACATGATCCGTGCAGGAGAGCTACCTGATCAGCACATGAGCAGTCACATGATCAGCGCCTCTCAGTCACCTGATCACTGCATGACAGGCACGTGATCAGTGCCTGCTGAGTGCGGGATCAGCGCCTGCTCAGCTGCCTGATAATCGCCAGCTGGGCCGCAGGATTCATGCCTGCTCAGCTGCCTGATAATCGCCAGCTGGGCCGCAGGATTCATGCCTGCTCAGCTGCCTGATAATCGCCAGCTGGGCCGCAGGATTCATGCCTGCTCAGCTGCCTGATAATCGCCAGCTGGGCCGCAGGATTCATGCCTGCTCAGCTGCCTGATAATCGCCAGCTGGGCCGCAGGATTCATGCCTGCTCAGCTGCCTGATAATCGCCAGCTGGGCCGCAGGATTCATGCCTGCTCAGCTGCCTGATAATCGCCAGCTGGGCCGCAGGATTCATGCCTGCTCAGCTGCCTGATAATCGCCAGCTGGGCCGCAGGATTCATGCCTGCTCAGCTGCCTGATAATCGCCAGCTGGGCCGCAGGATTCATGCCTGCTCAGCTGCCTGATAATCGCCAGCTGGGCCGCAGGATTCATGCCTGCTCAGCTGCCTGATAATCGCCAGCTGGGCCGCAGGATTCATGCCTGCTCAGCTGCCTGATAATCGCCAGCTGGGCCGCAGGATTCATGCCTGCTCAGCTGCCTGATAATCGCCAGCTGGGCCGCAGGATTCATGCCTGCTCAGCTGCCTGATAATCGCCAGCTGGGCCGCAGGATTCATGCCTGCTCAGCTGCCTGATAATCGCCAGCTGGGCCGCAGGATTCATGCCTGCTCAGCTGCCTGATAATCAGCTGGGCCGCAGGATTCATGCCTGCTCAGCTGCCTGATAATCGCCAGCTGGGCCGCAGGATTCATGCCTGCTCAGCTGCCTGATAATCGCCAGCTGGGCCGCAGGATTCATGCCTGCTCAGCTGCCTGATAATCGCCAGCTGGGCCGCAGGATTCATGCCTGCTCAGCTGCCTGATAATCGCCAGCTGGGCCGCAGGATTCATGCCTGCTCAGCTGCCTGATAATCGCCAGCTGGGCCGCAGGATTCATGCCTGCTCAGCTGCTGATTCTTGCCTGCTGGGGCACATGATCCGTGCAGGAGAGCTGCCTGATCAGCACATGAGCAGTCACATGATCAGCGCCTCTCAGTCACCTGATCACTGCATGACAGGCACGTGATCAGTGCCTGCTGAGGTGCGGGATCAGCGCCTGCTCAGCTGCCTGATAATCGCCAGCTGGGCCGCAGGATTCATGCCTGCTCAGCTGCCTGATAATCGCCAGCTGGGCCGCAGGATTCATGCCTGCTCAGCTGCCTGATAATCGCCAGCTGGGCCGCAGGATTCATGCCTGCTCAGCTGCCTGATAATCGCCAGCTGGGCCGCAGGATTCATGCCTGCTCAGCTGCCTGATAATCGCCAGCTGGGCCGCAGGATTCATGCCTGCTCAGCTGCCTGATAATCGCCAGCTGGGCCGCAGGATTCATGCCTGCTCAGCTGCCTGATAATCGCCAGCTGGGCCGCAGGATTCATGCCTGCTCAGCTGCCTGATAATCGCCAGCTGGGCCGCAGGATTCATGCCTGCTCAGCTGCCTGATAATCGCCAGCTGGGCCGCAGGATTCATGCCTGCTCAGCTGCCTGATAATCGCCAGCTGGGCCGCAGGATTCATGCCTGCTCAGCTGCCTGATAATCGCCAGCTGGGCCGCAGGATTCATGCCTGCTCAGCTGCCTGATAATCGCCAGCTGGGCCGCAGGATTCATGCCTGCTCAGCTGCCTGATAATCGCCAGCTGGGCCGCAGGATTCATGCCTGCTCAGCTGCTTGATTCTTGCCTGCTGAGGCACATGATCCGTGCAGGAGAGCTACCTGATCAGCACATGAGCAGTCACATGATCAGCGCCTCTCAGTCACCTGATCACTGCATGACAGGCACGTGATCAGTGCCTGCTGGTGCGGGATCAGCGCCTGCTCAGCTGCCTGATAATCGCCAGCTGGGCCGCAGGATTCATGCCTGCTCAGCTGCCTGATAATCGCCAGCTGGGCCGCAGGATTCATGCCTGCTCAGCTGCCTGATAATCGCCAGCTGGGCCGCAGGATTCATGCCTGCTCAGCTGCCTGATAATCGCCAGCTGGGCCGCAGGATTCATGCCTGCTCAGCTGCCTGATAATCGCCAGCTGGGCCGCAGGATTCATGCCTGCTCAGCTGCCTGATAATCGCCAGCTGGGCCGCAGGATTCATGCCTGCTCAGCTGCCTGATAATCGCCAGCTGGGCCGCAGGATTCATGCCTGCTCAGCTGCCTGATAATCGCCAGCTGGGCCGCAGGATTCATGCCTGCTCAGCTGCCTGATAATCGCCAGCTGGGCCGCAGGATTCATGCCTGCTCAGCTGCCTGATAATCGCCAGCTGGGCCGCAGGATTCATGCCTGCTCAGCTGCCTGATAATCGCCAGCTGGGCCGCAGGATTCATGCCTGCTCAGCTGCCTGATAATCGCCAGCTGGGCCGCAGGATTCATGCCTGCTCAGCTGCCTGATAATCGCCAGCTGGGCCGCAGGATTCATGCCTGCTCAGCTGCCTGATAATCGCCAGCTGGGCCGCAGGATTCATGCCTGCTCAGCTGCCTGATAATCGCCAGCTGGGCCGCAGGATTCATGCCTGCTCAGCTGCCTGATAATCGCCAGCTGGGCCGCAGGATTCATGCCTGCTCAGCTGCCTGATAATCGCCAGCTGGGCCGCAGGATTCATGCCTGCTCAGCTGCCTGATAATCGCCAGCTGGGCCGCAGGATTCATGCCTGCTCAGCTGCCTGATAATCGCCAGCTGGGCCGCAGGATTCATGCCTGCTCAGCTGCCTGATAATCGCCAGCTGGGCCGCAGGATTCATGCCTGCTCAGCTGCCTGATAATCGCCAGCTGGGCCGCAGGATTCATGCCTGCTCAGCTGCCTGATAATCGCCAGCTGGGCCGCAGGATTCATGCCTGCTCAGCTGCCTGATAATCGCCAGCTGGGCCGCAGGATTCATGCCTGCTCAGCTGCTTGATTCTTGCCTGCTGAGGCACATGATCCGTGCAGGAGAGCTACCTGATCAGCACATGAGCAGTCACATGATCAGCGCCTCTCAGTCACCTGATCACTGCATGACAGGCACGTGATCAGTGCCTGCTGGTGCGGGATCAGCGCCTGCTCAGCTGCCTGATAATCGCCAGCTGGGCCGCAGGATTCATGCCTGCTCAGCTGCCTGATAATCGCCAGCTGGGCCGCAGGATTCATGCCTGCTCAGCTGCCTGATAATCGCCAGCTGGGCCGCAGGATTCATGCCTGCTCAGCTGCCTGATAATCGCCAGCTGGGCCGCAGGATTCATGCCTGCTCAGCTGCCTGATAATCGCCAGCTGGGCCGCAGGATTCATGCCTGCTCAGCTGCTGCTGATGATAATCGCCAGCTGGGCCGCAGGATTCATGCCTGCTCAGCTGCCTGATAATCGCCAGCTGGGCCGCAGGATTCATGCCTGCTCAGCTGCCTGATAATCGCCAGCTGGGCCGCAGGATTCATGCCTGCTCAGCTGCCTGATAATCGCCAGCTGGGCCGCAGGATTCATGCCTGCTCAGCTGCCTGATAATCGCCAGCTGGGCCGCAGGATTCATGCCTGCTCAGCTGCCTGATAATCGCCAGCTGGGCCGCAGGATTCATGCCTGCTCAGCTGCCTGATAATCGCCAGCTGGGCCGCAGGATTCATGCCTGCTCAGCTGCCTGATAATCGCCAGCTGGGCCGCAGGATTCATGCCTGCTCAGCTGCCTGATAATCGCCAGCTGGGCCGCAGGATTCATGCCTGCTCAGCTGCCTGATAATCGCCAGCTGGGCCGCAGGATTCATGCCTGCTCAGCTGCCTGATAATCGCCAGCTGGGCCGCAGGATTCATGCCTGCTCAGCTGCCTGATAATCGCCAGCTGGGCCGCAGGATTCATGCCTGCTCAGCTGCCTGATAATCGCCAGCTGGGCCGCAGGATTCATGCCTGCTCAGCTGCCTGATAATCGCCAGCTGGGCCGCAGGATTCATGCCTGCTCAGCTGCCTGATAATCGCCAGCTGGGCCGCAGGATTCATGCCTGCTCAGCTGCCTGATAATCGCCAGCTGGGCCGCAGGATTCATGCCTGCTCAGCTGCCTGATAATCGCCAGCTGGGCCGCAGGATTCATGCCTGCTCAGCTGCTTGATTCTTGCCTGCTGAGGCACATGATCCGTGCAGGAGAGCTACCTGATCAGCACATGAGCAGTCACATGATCAGCGCCTCTCAGTCACCTGATCACTGCATGACAGGCACGTGATCAGTGCCTGCTGAGGTGCGGGATCAGCGCCTGCTCAGCTGCCTGATAATCGCCAGCTGGGCCGCAGGATTCATGCCTGCTCAGCTGCCTGATAATCGCCAGCTGGGCCGCAGGATTCATGCCTGCTCAGCTGCCTGATAATCGCCAGCTGGGCCGCAGGATTCATGCCTGCTCAGCTGCCTGATAATCGCCAGCTGGGCCGCAGGATTCATGCCTGCTCAGCTGCCTGATAATCGCCAGCTGGGCCGCAGGATTCATGCCTGCTCAGCTGCCTGATAATCGCCAGCTGGGCCGCAGGATTCATGCCTGCTCAGCTGCCTGATTCTTGCCAGCTGAGGCACATGATCCGTGCAGGAGAGCTACCTGATCAGCACATGAGCAGTCACATGATCAGCGCCTCTCAGTCACCTGATCACTGCATGACAGGCACGTGATAAGTGCCTGCTGGGCCGCTGGATCAGCGCCTGCTCAGCTGCCTGATAATCGCCAGCTGGGCCGCAGGATTCATGCCTGCTCAGCTGCCTGATAATCGCCAGCTGGGCCGCAGGATTCATGCCTGCTCAGCTGCCTGATAATCGCCAGCTGGGCCGCAGGATTCATGCCTGCTCAGCTGCCTGATAATCGCCAGCTGGGCCGCAGGATTCATGCCTGCTCAGCTGCCTGATAATCGCCAGCTGGGCCGCAGGATTCATGCCTGCTCAGCTGCCTGATAATCGCCAGCTGGGCCGCAGGATTCATGCCTGCTCAGCTGCCTGATAATCGCCAGCTGGGCCGCAGGATTCATGCCTGCTCAGCTGCCTGATAATCGCCAGCTGGGCCGCAGGATTCATGCCTGCTCAGCTGCCTGATTCTTGCCAGCTGGGCACAGGATCCATGCAGGAGAGCTGCCTGATCAGCACATGAGCAGTCACATGATCAGCGCCTCTCAGTCACCTGATCACTGCAGGACAGGCACGTGATCAGTGCCTGCTGGGTGCAGGATTCATGCCTGCTCAGCTGCCTGATAATCGCCAGCTGGGCCGCAGGATTCATGCCTGCTCAGCTGCCTGATAATCGCCAGCTGGGCCGCAGGATTCATGCCTGCTCAGCTGCCTGATAATCGCCAGCTGGGCCGCAGGATTCATGCCTGCTCAGCTGCCTGATAATCGCCAGCTGGGCCGCAGGATTCATGCCTGCTCAGCTGCCTGATAATCGCCAGCTGGGCCGCAGGATTCATGCCTGCTCAGCTGCCTGATAATCGCCAGCTGGGCCGCAGGATTCATGCCTGCTCAGCTGCCTGATAATCGCCAGCTGGGCCGCAGGATTCATGCCTGCTCAGCTGCCTGATAATCGCCAGCTGGGCCGCAGGATTCATGCCTGCTCAGCTGCCTGATAATCGCCAGCTGGGCCGCAGGATTCATGCCTGCTCAGCTGCCTGATAATCGCCAGCTGGGCCGCAGGATTCATGCCTGCTCAGCTGCCTGATAATCGCCAGCTGGGCCGCAGGATTCATGCCTGCTCAGCTGCCTGATAATCGCCAGCTGGGCCGCAGGATTCATGCCTGCTCAGCTGCCTGATAATCGCCAGCTGGGCCGCAGGATTCATGCCTGCTCAGCTGCCTGATAATCGCCAGCTGGGCCGCAGGATTCATGCCTGCTCAGCTGCTTGATTCTTGCCTGCTGAGGCACATGATCCGTGCAGGAGAGCTACCTGATCAGCACATGAGCAGTCACATGATCAGCGCCTCTCAGTCACCTGATCACTGCATGACAGGCACGTGATCAGTGCCTGCTGAGGTGCGGGATCAGCGCCTGCTCAGCTGCCTGATAATCGCCAGCTGGGCCGCAGGATTCATGCCTGCTCAGCTGCCTGATAATCGCCAGCTGGGCCGCAGGATTCATGCCTGCTCAGCTGCCTGATAATCGCCAGCTGGGCCGCAGGATTCATGCCTGCTCAGCTGCCTGATAATCGCCAGCTGGGCCGCAGGATTCATGCCTGCTCAGCTGCCTGATAATCGCCAGCTGGGCCGCAGGATTCATGCCTGCTCAGCTGCCTGATAATCGCCAGCTGGGCCGCAGGATTCATGCCTGCTCAGCTGCCTGATAATCGCCAGCTGGGCCGCAGGATTCATGCCTGCTCAGCTGCCTGATAATCGCCAGCTGGGCCGCAGGATTCATGCCTGCTCAGCTGCCTGATAATCGCCAGCTGGGCCGCAGGATTCATGCCTGCTCAGCTGCCTGATAATCGCCAGCTGGGCCGCAGGATTCATGCCTGCTCAGCTGCCTGATAATCGCCAGCTGGGCCGCAGGATTCATGCCTGCTCAGCTGCTTGATTCTTGCCTGCTGGGGCACATGATCCGTGCAGGAGAGCTACCTGATCAGCACATGAGCAGTCACATGATCAGCGCCTCTCAGTCACCTGATCACTGCATGACAGGCACGTGATCAGTGCCTGCTGAGGTGCGGGATCAGCGCCTGCTCAGCTGCCTGATAATCGCCAGCTGGGCCGCAGGATTCATGCCTGCTCAGCTGCCTGATAATCGCCAGCTGGGCCGCAGGATTCATGCCTGCTCAGCTGCCTGATAATCGCCAGCTGGGCCGCAGGATTCATGCCTGCTCAGCTGCCTGATAATCGCCAGCTGGGCCGCAGGATTCATGCCTGCTCAGCTGCCTGATAATCGCCAGCTGGGCCGCAGGATTCATGCCTGCTCAGCTGCCTGATAATCGCCAGCTGGGCCGCAGGATTCATGCCTGCTCAGCTGCCTGATAATCGCCAGCTGGGCCGCAGGATTCATGCCTGCTCAGCTGCTTGATTCTTGCCTGCTGAGGCACATGATCCATGCAGCTCAGCTACCTGATCAGCACATGAGCAGTCACATGATCAGCGCCTCTCAGTCACCTGATCACTGCATGACAGGCACGTGATCAGTGCCTGCTGAGGTGCGGGATCAGCGCCTGCTCAGCTGCCTGATAATCGCCAGCTGGGCCGCAGGATTCATGCCTGCTCAGCTGCCTGATAATCGCCAGCTGGGCCGCAGGATTCATGCCTGCTCAGCTGCCTGATAATCGCCAGCTGGGCCGCAGGATTCATGCCTGCTCAGCTGCCTGATTCTTGCCTGCTGAGGCACATGATCCGTGCAGGAGAGCTACCTGATCAGCACATGAGCAGTCACATGATCAGCGCCTCTCAGTCACCTGATCACTGCATGACAGGCACGTGATCAGTGCCTGCTGAGGTGCAGGATCATGCCTGCTCAGCTGCCTGATAATCGCCAGCTGGGCCGCAGGATTCATGCCTGCTCAGCTGCCTGATAATCGCCAGCTGGGCCGCAGGATTCATGCCTGCTCAGCTGCCTGATAATCGCCAGCTGGGCCGCAGGATTCATGCCTGCTCAGCTGCCTGATAATCGCCAGCTGGGCCGCAGGATTCATGCCTGCTCAGCTGCCTGATAATCGCCAGCTGGGCCGCAGGATTCATGCCTGCTCAGCTGCTTGATTCTTGCCTGCTGAGGCACATGATCCGTGCAGGAGAGCTACCTGATCAGCACATGAGCAGTCACATGATCAGCGCCTCTCAGTCACCTGATCACTGCATGACAGGCACGTGATCAGTGCCTGCTGAGGTGCGGGATCAGCGCCTGCTCAGCTGCCTGATAATCGCCAGCTGGGCCGCAGGATTCATGCCTGCTCAGCTGCCTGATAATCGCCAGCTGGGCCGCAGGATTCATGCCTGCTCAGCTGCCTGATAATCGCCAGCTGGGCCGCAGGATTCATGCCTGCTCAGCTGCCTGATAATCGCCAGCTGGGCCGCAGGATTCATGCCTGCTCAGCTGCCTGATAATCGCCAGCTGGGCCGCAGGATTCATGCCTGCTCAGCTGCCTGATAATCGCCAGCTGGGCCGCAGGATTCATGCCTGCTCAGCTGCCTGATAATCGCCAGCTGGGCCGCAGGATTCATGCCTGCTCAGCTGCCTGATAATCGCCAGCTGGGCCGCAGGATTCATGCCTGCTCAGCTGCCTGATAATCGCCAGCTGGGCCGCAGGATTCATGCCTGCTCAGCTGCCTGATAATCGCCAGCTGGGCCGCAGGATTCATGCCTGCTCAGCTGCCTGATAATCGCCAGCTGGGCCGCAGGATTCATGCCTGCTCAGCTGCCTGATAATCGCCAGCTGGGCCGCAGGATTCATGCCTGCTCAGCTGCCTGATAATCGCCAGCTGGGCCGCAGGATTCATGCCTGCTCAGCTGCCTGATAATCGCCAGCTGGGCCGCAGGATTCATGCCTGCTCAGCTGCCTGATAATCGCCAGCTGGGCCGCAGGATTCATGCCTGCTCAGCTGCCTGATAATCGCCAGCTGGGCCGCAGGATTCATGCCTGCTCAGCTGCCTGATAATCGCCAGCTGGGCCGCAGGATTCATGCCTGCTCAGCTGCCTGATAATCGCCAGCTGGGCCGCAGGATTCATGCCTGCTCAGCTGCCTGATAATCGCCAGCTGGGCCGCAGGATTCATGCCTGCTCAGCTGCTTGATTCTTGCCTGCTGAGGCACATGATCCGTGCAGGAGAGCTACCTGATCAGCACATGAGCAGTCACATGATCAGCGCCTCTCAGTCACCTGATCACTGCATGACAGGCACGTGATCAGTGCCTGCTGAGGTGCGGGATCAGCGCCTGCTCAGCTGCCTGATAATCGCCAGCTGGGCCGCAGGATTCATGCCTGCTCAGCTGCCTGATAATCGCCAGCTGGGCCGCAGGATTCATGCCTGCTCAGCTGCCTGATAATCGCCAGCTGGGCCGCAGGATTCATGCCTGCTCAGCTGCCTGATAATCGCCAGCTGGGCCGCAGGATTCATGCCTGCTCAGCTGCCTGATAATCGCCAGCTGGGCCGCAGGATTCATGCCTGCTCAGCTGCCTGATAATCGCCAGCTGGGCCGCAGGATTCATGCCTGCTCAGCTGCCTGATAATCGCCAGCTGGGCCGCAGGATTCATGCCTGCTCAGCTGCCTGATAATCGCCAGCTGGGCCGCAGGATTCATGCCTGCTCAGCTGCCTGATAATCGCCAGCTGGGCCGCAGGATTCATGCCTGCTCAGCTGCCTGATAATCGCCAGCTGGGCCGCAGGATTCATGCCTGCTCAGCTGCTTGATTCTTGCCTGCTGAGGCACATGATCCGTGCAGGAGAGCTACCTGATCAGCACATGAGCAGTCACATGATCAGCGCCTCTCAGTCACCTGATCACTGCATGACAGGCACGTGATCAGTGCCTGCTGAGGTGCGGGATCAGCGCCTGCTCAGCTGCCTGATAATCGCCAGCTGGGCCGCAGGATTCATGCCTGCTCAGCTGCCTGATAATCGCCAGCTGGGCCGCAGGATTCATGCCTGCTCAGCTGCCTGATAATCGCCAGCTGGGCCGCAGGATTCATGCCTGCTCAGCTGCCTGATAATCGCCAGCTGGGCCGCAGGATTCATGCCTGCTCAGCTGCCTGATAATCGCCAGCTGGGCCGCAGGATTCATGCCTGCTCAGCTGCCTGATAATCGCCAGCTGGGCCGCAGGATTCATGCCTGCTCAGCTGCCTGATAATCGCCAGCTGGGCCGCAGGATTCATGCCTGCTCAGCTGCTTGATTCTTGCCTGCTGAGGCACATGATCCATGCAGCTCAGCTACCTGATCAGCACATGAGCAGTCACATGATCATGCCTCTCAGTCACCTGATCACTGCATGACAGGCACGTGATCAGTGCCTGCTGATGTGCGGGATCAGCGCCTGCTCAGCTGCCTGATAATCGCCAGCTGGGCCGCAGGATTCATGCCTGCTCAGCTGCCTGATAATCGCCAGCTGGGCCGCAGGATTCATGCCTGCTCAGCTGCCTGATAATCGCCAGCTGGGCCGCAGGATTCATGCCTGCTCAGCTGCCTGATAATCGCCAGCTGGGCCGCAGGATTCATGCCTGCTCAGCTGCTTGATTCTTGCCTGCTGAGGCACATGATCCGTGCAGGAGAGCTACCTGATCAGCACATGAGCAGTCACATGATCAGCGCCTCTCAGTCACCTGATCACTGCATGACAGGCACGTGATCAGTGCCTGCTGAGGTGCGGGATCAGCGCCTGCTCAGCTGCCTGATAATCGCCAGCTGGGCCGCAGGATTCATGCCTGCTCAGCTGCCTGATAATCGCCAGCTGGGCCGCAGGATTCATGCCTGCTCAGCTGCCTGATAATCGCCAGCTGGGCCGCAGGATTCATGCCTGCTCAGCTGCCTGATAATCGCCAGCTGGGCCGCAGGATTCATGCCTGCTCAGCTGCCTGATAATCGCCAGCTGGGCCGCAGGATTCATGCCTGCTCAGCTGCCTGATAATCGCCAGCTGGGCCGCAGGATTCATGCCTGCTCAGCTGCCTGATAATCGCCAGCTGGGCCGCAGGATTCATGCCTGCTCAGCTGCCTGATAATCGCCAGCTGGGCCGCAGGATTCATGCCTGCTCAGCTGCCTGATAATCGCCAGCTGGGCCGCAGGATTCATGCCTGCTCAGCTGCCTGATAATCGCCAGCTGGGCCGCAGGATTCATGCCTGCTCAGCTGCTTGATTCTTGCCTGCTGAGGCACATGATCCGTGCAGGAGAGCTACCTGATCAGCACATGAGCAGTCACATGATCAGCGCCTCTCAGTCACCTGATCACTGCATGACAGGCACGTGATCAGTGCCTGCTGAGTGCGGGATCAGCGCCTGCTCAGCTGCCTGATAATCGCCAGCTGGGCCGCAGGATTCATGCCTGCTCAGCTGCCTGATAATCGCCAGCTGGGCCGCAGGATTCATGCCTGCTCAGCTGCCTGATAATCGCCAGCTGGGCCGCAGGATTCATGCCTGCTCAGCTGCCTGATAATCGCCAGCTGGGCCGCAGGATTCATGCCTGCTCAGCTGCCTGATAATCGCCAGCTGGGCCGCAGGATTCATGCCTGCTCAGCTGCCTGATAATCGCCAGCTGGGCCGCAGGATTCATGCCTGCTCAGCTGCCTGATAATCGCCAGCTGGGCCGCAGGATTCATGCCTGCTCAGCTGCCTGATAATCGCCAGCTGGGCCGCAGGATTCATGCCTGCTCAGCTGCCTGATAATCGCCAGCTGGGCCGCAGGATTCATGCCTGCTCAGCTGCCTGATAATCGCCAGCTGGGCCGCAGGATTCATGCCTGCTCAGCTGCCTGATAATCGCCAGCTGGGCCGCAGGATTCATGCCTGCTCAGCTGCCTGATAATCGCCAGCTGGGCCGCAGGATTCATGCCTGCTCAGCTGCCTGATAATCGCCAGCTGGGCCGCAGGATTCATGCCTGCTCAGCTGCCTGATAATCGCCAGCTGGGCCGCAGGATTCATGCCTGCTCAGCTGCCTGATAATCGCCAGCTGGGCCGCAGGATTCATGCCTGCTCAGCTGCCTGATAATCGCCAGCTGGGCCGCAGGATTCATGCCTGCTCAGCTGCCTGATAATCGCCAGCTGGGCCGCAGGATTCATGCCTGCTCAGCTGCCTGATAATCGCCAGCTGGGCCGCAGGATTCATGCCTGCTCAGCTGCTTGATTCTGCCTGCTGAGGCACATGATCCGTGCAGAGCTACCTGATCAGCACATGAGCAGTCACATGATCAGCGCCTCTCAGTCACCTGATCACTGCATGACAGGCACGTGATCAGTGCCTGCTGAGGTGCGGGATCAGCGCCTGCTCAGCTGCTGATAATCGCCAGCTGGGCCGCAGGATTCATGCCTGCTCAGCTGCCTGATAATCGCCAGCTGGGCCGCAGGATTCATGCCTGCTCAGCTGCCTGATAATCGCCAGCTGGGCCGCAGGATTCATGCCTGCTCAGCTGCCTGATAATCGCCAGCTGGGCCGCAGGATTCATGCCTGCTCAGCTGCCTGATAATCGCCAGCTGGGCCGCAGGATTCATGCCTGCTCAGCTGCCTGATAATCGCCAGCTGGGCCGCAGGATTCATGCCTGCTCAGCTGCCTGATAATCGCCAGCTGGGCCGCAGGATTCATGCCTGCTCAGCTGCCTGATAATCGCCAGCTGGGCCGCAGGATTCATGCCTGCTCAGCTGCCTGATAATCGCCAGCTGGGCCGCAGGATTCATGCCTGCTCAGCTGCCTGATAATCGCCAGCTGGGCCGCAGGATTCATGCCTGCTCAGCTGCTTGATTCTTGCCTGCTGAGGCACATGATCCGTGCAGGAGAGCTACCTGATCAGCACATGAGCAGTCACATGATCAGCGCCTCTCAGTCACCTGATCACTGCATGACAGGCACGTGATCAGTGCCTGCTGAGGTGCGGGATCAGCGCCTGCTCAGCTGCCTGATAATCGCCAGCTGGGCCGCAGGATTCATGCCTGCTCAGCTGCCTGATAATCGCCAGCTGGGCCGCAGGATTCATGCCTGCTCAGCTGCCTGATAATCGCCAGCTGGGCCGCAGGATTCATGCCTGCTCAGCTGCCTGATAATCGCCAGCTGGGCCGCAGGATTCATGCCTGCTCAGCTGCCTGATAATCGCCAGCTGGGCCGCAGGATTCATGCCTGCTCAGCTGCCTGATAATCGCCAGCTGGGCCGCAGGATTCATGCCTGCTCAGCTGCCTGATAATCGCCAGCTGGGCCGCAGGATTCATGCCTGCTCAGCTGCTTGATTCTTGCCTGCTGAGGCACATGATCCATGCAGGAGAGCTACCTGATCAGCACATGAGCAGTCACATGATCAGTGCCTCTCAGTCACCTGATCACTGCATGACAGGCACGTGATCAGTGCCTGCTGATGTGCGGGATCAGCGCCTGCTCAGCTGCCTGATAATCGCCAGCTGGGCCGCAGGATTCATGCCTGCTCAGCTGCCTGATAATCGCCAGCTGGGCCGCAGGATTCATGCCTGCTCAGCTGCCTGATAATCGCCAGCTGGGCCGCAGGATTCATGCCTGCTCAGCTGCCTGATAATCGCCAGCTGGGCCGCAGGATTCATGCCTGCTCAGCTGCTGATTCTTGCCTGCTGAGGCACATGATCCGTGCAGGAGAGCTACCTGATCAGCACATGAGCAGTCACATGATCAGCGCCTCTCAGTCACCTGATCACTGCATGACAGGCACGTGATCAGTGCCTGCTGAGGTGCGGGATCAGCGCCTGCTCAGCTGCCTGATAATCGCCAGCTGGGCCGCAGGATTCATGCCTGCTCAGCTGCCTGATAATCGCCAGCTGGGCCGCAGGATTCATGCCTGCTCAGCTGCCTGATAATCGCCAGCTGGGCCGCAGGATTCATGCCTGCTCAGCTGCCTGATAATCGCCAGCTGGGCCGGGATTCATGCCTGCTCAGCTGCCTGATAATCGCCAGCTGGGCCGCAGGATTCATGCCTGCTCAGCTGCCTGATAATCGCCAGCTGGGCCGCAGGATTCATGCCTGCTCAGCTGCCTGATAATCGCCAGCTGGGCCGCAGGATTCATGCCTGCTCAGCTGCTGATTCTTGCCTGCTGAGGCACATGATCCGTGCAGGAGAGCTACCTGATCAGCACATGAGCAGTCACATGATCAGCGCCTCTCAGTCACCTGATCACTGCATGACAGGCACGTGATCAGTGCCTGCTGAGTGCGGGATCAGCGCCTGCTCAGCTGCCTGATAATGCCAGCTGGGCCGCAGGATTCATGCCTGCTCAGCTGCCTGATAATCGCCAGCTGGGCCGCAGGATTCATGCCTGCTCAGCTGCCTGATAATCGCCAGCTGGGCCGCAGGATTCATGCCTGCTCAGCTGCCTGATAATCGCCAGCTGGGCCGCAGGATTCATGCCTGCTCAGCTGCCTGATAATCGCCAGCTGGGCCGCAGGATTCATGCCTGCTCAGCTGCCTGATAATCGCCAGCTGGGCCGCAGGATTCATGCCTGCTCAGCTGCCTGATAATCGCCAGCTGGGCCGCAGGATTCATGCCTGCTCAGCTGCCTGATAATCGCCAGCTGGGCCGCAGGATTCATGCCTGCTCAGCTGCCTGATAATCGCCAGCTGGGCCGCAGGATTCATGCCTGCTCAGCTGCTGATTCTTGCCTGCTGAGGCACATGATCCGTGCAGGAGAGCTACCTGATCAGCACATGAGCAGTCACATGATCAGCGCCTCTCAGTCACCTGATCACTGCATGACAGGCACGTGATCAGTGCCTGCTGAGGTGCGGGATCAGCGCCTGCTCAGCTGCCTGATAATCGCCAGCTGGGCCGCAGGATTCATGCCTGCTCAGCTGCCTGATAATCGCCAGCTGGGCCGCAGGATTCATGCCTGCTCAGCTGCCTGATAATCGCCAGCTGGGCCGCAGGATTCATGCCTGCTCAGCTGCCTGATAACGCCAGCTGGGCCGCAGGATTCATGCCTGCTCAGCTGCCTGATAATCGCCAGCTGGGCCGCAGGATTCATGCCTGCTCAGCTGCCTGATAATCGCCAGCTGGGCCGCAGGATTCATGCCTGCTCAGCTGCCTGATAATCGCCAGCTGGGCCGCAGGATTCATGCCTGCTCAGCTGCCTGATAATCGCCAGCTGGGCCGCAGGATTCATGCCTGCTCAGCTGCTTGATTCTTGCCTGCTGAGGCACATGATCCGTGCAGGAGAGCTACCTGATCAGCACATGAGCAGTCACATGATCAGCGCCTCTCAGTCACCTGATCACTGCATGACAGGCACGTGATCAGTGCCTGCTGAGGTGCGGGATCAGCGCCTGCTCAGCTGCCTGATAATCGCCAGCTGGGCCGCAGGATTCATGCCTGCTCAGCTGCCTGATAATCGCCAGCTGGGCCGCAGGATTCATGCCTGCTCAGCTGCCTGATAATCGCCAGCTGGGCCGCAGGATTCATGCCTGCTCAGCTGCCTGATAATCGCCAGCTGGGCCGCAGGATTCATGCCTGCTCAGCTGCCTGATAATCGCCAGCTGGGCCGCAGGATTCATGCCTGCTCAGCTGCCTGATAATCGCCAGCTGGGCCGCAGGATTCATGCCTGCTCAGCTGCCTGATAATCGCCAGCTGGGCCGCAGGATTCATGCCTGCTCAGCTGCTGATTCTTGCCAGCTGAGGCACATGATCCATGCAGCTCAGCTGCCTGATCAGCACATGAGCAGTCACATGATCAGTGCCTCTCAGTCACCTGATCACTGCATGACAGGCACGTGATCAGTGCCTGCTGATGTCGGGATCAGCGCCTGCTCAGCTGCCTGATAATCGCCAGCTGGGCCGCAGGATTCATGCCTGCTCAGCTGCCTGATAATCGCCAGCTGGGCCGCAGGATTCATGCCTGCTCAGCTGCCTGATAATCGCCAGCTGGGCCGCAGGATTCATGCCTGCTCAGCTGCCTGATAATCGCCAGCTGGGCCGCAGGATTCATGCCTGCTCAGCTGCTGATTCTTGCCTGCTGAGGCACATGATCCGTGCAGGAGAGCTACCTGATCAGCACATGAGCAGTCACATGATCAGCGCCTCTCAGTCACCTGATCACTGCATGACAGGCACGTGATCAGTGCCTGCTGAGGTGCGGGATCAGCGCCTGCTCAGCTGCCTGATAATCGCCAGCTGGGCCGCAGGATTCATGCCTGCTCAGCTGCCTGATAATCGCCAGCTGGGCCGCAGGATTCATGCCTGCTCAGCTGCCTGATAATCGCCAGCTGGGCCGCAGGATTCATGCCTGCTCAGCTGCCTGATAATCGCCAGCTGGGCCGGGATTCATGCCTGCTCAGCTGCCTGATAATCGCCAGCTGGGCCGCAGGATTCATGCCTGCTCAGCTGCCTGATAATCGCCAGCTGGGCCGCAGGATTCATGCCTGCTCAGCTGCCTGATAATCGCCAGCTGGGCCGCAGGATTCATGCCTGCTCAGCTGCCTGATAATCGCCAGCTGGGCCGCAGGATTCATGCCTGCTCAGCTGCCTGATAATCGCCAGCTGGGCCGCAGGATTCATGCCTGCTCAGCTGCCTGATAATCGCCAGCTGGGCCGCAGGATTCATGCCTGCTCAGCTGCCTGATAATCGCCAGCTGGGCCGCAGGATTCATGCCTGCTCAGCTGCCTGATAATCGCCAGCTGGGCCGCAGGATTCATGCCTGCTCAGCTGCTTGATTCTTGCCTGCTGAGGCACATGATCCGTGCAGGAGAGCTACCTGATCAGCACATGAGCAGTCACATGATCAGCGCCTCTCAGTCACCTGATCACTGCATGACAGGCACGTGATCAGTGCCTGCTGGTGCGGGATCAGCGCCTGCTCAGCTGCCTGATAATCGCCAGCTGGGCCGCAGGATTCATGCCTGCTCAGCTGCCTGATAATCGCCAGCTGGGCCGCAGGATTCATGCCTGCTCAGCTGCCTGATAATCGCCAGCTGGGCCGCAGGATTCATGCCTGCTCAGCTGCCTGATAATCGCCAGCTGGGCCGCAGGATTCATGCCTGCTCAGCTGCCTGATAATCGCCAGCTGGGCCGCAGGATTCATGCCTGCTCAGCTGCCTGATAATCGCCAGCTGGGCCGCAGGATTCATGCCTGCTCAGCTGCCTGATAATCGCCAGCTGGGCAGGATTCATGCCTGCTCAGCTGCCTGATAATCGCCAGCTGGGCCGCAGGATTCATGCCTGCTCAGCTGCCTGATAATCGCCAGCTGGGCCGCAGGATTCATGCCTGCTCAGCTGCTTGATTCTTGCCTGCTGAGGCACATGATCCGTGCAGGAGAGCTACCTGATCAGCACATGAGCAGTCACATGATCAGCGCCTCTCAGTCACCTGATCACTGCATGACAGGCACGTGATCAGTGCCTGCTGAGGTGCGGGATCAGCGCCTGCTCAGCTGCCTGATAATCGCCAGCTGGGCCGCAGGATTCATGCCTGCTCAGCTGCCTGATAATCGCCAGCTGGGCCGCAGGATTCATGCCTGCTCAGCTGCCTGATAATCGCCAGCTGGGCCGCAGGATTCATGCCTGCTCAGCTGCCTGATAATCGCCAGCTGGGCCGCAGGATTCATGCCTGCTCAGCTGCCTGATAATCGCCAGCTGGGCCGCAGGATTCATGCCTGCTCAGCTGCCTGATAATCGCCAGCTGGGCCGCAGGATTCATGCCTGCTCAGCTGCCTGATAATCGCCAGCTGGGCCGCAGGATTCATGCCTGCTCAGCTGCCTGATAATCGCCAGCTGGGCCGCAGGATTCATGCCTGCTCAGCTGCCTGATAATCGCCAGCTGGGCCGCAGGATTCATGCCTGCTCAGCTGCCTGATAATCGCCAGCTGGGCCGCAGGATTCATGCCTGCTCAGCTGCTTGATTCTTGCCTGCTGGGCACATGATCCGTGCAGGAGAGCTACCTGATCAGCACATGAGCAGTCACATGATCAGCGCCTCTCAGTCACCTGATCACTGCATGACAGGCACGTGATCAGTGCCTGCTGAGGTGCGGGATCAGCGCCTGCTCAGCTGCCTGATAATCGCCAGCTGGGCCGCAGGATTCATGCCTGCTCAGCTGCCTGATAATCGCCAGCTGGGCCGCAGGATTCATGCCTGCTCAGCTGCCTGATAATCGCCAGCTGGGCCGCAGGATTCATGCCTGCTCAGCTGCCTGATAATCGCCAGCTGGGCCGCAGGATTCATGCCTGCTCAGCTGCCTGATAATCGCCAGCTGGGCCGCAGGATTCATGCCTGCTCAGCTGCCTGATAATCGCCAGCTGGGCCGCAGGATTCATGCCTGCTCAGCTGCCTGATAATCGCCAGCTGGGCCGCAGGATTCATGCCTGCTCAGCTGCCTGATAATCGCCAGCTGGGCCGATCAGGAGAGCTCCTGATGCCTGCTCAGCTCAGCGCCTGATCAATCGCCAGGCTGGTGCCTGCAGGTGCATGCGCCTGCTCAGCTGCCTGATAATCGCCAGCTGGGCCGCAGGATTCATGCCTGCTCAGCTGCCTGATAATCGCCAGCTGGGCCGCAGGATTCATGCCTGCTCAGCTGCCTGATAATCGCCAGCTGGGCCGCAGGATTCATGCCTGCTCAGCTGCCTGATAATCGCCAGCTGGGCCGCAGGATTCATGCCTGCTCAGCTGCTTGATTCTTGCCTGCTGAGGCACATGATCCGTGCAGGAGAGCTACCTGATCAGCACATGAGCAGTCACATGATCAGCGCCTCTCAGTCACCTGATCACTGCATGACAGGCACGTGATCAGTGCCTGCTGAGCGGGATCAGCGCCTGCTCAGCTGCCTGATAATCGCCAGCTGGGCCGCAGGATTCATGCCTGCTCAGCTGCCTGATAATCGCCAGCTGGGCCGCAGGATTCATGCCTGCTCAGCTGCCTGATAATCGCCAGCTGGGCCGCAGGATTCATGCCTGCTCAGCTGCCTGATAATCGCCAGCTGGGCCGCAGGATTCATGCCTGCTCAGCTGCCTGATAATCGCCAGCTGGGCCGCAGGATTCATGCCTGCTCAGCTGCCTGATAATCGCCAGCTGGGCCGCAGGATTCATGCCTGCTCAGCTGCCTGATTCTTGCCAGCTGGGCACATGATCAGGAGAGCTACCTGATCAGCACATGAGCTCACATGATCAGCGCCTCTCAGTCACCTGATCACTGCATGACAGCACGTGATCAGTGCCTGCTGAGGTGCGGGATGCGCTGCTCAGCTGCCTGATAATCGCCAGCTGGGCCGCAGGATTCATGCCTGCTCAGCTGCCTGATAATCGCCAGCTGGGCCGCAGGATTCATGCCTGCTCAGCTGCCTGATAATCGCCAGCTGGGCCGCAGGATTCATGCCTGCTCAGCTGCCTGATAATCGCCAGCTGGGCCGCAGGATTCATGCCTGCTCAGCTGCCTGATAATCGCCAGCTGGGCCGCAGGATTCATGCCTGCTCAGCTGCCTGATAATCGCCAGCTGGGCCGCAGGATTCATGCCTGCTCAGCTGCCTGATAATCGCCAGCTGGGCCGCAGGATTCATGCCTGCTCAGCTGCCTGATAATCGCCAGCTGGGCCGCAGGATTCATGCCTGCTCAGCTGCCTGATAATCGCCAGCTGGGCCGCAGGATTCATGCCTGCTCAGCTGCCTGATAATCGCCAGCTGGGCCGCAGGATTCATGCCTGCTCAGCTGCCTGATAATCGCCAGCTGGGCCGCAGGATTCATGCCTGCTCAGCTGCCTGATAATCGCCAGCTGGGCCGCAGGATTCATGCCTGCTCAGCTGCCTGATAATCGCCAGCTGGGCCGCAGGATTCATGCCTGCTCAGCTGCCTGATAATCGCCAGCTGGGCCGCAGGATTCATGCCTGCTCAGCTGCCTGATAATCGCCAGCTGGGCCGCAGGATTCATGCCTGCTCAGCTGCCTGATAATCGCCAGCTGGGCCGCAGGATTCATGCCTGCTCAGCTGCCTGATAATCGCCAGCTGGGCCGCAGGATTCATGCCTGCTCAGCTGCCTGATAATCGCCAGCTGGGCCGCAGGATTCATGCCTGCTCAGCTGCTTGATTCTTGCCTGCTGAGGCACATCCGTGCAAGAGCTACCTGATCAGCACATGAGCAGTCACATGATCAGCGCCTCTCAGTCACCTGATCACTGCATGACAGGCACGTGATCAGTGCCTGCTGAGGTGCGGGATCAGCGCCTGCTCAGCTGCCTGATAATCGCCAGCTGGGCCGCAGGATTCATGCCTGCTCAGCTGCCTGATAATCGCCAGCTGGGCCGCAGGATTCATGCCTGCTCAGCTGCCTGATAATCGCCAGCTGGGCCGCAGGATTCATGCCTGCTCAGCTGCCTGATAATCGCCAGCTGGGCCGCAGGATTCATGCCTGCTCAGCTGCCTGATAATCGCCAGCTGGGCCGCAGGATTCATGCCTGCTCAGCTGCCTGATAATCGCCAGCTGGGCCGCAGGATTCATGCCTGCTCAGCTGCCTGATAATCGCCAGCTGGGCCGCAGGATTCATGCCTGCTCAGCTGCCTGATAATCGCCAGCTGGGCCGCAGGATTCATGCCTGCTCAGCTGCCTGATAATCGCCAGCTGGGCCGATCAGGAGAGCTCCTGATGCCTGCTCAGCTCAGCGCCTGATCAATCCCAGACAGGCCTGCCCTGCTGAGGATTCATGCCTGCTCAGCTGCCTGATAATCGCCAGCTGGGCCGCAGGATTCATGCCTGCTCAGCTGCCTGATAATCGCCAGCTGGGCCGCAGGATTCATGCCTGCTCAGCTGCCTGATAATCGCCAGCTGGGCCGCAGGATTCATGCCTGCTCAGCTGCCTGATAATCGCCAGCTGGGCCGCAGGATTCATGCCTGCTCAGCTGCCTGATAATCGCCAGCTGGGCCGCAGGATTCATGCCTGCTCAGCTGCCTGATAATCGCCAGCTGGGCCGCAGGATTCATGCCTGCTCAGCTGCCTGATAATCGCCAGCTGGGCCGCAGGATTCATGCCTGCTCAGCTGCCTGATAATCGCCAGCTGGGCCGCAGGATTCATGCCTGCTCAGCTGCCTGATAATCGCCAGCAGTCACGCAGCGCCTTCATCACCTGATCAGCATGACAGATGATCAGTGCCTGCTGGGTGCGGGATTCATGCCTGCTCAGCTGCCTGATAATCGCCAGCTGGGCCGCAGGATTCATGCCTGCTCAGCTGCCTGATAATCGCCAGCTGGGCCGCAGGATTCATGCCTGCTCAGCTGCCTGATAATCGCCAGCTGGGCCGCAGGATTCATGCCTGCTCAGCTGCCTGATAATCGCCAGCTGGGCCGCAGGATTCATGCCTGCTCAGCTGCTTGATTCTTGCCTGCTGAGGCACATGATCCGTGCAGGAGAGCTACCTGATCAGCACATGAGCAGTCACAGATCAGCGCCTCTCAGTCACCTGATCACTGCATGACAGGCACGTGATCAGTGCCTGCTGGTGCGGGATCAGCGCCTGCTCAGCTGCCTGATAATCGCCAGCTGGGCCGCAGGATTCATGCCTGCTCAGCTGCCTGATAATCGCCAGCTGGGCCGCAGGATTCATGCCTGCTCAGCTGCCTGATAATCGCCAGCTGGGCCGCAGGATTCATGCCTGCTCAGCTGCCTGATAATCGCCAGCTGGGCCGCAGGATTCATGCCTGCTCAGCTGCCTGATAATCGCCAGCTGGGCCGCAGGATTCATGCCTGCTCAGCTGCCTGATAATCGCCAGCTGGGCCGCAGGATTCATGCCTGCTCAGCTGCCTGATAATCGCCAGCTGGGCCGCAGGATTCATGCCTGCTCAGCTGCCTGATTCTTGCCTGCTGAGGCACATGATCCGTGCAGGAGAGCTACCTGATCAGCACATGAGCAGTCACATGATCAGCGCCTCTCAGTCACCTGATCACTGCATGACAGGCACGTGATCAGTGCCTGCTGAGGTGCGGGATCAGCGCCTGCTCAGCTGCCTGATAATCGCCAGCTGGGCCGCAGGATTCATGCCTGCTCAGCTGCCTGATAATCGCCAGCTGGGCCGCAGGATTCATGCCTGCTCAGCTGCCTGATAATCGCCAGCTGGGCCGCAGGATTCATGCCTGCTCAGCTGCCTGATAATCGCCAGCTGGGCCGCAGGATTCATGCCTGCTCAGCTGCCTGATAATCGCCAGCTGGGCCGCAGGATTCATGCCTGCTCAGCTGCCTGATAATCGCCAGCTGGGCCGCAGGATTCATGCCTGCTCAGCTGCCTGATAATCGCCAGCTGGGCCGCAGGATTCATGCCTGCTCAGCTGCCTGATAATCGCCAGCTGGGCCGCAGGATTCATGCCTGCTCAGCTGCCTGATAATCGCCAGCTGGGCCGCAGGATTCATGCCTGCTCAGCTGCCTGATAATCGCCAGCTGGGCCGCAGGATTCATGCCTGCTCAGCTGCCTGATAATCGCCAGCTGGGCCGCAGGATTCATGCCTGCTCAGCTGCCTGATAATCGCCAGCTGGGCCGCAGGATTCATGCCTGCTCAGCTGCCTGATAATCGCCAGCTGGGCCGCAGGATTCATGCCTGCTCAGCTGCCTGATAATCGCCAGCTGGGCCGCAGGATTCATGCCTGCTCAGCTGCCTGATAATCGCCAGCTGGGCCGCAGGATTCATGCCTGCTCAGCTGCCTGATAATCGCCAGCTGGGCCGCAGGATTCATGCCTGCTCAGCTGCCTGATAATCGCCAGCTGGGCCGCAGGATTCATGCCTGCTCAGCTGCCTGATAATCGCCAGCTGGGCCGCAGGATTCATGCCTGCTCAGCTGCTTGATTCTTGCCTGCTGAGGCACATGATCCGTGCAGGAGAGCTACCTGATCAGCACATGAGCAGTCACATGATCAGCCTCTCAGTCACCTGATCACTGCATGACAGGCACGTGATCAGTGCCTGCTGAGGTGCGGGATCAGCGCCTGCTCAGCTGCCTGATAATCGCCAGCTGGGCCGCAGGATTCATGCCTGCTCAGCTGCCTGATAATCGCCAGCTGGGCCGCAGGATTCATGCCTGCTCAGCTGCCTGATAATCGCCAGCTGGGCCGCAGGATTCATGCCTGCTCAGCTGCCTGATAATCGCCAGCTGGGCCGCAGGATTCATGCCTGCTCAGCTGCCTGATAATCGCCAGCTGGGCCGCAGGATTCATGCCTGCTCAGCTGCCTGATAATCGCCAGCTGGGCCGCAGGATTCATGCCTGCTCAGCTGCCTGATAATCGCCAGCTGGGCCGCAGGATTCATGCCTGCTCAGCTGCCTGATAATCGCCAGCTGGGCCGCAGGATTCATGCCTGCTCAGCTGCCTGATAATCGCCAGCTGGGCCGATCAGGAGAGCTCCTGATGCCATGAGCTCAGCTCAGCGCCTGATCAATCACTGCCAGGCTGGTGCCTGCAGGTGCATGCGCCTGCTCAGCTGCCTGATAATCGCCAGCTGGGCCGCAGGATTCATGCCTGCTCAGCTGCCTGATAATCGCCAGCTGGGCCGCAGGATTCATGCCTGCTCAGCTGCCTGATAATCGCCAGCTGGGCCGCAGGATTCATGCCTGCTCAGCTGCCTGATAATCGCCAGCTGGGCCGCAGGATTCATGCCTGCTCAGCTGCCTGATAATCGCCAGCTGGGCCGCAGGATTCATGCCTGCTCAGCTGCCTGATAATCGCCAGCTGGGCCGCAGGATTCATGCCTGCTCAGCTGCCTGATAATCGCCAGCTGGGCCGCAGGATTCATGCCTGCTCAGCTGCCTGATAATCGCCAGCTGGGCCGCAGGATTCATGCCTGCTCAGCTGCCTGATAATCGCCAGCTGGGCCGCAGGATTCATGCCTGCTCAGCTGCCTGATTCTTGCCTGCTGGGCACATGATCAGGAGCTCCTGATGCCTGAGCAGTCACATGATCAGCGCCTCTCAGTCACCTGATCACTGCATGACAGGCATGATCAGTGCCTGCTAGTGCGGGATCAGCGCCTGCTCAGCTGCCTGATAATCGCCAGCTGGGCCGCAGGATTCATGCCTGCTCAGCTGCCTGATAATCGCCAGCTGGGCCGCAGGATTCATGCCTGCTCAGCTGCCTGATAATCGCCAGCTGGGCCGCAGGATTCATGCCTGCTCAGCTGCCTGATAATCGCCAGCTGGGCCGCAGGATTCATGCCTGCTCAGCTGCCTGATAATCGCCAGCTGGGCCGCAGGATTCATGCCTGCTCAGCTGCCTGATAATCGCCAGCTGGGCCGCAGGATTCATGCCTGCTCAGCTGCCTGATAATCGCCAGCTGGGCCGCAGGATTCATGCCTGCTCAGCTGCCTGATAATCGCCAGCTGGGCCGCAGGATTCATGCCTGCTCAGCTGCCTGATAATCGCCAGCTGGGCCGCAGGATTCATGCCTGCTCAGCTGCCTGATAATCGCCAGCTGGGCCGCAGGATTCATGCCTGCTCAGCTGCCTGATAATCGCCAGCTGGGCCGCAGGATTCATGCCTGCTCAGCTGCCTGATAATCGCCAGCTGGGCCGCAGGATTCATGCCTGCTCAGCTGCTTGATTCTTGCCTGCTGAGGCACATGATCCGTGCAGGAGAGCTACCTGATCAGCACATGAGCAGTCACATGATCAGCTCTCAGTCACCTGATCACTGCATGACAGGCACGTGATCAGTGCCTGCTGGGCGGGATCAGCCTGCTCAGCTGCCTGATAATCGCCAGCTGGGCCGCAGGATTCATGCCTGCTCAGCTGCCTGATAATCGCCAGCTGGGCCGCAGGATTCATGCCTGCTCAGCTGCCTGATAATCGCCAGCTGGGCCGCAGGATTCATGCCTGCTCAGCTGCCTGATAATCGCCAGCTGGGCCGCAGGATTCATGCCTGCTCAGCTGCCTGATAATCGCCAGCTGGGCCGCAGGATTCATGCCTGCTCAGCTGCCTGATAATCGCCAGCTGGGCCGCAGGATTCATGCCTGCTCAGCTGCCTGATAATCGCCAGCTGGGCCGCAGGATTCATGCCTGCTCAGCTGCCTGATAATCGCCAGCTGGGCCGCAGGATTCATGCCTGCTCAGCTGCCTGATAATCGCCAGCTGGGCCGCAGGATTCATGCCTGCTCAGCTGCTTGATTCTTGCCTGCTGAGGCACATGATCCGTGCAGGAGAGCTACCTGATCAGCACATGAGCAGTCACATGATCAGCGCCTCTCAGTCACCTGATCACTGCATGACAGGCACGTGATCAGTGCCTGCTGAGGTGCGGGATCAGCGCCTGCTCAGCTGCCTGATAATCGCCAGCTGGGCCGCAGGATTCATGCCTGCTCAGCTGCCTGATAATCGCCAGCTGGGCCGCAGGATTCATGCCTGCTCAGCTGCCTGATAATCGCCAGCTGGGCCGCAGGATTCATGCCTGCTCAGCTGCCTGATAATCGCCAGCTGGGCCGCAGGATTCATGCCTGCTCAGCTGCCTGATAATCGCCAGCTGGGCCGCAGGATTCATGCCTGCTCAGCTGCCTGATGTCGCCAGCTGGGCCGCAGGATTCATGCCTGCTCAGCTGCCTGATAATCGCCAGCTGGGCCGCAGGATTCATGCCTGCTCAGCTGCCTGATAATCGCCAGCTGGGCCGCAGGATTCATGCCTGCTCAGCTGCCTGATAATCGCCAGCTGGGCCGCAGGATTCATGCCTGCTCAGCTGCCTGATAATCGCCAGCTGGGCCGCAGGATTCATGCCTGCTCAGCTGCCTGATAACCGCCAGCTGGGCCGATCAGGAGAGCTCCTGATGCCCAGCTCAGCAGCCTTCATAATCAGCCAGATGGCCGCTGAGGTGCATGCGCCTGCTCAGCTGCCTGATAATCGCCAGCTGGGCCGCAGGATTCATGCCTGCTCAGCTGCCTGATAATCGCCAGCTGGGCCGCAGGATTCATGCCTGCTCAGCTGCCTGATAATCGCCAGCTGGGCCGCAGGATTCATGCCTGCTCAGCTGCCTGATAATCGCCAGCTGGGCCGCAGGATTCATGCCTGCTCAGCTGCCTGATAATCGCCAGCTGGGCCGCAGGATTCATGCCTGCTCAGCTGCCTGATAATCGCCAGCTGGGCCGCAGGATTCATGCCTGCTCAGCTGCCTGATAATCGCCAGCTGGGCCGCAGGATTCATGCCTGCTCAGCTGCCTGATTCTTGCCTGCTGAGGCACATGATCCGTGCAGCTGAGCTGCCTGATCAGCACATGAGCAGTCACATGATCAGCGCCTCTCAGTCACCTGATCACTGCATGACAGGCACGTGATCAGTGCCTGCTGAGTGCGGGATCAGCGCCTGCTCAGCTGCCTGATAATCGCCAGCTGGGCCGCAGGATTCATGCCTGCTCAGCTGCCTGATAATCGCCAGCTGGGCCGCAGGATTCATGCCTGCTCAGCTGCCTGATAATCGCCAGCTGGGCCGCAGGATTCATGCCTGCTCAGCTGCCTGATAATCGCCAGCTGGGCCGCAGGATTCATGCCTGCTCAGCTGCTTGATTCTTGCCTGCTGAGGCACATGATCCGTGCAGGAGAGCTACCTGATCAGCACATGAGCAGTCACATGATCAGCGCCTCTCAGTCACCTGATCACTGCATGACAGGCACGTGATCAGTGCCTGCTGAGGTGCGGGATCAGCGCCTGCTCAGCTGCCTGATAATCGCCAGCTGGGCCGCAGGATTCATGCCTGCTCAGCTGCCTGATAATCGCCAGCTGGGCCGCAGGATTCATGCCTGCTCAGCTGCCTGATAATCGCCAGCTGGGCCGCAGGATTCATGCCTGCTCAGCTGCCTGATAATCGCCAGCTGGGCCGCAGGATTCATGCCTGCTCAGCTGCCTGATAATCGCCAGCTGGGCCGCAGGATTCATGCCTGCTCAGCTGCCTGATAATCGCCAGCTGGGCCGCAGGATTCATGCCTGCTCAGCTGCTTGATTCTTGCCTGCTGAGGCACATGATCCGTGCAGGAGAGCTACCTGATCAGCACATGAGCAGTCACATGATCAGCGCCTCTCAGTCACCTGATCACTGCATGACAGGCACGTGATCAGTGCCTGCTGAGTGCGGGATCATGCCTGCTCAGCTGCCTGATAATCGCCAGCTGGGCCGCAGGATTCATGCCTGCTCAGCTGCCTGATAATCGCCAGCTGGGCCGCAGGATTCATGCCTGCTCAGCTGCCTGATAATCGCCAGCTGGGCCGCAGGATTCATGCCTGCTCAGCTGCCTGATAATCGCCAGCTGGGCCGCAGGATTCATGCCTGCTCAGCTGCCTGATAATCGCCAGCTGGGCCGCAGGATTCATGCCTGCTCAGCTGCCTGATAATCGCCAGCTGGGCCGCAGGATTCATGCCTGCTCAGCTGCCTGATAATCGCCAGCTGGGCCGCAGGATTCATGCCTGCTCAGCTGCCTGATAATCGCCAGCTGGGCCGCAGGATTCATGCCTGCTCAGCTGCCTGATAATCGCCAGCTGGGCCGCAGGATTCATGCCTGCTCAGCTGCCTGATAATCGCCAGCTGGGCCGCAGGATTCATGCCTGCTCAGCTGCCTGATAATCGCCAGCTGGGCCGCAGGATTCATGCCTGCTCAGCTGCCTGATAATCGCCAGCTGGGCCGCAGGATTCATGCCTGCTCAGCTGCCTGATAATCGCCAGCTGGGCCGCAGGATTCATGCCTGCTCAGCTGCCTGATAATCGCCAGCTGGGCCGCAGGATTCATGCCTGCTCAGCTGCCTGATAATCGCCAGCTGGGCCGCAGGATTCATGCCTGCTCAGCTGCCTGATAATCGCCAGCTGGGCCGCAGGATTCATGCCTGCTCAGCTGCCTGATAATCGCCAGCTGGGCCGCAGGATTCATGCCTGCTCAGCTGCTTGATTCTTGCCTGCTGAGGCACATGATCCGTGCAGGAGAGCTACCTGATCAGCACATGAGCAGTCACATGATCAGCGCCTCTCAGTCACCTGATCACTGCATGACAGGCACGTGATGTGTGCTGAGGTGCGGGATCAGCGCCTGCTCAGCTGCTGATAATCGCCAGCTGGGCCGCAGGATTCATGCCTGCTCAGCTGCCTGATAATCGCCAGCTGGGCCGCAGGATTCATGCCTGCTCAGCTGCCTGATAATCGCCAGCTGGGCCGCAGGATTCATGCCTGCTCAGCTGCCTGATAATCGCCAGCTGGGCCGCAGGATTCATGCCTGCTCAGCTGCCTGATAATCGCCAGCTGGGCCGCAGGATTCATGCCTGCTCAGCTGCCTGATAATCGCCAGCTGGGCCGCAGGATTCATGCCTGCTCAGCTGCCTGATAATCGCCAGCTGGGCCGCAGGATTCATGCCTGCTCAGCTGCCTGATAATCGCCAGCTGGGCCGCAGGATTCATGCCTGCTCAGCTGCCTGATAATCGCCAGCTGGGCCGCAGGATTCATGCCTGCTCAGCTGCCTGATAATCGCCAGCTGGGCCGCAGGATTCATGCCTGCTCAGCTGCCTGATAATCGCCAGCTGGGCCGCAGGATTCATGCCTGCTCAGCTGCCTGATAATCGCCAGCTGGGCCGCAGGCCTTCATGCCTGATCAGCTGCCATGATCAGTGCCTGCTGGGCCGCAGGATTCATGCCTGCTCAGCTGCCTGATAATCGCCAGCTGGGCCGCAGGATTCATGCCTGCTCAGCTGCCTGATAATCGCCAGCTGGGCCGCAGGATTCATGCCTGCTCAGCTGCCTGATAATCGCCAGCTGGGCCGCAGGATTCATGCCTGCTCAGCTGCCTGATAATCGCCAGCTGGGCCGCAGGATTCATGCCTGCTCAGCTGCTTGATTCTTGCCTGCTGAGGCACATGATCCGTGCAGGAGAGCTACCTGATCAGCACATGAGCAGTCACATGATCAGCGCCTCTCAGTCACCTGATCACTGCATGACAGGCACGTGATCAGTGCCTGCTGAGGTGCGGGATCAGCGCCTGCTCAGCTGCCTGATAATCGCCAGCTGGGCCGCAGGATTCATGCCTGCTCAGCTGCCTGATAATCGCCAGCTGGGCCGCAGGATTCATGCCTGCTCAGCTGCCTGATAATCGCCAGCTGGGCCGCAGGATTCATGCCTGCTCAGCTGCCTGATAATCGCCAGCTGGGCCGCAGGATTCATGCCTGCTCAGCTGCCTGATAATCGCCAGCTGGGCCGCAGGATTCATGCCTGCTCAGCTGCCTGATAATCGCCAGCTGGGCCGCAGGATTCATGCCTGCTCAGCTGCCTGATAATCGCCAGCTGGGCCGCAGGATTCATGCCTGCTCAGCTGCCTGATAATCGCCAGCTGGGCCGCAGGATTCATGCCTGCTCAGCTGCCTGATAATCGCCAGCTGGGCCGCAGGATTCATGCCTGCTCAGCTGCCTGATAATCGCCAGCTGGGCCGCAGGATTCATGCCTGCTCAGCTGCCTGATAATCGCCAGCTGGGCCGCAGGATTCATGCCTGCTCAGCTGCCTGATAATCGCCAGCTGGGCCGCAGGATTCATGCCTGCTCAGCTGCCTGATTCTTGCCTGCTGAGGCACATGATCCATGCAGGAGAGCTACCTGATCAGCACATGAGCAGTCACATGATCAGCGCCTCTCAGTCACCTGATCACTGCATGACAGGCACGTGATCAGTGCCTGCTGAGCTGGGCGGGATCAGCGCCTGCTCAGCTGCCTGATAATCGCCAGCTGGGCCGCAGGATTCATGCCTGCTCAGCTGCCTGATAATCGCCAGCTGGGCCGCAGGATTCATGCCTGCTCAGCTGCCTGATAATCGCCAGCTGGGCCGCAGGATTCATGCCTGCTCAGCTGCCTGATAATCGCCAGCTGGGCCGCAGGATTCATGCCTGCTCAGCTGCCTGATAATCGCCAGCTGGGCCGCAGGATTCATGCCTGCTCAGCTGCCTGATAATCGCCAGCTGGGCCGCAGGATTCATGCCTGCTCAGCTGCCTGATAATCGCCAGCTGGGCCGCAGGATTCATGCCTGCTCAGCTGCCTGATAATCGCCAGCTGGGCCGCAGGATTCATGCCTGCTCAGCTGCCTGATAATCGCCAGCTGGGCCGCAGGATTCATGCCTGCTCAGCTGCCTGATTCTTGCCTGCTGAGGCACATGATTGCAGGCCTGCTCAGCACATGAGCAGTCACATGATCAGCGCCTCTCAGTCACCTGATCACTGCTGACAGGCTGATCAGTGCCTGCTGGGTGCAGGATTCATGCCTGCTCAGCTGCCTGATAATCGCCAGCTGGGCCGCAGGATTCATGCCTGCTCAGCTGCCTGATAATCGCCAGCTGGGCCGCAGGATTCATGCCTGCTCAGCTGCCTGATAATCGCCAGCTGGGCCGCAGGATTCATGCCTGCTCAGCTGCCTGATAATCGCCAGCTGGGCCGCAGGATTCATGCCTGCTCAGCTGCCTGATAATCGCCAGCTGGGCCGCAGGATTCATGCCTGCTCAGCTGCCTGATAATCGCCAGCTGGGCCGCAGGATTCATGCCTGCTCAGCTGCCTGATAATCGCCAGCTGGGCCGCAGGATTCATGCCTGCTCAGCTGCCTGATAATCGCCAGCTGGGCCGCAGGATTCATGCCTGCTCAGCTGCCTGATAATCGCCAGCTGGGCCGCAGGATTCATGCCTGCTCAGCTGCCTGATAATCGCCAGCTGGGCCGCAGGATTCATGCCTGCTCAGCTGCTGATTCTTGCCTGCTGAGGCACATGATCCGTGCAGGAGCTACCTGATCAGCACATGAGCAGTCACATGATCAGCGCCTCTCAGTCACCTGATCACTGCATGACAGGCACGTGATCAGTGCCTGCTGAGGTGCGGGATCAGCGCCTGCTCAGCTGCCTGATAATCGCCAGCTGGGCCGCAGGATTCATGCCTGCTCAGCTGCCTGATAATCGCCAGCTGGGCCGCAGGATTCATGCCTGCTCAGCTGCCTGATAATCGCCAGCTGGGCCGCAGGATTCATGCCTGCTCAGCTGCCTGATAATCGCCAGCTGGGCCGCAGGATTCATGCCTGCTCAGCTGCCTGATAATCGCCAGCTGGGCCGCAGGATTCATGCCTGCTCAGCTGCCTGATAATCGCCAGCTGGGCCGCAGGATTCATGCCTGCTCAGCTGCCTGATAATCGCCAGCTGGGCCGCAGGATTCATGCCTGCTCAGCTGCCTGATAATCGCCAGCTGGGCCGCAGGATTCATGCCTGCTCAGCTGCCTGATAAGCGCATGAGCAGTCACATGATCAGCGCCTCTCAGTCACCTGATCACTGCATGACAGGCATGATCAGTGCCTGCTGAGGTGCGGGATTCATGCCTGCTCAGCTGCCTGATAATCGCCAGCTGGGCCGCAGGATTCATGCCTGCTCAGCTGCCTGATAATCGCCAGCTGGGCCGCAGGATTCATGCCTGCTCAGCTGCCTGATAATCGCCAGCTGGGCCGCAGGATTCATGCCTGCTCAGCTGCCTGATAATCGCCAGCTGGGCCGCAGGATTCATGCCTGCTCAGCTGCTTGATTCTTGCCTGCTGAGGCACATGATCCGTGCAGGAGAGCTACCTGATCAGCATGAGCAGTCACATGATCAGCGCCTCTCAGTCACCTGATCACTGCATGACAGGCACGTGATCAGTGCCTGCTGGTGCGGGATCAGCGCCTGCTCAGCTGCCTGATAATCGCCAGCTGGGCCGCAGGATTCATGCCTGCTCAGCTGCCTGATAATCGCCAGCTGGGCCGCAGGATTCATGCCTGCTCAGCTGCCTGATAATCGCCAGCTGGGCCGCAGGATTCATGCCTGCTCAGCTGCCTGATAATCGCCAGCTGGGCCGCAGGATTCATGCCTGCTCAGCTGCCTGATAATCGCCAGCTGGGCCGCAGGATTCATGCCTGCTCAGCTGCCTGATAATCGCCAGCTGGGCCGCAGGATTCATGCCTGCTCAGCTGCCTGATAATCGCCAGCTGGGCCGCAGGATTCATGCCTGCTCAGCTGCCTGATAATCGCCAGCTGGGCCGCAGGATTCATGCCTGCTCAGCTGCCTGATAATCGCCAGCTGGGCCGCAGGATTCATGCCTGCTCAGCTGCCTGATAATCGCCAGCTGGGCCGCAGGATTCATGCCTGCTCAGCTGCTTGATTCTCGCCTGCTGAGGCACATGATCCGTGCAGGAGAGCTACCTGATCAGCACATGAGCAGTCACATGATCAGCGCCTCTCAGTCACCTGATCACTGCATGACAGGCACGTGATCAGTGCCTGCTGAGGTGCGGGATCAGCGCCTGCTCAGCTGCCTGATAATCGCCAGCTGGGCCGCAGGATTCATGCCTGCTCAGCTGCCTGATAATCGCCAGCTGGGCCGCAGGATTCATGCCTGCTCAGCTGCCTGATAATCGCCAGCTGGGCCGCAGGATTCATGCCTGCTCAGCTGCCTGATAATCGCCAGCTGGGCCGCAGGATTCATGCCTGCTCAGCTGCCTGATAATCGCCAGCTGGGCCGCAGGATTCATGCCTGCTCAGCTGCCTGATAATCGCCAGCTGGGCCGCAGGATTCATGCCTGCTCAGCTGCCTGATAATCGCCAGCTGGGCCGCAGGATTCATGCCTGCTCAGCTGCCTGATAATCGCCAGCTGGGCCGCAGGATTCATGCCTGCTCAGCTGCCTGATAATCGCCAGCTGGGCCGCAGGATTCATGCCTGCTCAGCTGCCTGATAATCGCCAGCTGGGCCGCAGGATTCATGCCTGCTCAGCTGCCTGATAATCGCCAGCTGGGCCGCAGGATTCATGCCTGCTCAGCTGCCTGATAATCGCCAGCTGGGCCGCAGGATTCATGCCTGCTCAGCTGCCTGATAATCGCCAGCTGGGCCGCAGGATTCATGCCTGCTCAGCTGCCTGATAATCGCCAGCTGGGCCGCAGGATTCATGCCTGCTCAGCTGCCTGATAATCGCCAGCTGGGCCGCAGGATTCATGCCTGCTCAGCTGCCTGATAATCGCCAGCTGGGCCGCAGGATTCATGCCTGCTCAGCTGCCTGATAATCGCCAGCTGGGCCGCAGGATTCATGCCTGCTCAGCTGCCTGATAATCGCCAGCTGGGCCGCAGGATTCATGCCTGCTCAGCTGCTTGATTCTTGCCTGCTGAGGCACATGATCCGTGCAGGAGAGCTACCTGATCAGCACATGAGCAGTCACATGATCAGCGCCTCTCAGTCACCTGATCACTGCATGACAGGCACGTGATCAGTGCCTGCTGAGGTGCGGGATCAGCGCCTGCTCAGCTGCCTGATAATCGCCAGCTGGGCCGCAGGATTCATGCCTGCTCAGCTGCCTGATAATCGCCAGCTGGGCCGCAGGATTCATGCCTGCTCAGCTGCCTGATAATCGCCAGCTGGGCCGCAGGATTCATGCCTGCTCAGCTGCCTGATAATCGCCAGCTGGGCCGCAGGATTCATGCCTGCTCAGCTGCCTGATAATCGCCAGCTGGGCCGCAGGATTCATGCCTGCTCAGCTGCCTGATAATCGCCAGCTGGGCCGCAGGATTCATGCCTGCTCAGCTGCCTGATAATCGCCAGCTGGGCCGCAGGATTCATGCCTGCTCAGCTGCCTGATAATCGCCAGCTGGGCCGCAGGATTCATGCCTGCTCAGCTGCCTGATAATCGCCAGCTGGGCCGCAGGATTCATGCCTGCTCAGCTGCCTGATAATCGCCAGCTGCAGGCCTTCATGCCTGCTCAGCTTAATCATGCCTGCTGGGCTGCAGGATTCATGCCTGCTCAGCTGCCTGATAATCGCCAGCTGGGCCGCAGGATTCATGCCTGCTCAGCTGCCTGATAATCGCCAGCTGGGCCGCAGGATTCATGCCTGCTCAGCTGCCTGATAATCGCCAGCTGGGCCGCAGGATTCATGCCTGCTCAGCTGCCTGATAATCGCCAGCTGGGCCGCAGGATTCATGCCTGCTCAGCTGCCTGATAATCGCCAGCTGGGCCGCAGGATTCATGCCTGCTCAGCTGCCTGATAATCGCCAGCTGGGCCGCAGGATTCATGCCTGCTCAGCTGCCTGATAATCGCCAGCTGGGCCGCAGGATTCATGCCTGCTCAGCTGCTTGATTCTTGCCTGCTGAGGCACATGATCCGTGCAGCTCAGCTACCTGATCAGCACATGAGCAGTCACATGATCAGCGCCTCTCAGTCACCTGATCACTGCATGACAGGCACGTGATCAGTGCCTGCTGAGGTGGGATCAGCGCCTGCTCAGCTGCCTGATAATCGCCAGCTGGGCCGCAGGATTCATGCCTGCTCAGCTGCCTGATAATCGCCAGCTGGGCCGCAGGATTCATGCCTGCTCAGCTGCCTGATAATCGCCAGCTGGGCCGCAGGATTCATGCCTGCTCAGCTGCCTGATAATCGCCAGCTGGGCCGCAGGATTCATGCCTGCTCAGCTGCCTGATAATCGCCAGCTGGGCCGCAGGATTCATGCCTGCTCAGCTGCCTGATAATCGCCAGCTGGGCCGCAGGCCTTCATGCCTGATCAGCTGCCAGGCATGATCAGTGCCTGCTGGGCCGCAGGATTCATGCCTGCTCAGCTGCCTGATAATCGCCAGCTGGGCCGCAGGATTCATGCCTGCTCAGCTGCCTGATAATCGCCAGCTGGGCCGCAGGATTCATGCCTGCTCAGCTGCCTGATAATCGCCAGCTGGGCCGCAGGATTCATGCCTGCTCAGCTGCCTGATAATCGCCAGCTGGGCCGCAGGATTCATGCCTGCTCAGCTGCCTGATAATCGCCAGCTGGGCCGCAGGATTCATGCCTGCTCAGCTGCCTGATAATCGCCAGCTGGGCCGCAGGATTCATGCCTGCTCAGCTGCCTGATAATCGCCAGCTGGGCCGCAGGATTCATGCCTGCTCAGCTGCCTGATAATCGCCAGCTGGGCCGCAGGATTCATGCCTGCTCAGCTGCCTGATAATCGCCAGCTGGGCCGCAGGATTCATGCCTGCTCAGCTGCCTGATAATCGCCAGCTGGGCCGCAGGATTCATGCCTGCTCAGCTGCCTGATAATCGCCAGCTGGGCCGCAGGATTCATGCCTGCTCAGCTGCCTGATAATCGCCAGCTGGGCCGCAGGATTCATGCCTGCTCAGCTGCCTGATAATCGCCAGCTGGGCCGCAGGATTCATGCCTGCTCAGCTGCCTGATAATCGCCAGCAGGGCACATGATCAGCGCCTTCATCACCTGATCAGCATGACAGGCTGATCAGTGCCTGCTGGGCTGCAGGATTCATGCCTGCTCAGCTGCCTGATAATCGCCAGCTGGGCCGCAGGATTCATGCCTGCTCAGCTGCCTGATAATCGCCAGCTGGGCCGCAGGATTCATGCCTGCTCAGCTGCCTGATAATCGCCAGCTGGGCCGCAGGATTCATGCCTGCTCAGCTGCCTGATAACGCCAGCTGGGCCGCAGGATTCATGCCTGCTCAGCTGCCTGATAATCGCCAGCTGGGCCGCAGGATTCATGCCTGCTCAGCTGCCTGATAATCGCCAGCTGGGCCGCAGGATTCATGCCTGCTCAGCTGCCTGATAATCGCCAGCTGGGCCGCAGGATTCATGCCTGCTCAGCTGCCTGATAATCGCCAGCTGGGCCGCAGGATTCATGCCTGCTCAGCTGCCTGATAATCGCCAGCTGGGCCGCAGGATTCATGCCTGCTCAGCTGCTTGATTCTTGCCTGCTGAGGCACATGATCCGTGCAGGAGAGCTACCTGATCAGCACATGAGCAGTCACATGATCAGCGCCTCTCAGTCACCTGATCACTGCATGACAGGCACGTGATCAGTGCCTGCTGAGTGCGGGATCAGCGCCTGCTCAGCTGCCTGATAATCGCCAGCTGGGCCGCAGGATTCATGCCTGCTCAGCTGCCTGATAATCGCCAGCTGGGCCGCAGGATTCATGCCTGCTCAGCTGCCTGATAATCGCCAGCTGGGCCGCAGGATTCATGCCTGCTCAGCTGCCTGATAATCGCCAGCTGGGCCGCAGGATTCATGCCTGCTCAGCTGCCTGATAATCGCCAGCTGGGCCGCAGGATTCATGCCTGCTCAGCTGCCTGATAATCGCCAGCTGGGCCGCAGGATTCATGCCTGCTCAGCTGCCTGATAATCGCCAGCTGGGCCGCAGGATTCATGCCTGCTCAGCTGCCTGATAATCGCCAGCTGGGCCGCAGGATTCATGCCTGCTCAGCTGCCTGATAATCGCCAGCTGGGCCGCAGGATTCATGCCTGCTCAGCTGCCTGATAATCGCCAGCTGGGCCGCAGGATTCATGCCTGCTCAGCTGCCTGATAATCGCCAGCTGGGCCGCAGGATTCATGCCTGCTCAGCTGCCTGATAAGCATGAGCAGGGCACATGATCAGCGCCTTCAGTCACCTGCTCACTGCATGACAGGCATGATCAGTGCCTGCTGAGGCTGCAGGATTCATGCCTGCTCAGCTGCCTGATAATCGCCAGCTGGGCCGCAGGATTCATGCCTGCTCAGCTGCCTGATAATCGCCAGCTGGGCCGCAGGATTCATGCCTGCTCAGCTGCCTGATAATCGCCAGCTGGGCCGCAGGATTCATGCCTGCTCAGCTGCCTGATAATCGCCAGCTGGGCCGCAGGATTCATGCCTGCTCAGCTGCCTGATAATCGCCAGCTGGGCCGCAGGATTCATGCCTGCTCAGCTGCCTGATAATCGCCAGCTGGGCCGCAGGATTCATGCCTGCTCAGCTGCCTGATAATCGCCAGCTGGGCCGCAGGATTCATGCCTGCTCAGCTGCCTGATTCTTGCCTGCTGAGGCACATGATCCGCCTGCAGAGAGCTACCTGATCAGCACATGAGCAGTCACATGATCAGCTGCCTCTCAGTCACCTGATCACTGCATGACAGGCACGTGATCAGTGCCTGCTGAGTGCGGATCAGCGCCTGCTCAGCTGCCTGATAATCGCCAGCTGGGCCGCAGGATTCATGCCTGCTCAGCTGCCTGATAATCGCCAGCTGGGCCGCAGGATTCATGCCTGCTCAGCTGCCTGATAATCGCCAGCTGGGCCGCAGGATTCATGCCTGCTCAGCTGCCTGATAATCGCCAGCTGGGCCGCAGGATTCATGCCTGCTCAGCTGCCTGATTCGCCAGCTGGGCCGCAGGATTCATGCCTGCTCAGCTGCCTGATAATCGCCAGCAGGGCACATGATCAGCGCCTTCATGCCTGATCACTGCATGACAGATGATCAGTGCCTGCTGGGCTGCAGGATTCATGCCTGCTCAGCTGCCTGATAATCGCCAGCTGGGCCGCAGGATTCATGCCTGCTCAGCTGCCTGATAATCGCCAGCTGGGCCGCAGGATTCATGCCTGCTCAGCTGCCTGATAATCGCCAGCTGGGCCGCAGGATTCATGCCTGCTCAGCTGCCTGATAATCGCCAGCTGGGCCGCAGGATTCATGCCTGCTCAGCTGCCTGATAATCGCCAGCTGGGCCGCAGGATTCATGCCTGCTCAGCTGCCTGATAATCGCCAGCTGGGCCGCAGGATTCATGCCTGCTCAGCTGCCTGATAATCGCCAGCTGGGCCGCAGGATTCATGCCTGCTCAGCTGCTTGATTCTTGCCTGCTGAGGCACATGATCCGTGCAGGAGAGCTACCTGATCAGCACATGAGCAGTCACATGATCAGCGCCTCTCAGTCACCTGATCACTGCATGACAGGCACGTGATCAGTGCCTGCTGAGGTGCGGGATCAGCGCCTGCTCAGCTGCCTGATAATCGCCAGCTGGGCCGCAGGATTCATGCCTGCTCAGCTGCCTGATAATCGCCAGCTGGGCCGCAGGATTCATGCCTGCTCAGCTGCCTGATAATCGCCAGCTGGGCCGCAGGATTCATGCCTGCTCAGCTGCCTGATAATCGCCAGCTGGGCCGCAGGATTCATGCCTGCTCAGCTGCCTGATAATCGCCAGCTGGGCCGCAGGATTCATGCCTGCTCAGCTGCCTGATAATCGCCAGCTGGGCCGCAGGATTCATGCCTGCTCAGCTGCCTGATAATCGCCAGCTGGGCCGCAGGATTCATGCCTGCTCAGCTGCCTGATAATCGCCAGCTGGGCCGCAGGATTCATGCCTGCTCAGCTGCCTGATAATCGCCAGCTGGGCCGCAGGATTCATGCCTGCTCAGCTGCCTGATAATCGCCAGCTGGGCCGCAGGATTCATGCCTGCTCAGCTGCCTGATAATCGCCAGCTGGGCCGCAGGATTCATGCCTGCTCAGCTGCCTGATAATCGCCAGCTGGGCCGCAGGATTCATGCCTGCTCAGCTGCCTGATAATCGCCAGCTGGGCCGCAGGATTCATGCCTGCTCAGCTGCCTGATAATCGCCAGCTGGGCCGCAGGATTCATGCCTGCTCAGCTGCCTGATAATCGCCAGCTGGGCCGCAGGATTCATGCCTGCTCAGCTGCCTGATAATCGCCAGCTGGGCCGCAGGATTCATGCCTGCTCAGCTGCCTGATAATCGCCAGCTGGGCCGCAGGATTCATGCCTGCTCAGCTGCCTGATAATCGCCAGCTGGGCCGCAGGATTCATGCCTGCTCAGCTTGAGCCTGCTGGGCACATGATCCGTGCAAGAGCTACCTGATCAGCACATGAGCAGCACATGATCAGCGCCTCTCAGCCACCTGATCACTGCATGACAGGCCTGATCAGTGCCTGCTGGGCTGCAGGATTCATGCCTGCTCAGCTGCCTGATAATCGCCAGCTGGGCCGCAGGATTCATGCCTGCTCAGCTGCCTGATAATCGCCAGCTGGGCCGCAGGATTCATGCCTGCTCAGCTGCCTGATAATCGCCAGCTGGGCCGCAGGATTCATGCCTGCTCAGCTGCCTGATAATCGCCAGCTGGGCCGCAGGATTCATGCCTGCTCAGCTGCCTGATAATCGCCAGCTGGGCCGCAGGATTCATGCCTGCTCAGCTGCCTGATAATCGCCAGCTGGGCCGCAGGATTCATGCCTGCTCAGCTGCCTGATAATCGCCAGCTGGGCCGCAGGATTCATGCCTGCTCAGCTGCCTGATAATCGCCAGCTGGGCCGCAGGATTCATGCCTGCTCAGCTGCTGATTCTTGCCTGCTGAGGCACATGATCCGTGCAGGAGAGCTACCTGATCAGCACATGAGCAGTCACATGATCAGCGCCTCTCAGTCACCTGATCACTGCATGACAGGCACGTGATCAGTGCCTGCTGAGGTGCGGGATCAGCGCCTGCTCAGCTGCCTGATAATCGCCAGCTGGGCCGCAGGATTCATGCCTGCTCAGCTGCCTGATAATCGCCAGCTGGGCCGCAGGATTCATGCCTGCTCAGCTGCCTGATAATCGCCAGCTGGGCCGCAGGATTCATGCCTGCTCAGCTGCCTGATAATCGCCAGCTGGGCCGCAGGATTCATGCCTGCTCAGCTGCCTGATAATCGCCAGCTGGGCCGCAGGATTCATGCCTGCTCAGCTGCCTGATAATCGCCAGCTGGGCCGCAGGATTCATGCCTGCTCAGCTGCCTGATAATCGCCAGCTGGGCCGCAGGATTCATGCCTGCTCAGCTGCCTGATAATCGCCAGCTGGGCCGCAGGATTCATGCCTGCTCAGCTGCCTGATAATCGCAGCTGGGCCGCAGGATTCATGCCTGCTCAGCTGCCTGCATGACGCCAGTGCTCAGCTGCCTGGATGGGCATGCCCTGCTCAGCTGCCTGATAATCGCCAGCTGGGCCGCAGGATTCATGCCTGCTCAGCTGCCTGATAATCGCCAGCTGGGCCGCAGGATTCATGCCTGCTCAGCTGCCTGATAATCGCCAGCTGGGCCGCAGGATTCATGCCTGCTCAGCTGCCTGATAATCGCCAGCTGGGCCGCAGGATTCATGCCTGCTCAGCTGCTTGATTCTTGCCTGCTGAGGCACATGATCCGTGCAGGAGAGCTACCTGATCAGCACATGAGCAGTCACATGATGGGCCTCAGTCACCTGATCACTGCATGACAGGCACGTGATCAGTGCCTGCTGGGTGCGGGATCAGCGCCTGCTCAGCTGCCTGATAATCGCCAGCTGGGCCGCAGGATTCATGCCTGCTCAGCTGCCTGATAATCGCCAGCTGGGCCGCAGGATTCATGCCTGCTCAGCTGCCTGATAATCGCCAGCTGGGCCGCAGGATTCATGCCTGCTCAGCTGCCTGATAATCGCCAGCTGGGCCGCAGGATTCATGCCTGCTCAGCTGCCTGATAATCGCCAGCTGGGCCGCAGGATTCATGCCTGCTCAGCTGCCTGATAATCGCCAGCTGGGCCGCAGGATTCATGCCTGCTCAGCTGCCTGATAATCGCCAGCTGGGCCGCAGGATTCATGCCTGCTCAGCTGCCTGATAATCGCCAGCTGGGCCGCAGGATTCATGCCTGCTCAGCTGCCTGATAATCGCCAGCTGGGCCGCAGGATTCATGCCTGCTCAGCTGCCTGATAATCGCCAGCTGGGCCGCAGGATTCATGCCTGCTCAGCTGCCTGATAATCGCCAGCTGGGCCGCAGGATTCATGCCTGCTCAGCTGCCTGATAATCGCCAGCTGGGCCGCAGGATTCATGCCTGCTCAGCTGCCTGATAATCGCCAGCTGGGCCATGATCAGGAGAGCTCCTGATGCCTGAGCAGTCAGCTCAGCGCCTGATCACCTGATCGCATGACAGGCTGATCAGTGCCTGCAGGTGCGGGATCAGCGCCTGCTCAGCTGCCTGATAATCGCCAGCTGGGCCGCAGGATTCATGCCTGCTCAGCTGCCTGATAATCGCCAGCTGGGCCGCAGGATTCATGCCTGCTCAGCTGCCTGATAATCGCCAGCTGGGCCGCAGGATTCATGCCTGCTCAGCTGCCTGATAATCGCCAGCTGGGCCGCAGGATTCATGCCTGCTCAGCTGCCTGATAATCGCCAGCTGGGCCGCAGGATTCATGCCTGCTCAGCTGCCTGATAATCGCCAGCTGGGCCGCAGGATTCATGCCTGCTCAGCTGCCTGATAATCGCCAGCTGGGCCGCAGGATTCATGCCTGCTCAGCTGCCTGATAATCGCCAGCTGGGCCGCAGGATTCATGCCTGCTCAGCTGCCTGATAATCGCCAGCTGGGCCGCAGGATTCATGCCTGCTCAGCTGCCTGATAATCGCCAGCTGGGCCGCAGGATTCATGCCTGCTCAGCTGCCTGATAATCGCCAGCTGGGCCGCAGGATTCATGCCTGCTCAGCTGCCTGATAATCGCCAGCTGGGCCGCAGGATTCATGCCTGCTCAGCTGCCTGATAATCGCCAGCTGGGCCGCAGGATTCATGCCTGCTCAGCTGCCTGATAATCGCCAGCTGGGCCGCAGGATTCATGCCTGCTCAGCTGCCTGATAATCGCCAGCTGGGCCGCAGGATTCATGCCTGCTCAGCTGCCTGATAATCGCCAGCTGGGCCGCAGGATTCATGCCTGCTCAGCTGCCTGATAATCGCCAGCTGGGCCGCAGGATTCATGCCTGCTCAGCTGCCTGATAATCGCCAGCTGGGCCGCAGGATTCATGCCTGCTCAGCTGCCTGATAATCGCCAGCTGGGCCGCAGGATTCATGCCTGCTCAGCTGCCTGATAATCGCCAGCTGGGCCGCAGGATTCATGCCTGCTCAGCTGCCTGATAATCGCCAGCTGGGCCGCAGGATTCATGCCTGCTCAGCTGCTTGATTCTTGCCTGCTGAGGCACATGATCCGTGCAGGAGAGCTACCTGATCAGCACATGAGCAGTCACATGATCAGCGCCTCTCAGTCACCTGATCACTGCATGACAGGCACGTGATCAGTGCCTGCTGAGGTGCGGGATCAGCGCCTGCTCAGCTGCCTGATAATCGCCAGCTGGGCCGCAGGATTCATGCCTGCTCAGCTGCCTGATAATCGCCAGCTGGGCCGCAGGATTCATGCCTGCTCAGCTGCCTGATAATCGCCAGCTGGGCCGCAGGATTCATGCCTGCTCAGCTGCCTGATAATCGCCAGCTGGGCCGCAGGATTCATGCCTGCTCAGCTGCCTGATAATCGCCAGCTGGGCCGCAGGATTCATGCCTGCTCAGCTGCCTGATAATCGCCAGCTGGGCCGCAGGATTCATGCCTGCTCAGCTGCCTGATAATCGCCAGCTGGGCCGCAGGATTCATGCCTGCTCAGCTGCCTGATAATCGCCAGCTGGGCCGCAGGATTCATGCCTGCTCAGCTGCCTGATAATCGCCAGCTGGGCCGCAGGATTCATGCCTGCTCAGCTGCCTGATAATCGCCAGCTGGGCCGCAGGATTCATGCCTGCTCAGCTGCCTGATAATCGCCAGCTGGGCCGCAGGATTCATGCCTGCTCAGCTGCCTGATAATCGCCAGCTGGGCCGCAGGATTCATGCCTGCTCAGCTGCCTGATAATCGCCAGCTGGGCCGCAGGATTCATGCCTGCTCAGCTGCCTGATAATCGCCAGCTGGGCCGCAGGATTCATGCCTGCTCAGCTGCCTGATAATCGCCAGCAGCACATGCAGCGCCTTCAGTCCTGATCAGCTGACCTGATCAGTGCCTGCTGAGGTGCAGGATTCATGCCTGCTCAGCTGCCTGATAATCGCCAGCTGGGCCGCAGGATTCATGCCTGCTCAGCTGCCTGATAATCGCCAGCTGGGCCGCAGGATTCATGCCTGCTCAGCTGCCTGATAATCGCCAGCTGGGCCGCAGGATTCATGCCTGCTCAGCTGCCTGATAATCGCCAGCTGGGCCGCAGGATTCATGCCTGCTCAGCTGCCTGATAATCGCCAGCTGGGCCGCAGGATTCATGCCTGCTCAGCTGCCTGATAATCGCCAGCTGGGCCGCAGGATTCATGCCTGCTCAGCTGCCTGATAATCGCCAGCTGGGCCGCAGGATTCATGCCTGCTCAGCTGCCTGATAATCGCCAGCTGGGCCGCAGGATTCATGCCTGCTCAGCTGCCTGATAATCGCCAGCTGGGCCGCAGGATTCATGCCTGCTCAGCTGCCTGATAATCGCCAGCTGGGCCGCAGGATTCATGCCTGCTCAGCTGCCTGATAATCGCCAGCTGGGCCGCAGGATTCATGCCTGCTCAGCTGCCTGATAATCGCCAGCTGGGCCGCAGGATTCATGCCTGCTCAGCTGCCTGATAATCGCCAGCTGGGCCGCAGGATTCATGCCTGCTCAGCTGCCTGATAATCGCCAGCTGGGCCGCAGGATTCATGCCTGCTCAGCTGCCTGATAATCGCCAGCTGGGCCGCAGGATTCATGCCTGCTCAGCTGCCTGATAATCGCCAGCTGGGCCGCAGGATTCATGCCTGCTCAGCTGCCTGATAATCGCCAGCTGGGCCGCAGGATTCATGCCTGCTCAGCTGCCTGATAATCGCCAGCTGGGCCGCAGGATTCATGCCTGCTCAGCTGCCTGATAATCGCCAGCTGGGCCGCAGGATTCATGCCTGCTCAGCTGCCTGATAATCGCCAGCTGGGCCGCAGGATTCATGCCTGCTCAGCTGCCTGATAATCGCCAGCTGGGCCGCAGGATTCATGCCTGCTCAGCTGCCTGATAATCGCCAGCTGGGCCGCAGGATTCATGCCTGCTCAGCTGCCTGATAATCGCCAGCTGGGCCGCAGGATTCATGCCTGCTCAGCTGCTTGATTCTTGCCTGCTGAGGCACATGATCCGTGCAGGAGAGCTACCTGATCAGCACATGAGCAGTCACATGATCAGCGCCTCTCAGTCACCTGATCACTGCATGACAGGCACGTGATCAGTGCCTGCTGAGGTGCGGGATCAGCGCCTGCTCAGCTGCCTGATAATCGCCAGCTGGGCCGCAGGATTCATGCCTGCTCAGCTGCCTGATAATCGCCAGCTGGGCCGCAGGATTCATGCCTGCTCAGCTGCCTGATAATCGCCAGCTGGGCCGCAGGATTCATGCCTGCTCAGCTGCCTGATAATCGCCAGCTGGGCCGCAGGATTCATGCCTGCTCAGCTGCCTGATAATCGCCAGCTGGGCCGCAGGATTCATGCCTGCTCAGCTGCCTGATAATCGCCAGCTGGGCCGCAGGATTCATGCCTGCTCAGCTGCCTGATAATCGCCAGCTGGGCCGCAGGATTCATGCCTGCTCAGCTGCCTGATAATCGCCAGCTGGGCCGCAGGATTCATGCCTGCTCAGCTGCCTGATAATCGCCAGCTGGGCCGCAGGATTCATGCCTGCTCAGCTGCCTGATAATCGCCAGCTGGGCCGCAGGATTCATGCCTGCTCAGCTGCCTGATAATCGCCAGCTGGGCCGCAGGATTCATGCCTGCTCAGCTGCCTGATAATCGCCAGCTGGGCCGCAGGATTCATGCCTGCTCAGCTGCCTGATAATCGCCAGCTGGGCCGCAGGATTCATGCCTGCTCAGCTGCCTGATAATCGCCAGCTGGGCCGCAGGATTCATGCCTGCTCAGCTGCCTGATAATCGCCAGCTGGGCCGCAGGATTCATGCCTGCTCAGCTGCCTGATAATCGCCAGCTGGGCCGCAGGATTCATGCCTGCTCAGCTGCCTGATAATCGCCAGCTGGGCCGCAGGATTCATGCCTGCTCAGCTGCCTGATAATCGCCAGCTGGGCCGCAGGATTCATGCCTGCTCAGCTGCCTGATAATCGCCAGCTGGGCCGCAGGATTCATGCCTGCTCAGCTGCCTGATAATCGCCAGCTGGGCCGCAGGATTCATGCCTGCTCAGCTGCCTGATAATCGCCAGCTGGGCCGCAGGATTCATGCCTGCTCAGCTGCCTGATAATCGCCAGCTGGGCCGCAGGATTCATGCCTGCTCAGCTGCCTGATGCGCATGAGCTCAGATCAGCGCCTCTCATGCCTGATCAGCCAGGCATGATCAGTGCCTGCTGAGCTGCAGGATTCATGCCTGCTCAGCTGCCTGATAATCGCCAGCTGGGCCGCAGGATTCATGCCTGCTCAGCTGCCTGATAATCGCCAGCTGGGCCGCAGGATTCATGCCTGCTCAGCTGCCTGATAATCGCCAGCTGGGCCGCAGGATTCATGCCTGCTCAGCTGCCTGATAATCGCCAGCTGGGCCGCAGGATTCATGCCTGCTCAGCTGCCTGATAATCGCCAGCTGGGCCGCAGGATTCATGCCTGCTCAGCTGCCTGATAATCGCCAGCTGGGCCGCAGGATTCATGCCTGCTCAGCTGCTTGATTCTTGCCTGCTGAGGCACATGATCCGTGCAGGAGAGCTACCTGATCAGCACATGAGCAGTCACATGATCAGCGCCTCTCAGTCACCTGATCACTGCATGACAGGCACGTGATCAGTGCCTGCTGAGGTGCGGGATCAGCGCCTGCTCAGCTGCCTGATAATCGCCAGCTGGGCCGCAGGATTCATGCCTGCTCAGCTGCCTGATAATCGCCAGCTGGGCCGCAGGATTCATGCCTGCTCAGCTGCCTGATAATCGCCAGCTGGGCCGCAGGATTCATGCCTGCTCAGCTGCCTGATAATCGCCAGCTGGGCCGCAGGATTCATGCCTGCTCAGCTGCCTGATAATCGCCAGCTGGGCCGCAGGATTCATGCCTGCTCAGCTGCCTGATAATCGCCAGCTGGGCCGCAGGATTCATGCCTGCTCAGCTGCCTGATAATCGCCAGCTGGGCCGCAGGATTCATGCCTGCTCAGCTGCCTGATAATCGCCAGCTGGGCCGCAGGATTCATGCCTGCTCAGCTGCCTGATAATCGCCAGCTGGGCACATGATTCATGCCTGCTCAGCTGCCTGATCAGCGCATGAGCAGCAGGATCAGCCTGCTCAGCTGCCTGATCGCCAGGCATGATCAGTGCCTGCTGAGGTGCGGGATTCATGCCTGCTCAGCTGCCTGATAATCGCCAGCTGGGCCGCAGGATTCATGCCTGCTCAGCTGCCTGATAATCGCCAGCTGGGCCGCAGGATTCATGCCTGCTCAGCTGCCTGATAATCGCCAGCTGGGCCGCAGGATTCATGCCTGCTCAGCTGCCTGATAATCGCCAGCTGGGCCGCAGGATTCATGCCTGCTCAGCTGCCTGATAATCGCCAGCTGGGCCGCAGGATTCATGCCTGCTCAGCTGCCTGATAATCGCCAGCTGGGCCGCAGGATTCATGCCTGCTCAGCTGCCTGATAATCGCCAGCTGGGCCGCAGGATTCATGCCTGCTCAGCTGCCTGATAATCGCCAGCTGGGCCGCAGGATTCATGCCTGCTCAGCTGCCTGATAATCGCCAGCTGGGCCGCAGGATTCATGCCTGCTCAGCTGCCTGATAATCGCCAGCTGGGCCGCAGGATTCATGCCTGCTCAGCTGCCTGATAATCGCCAGCTGGGCCGCAGGATTCATGCCTGCTCAGCTGCCTGATAATCGCCAGCTGGGCCGCAGGATTCATGCCTGCTCAGCTGCCTGATAATCGCCAGCTGGGCCGCAGGATTCATGCCTGCTCAGCTGCCTGATAATCGCCAGCTGGGCCGCAGGATTCATGCCTGCTCAGCTGCTTGATTCTTGCCTGCTGAGGCACATGATCCGTGCAGGAGAGCTACCTGATCAGCACATGAGCAGTCACATGATCAGCGCCTCTCAGTCACCTGATCACTGCATGACAGGCACGTGATCAGTGCCTGCTGAGGTGCGGGATCAGCGCCTGCTCAGCTGCCTGATAATCGCCAGCTGGGCCGCAGGATTCATGCCTGCTCAGCTGCCTGATAATCGCCAGCTGGGCCGCAGGATTCATGCCTGCTCAGCTGCCTGATAATCGCCAGCTGGGCCGCAGGATTCATGCCTGCTCAGCTGCCTGATAATCGCCAGCTGGGCCGCAGGATTCATGCCTGCTCAGCTGCCTGATAATCGCCAGCTGGGCCGCAGGATTCATGCCTGCTCAGCTGCCTGATAATCGCCAGCTGGGCCGCAGGATTCATGCCTGCTCAGCTGCCTGATAATCGCCAGCTGGGCCGCAGGATTCATGCCTGCTCAGCTGCCTGATAATCGCCAGCTGGGCCGCAGGATTCATGCCTGCTCAGCTGCCTGATAATCGCCAGCTGGGCCGCAGGATTCATGCCTGCTCAGCTGCCTGATAATCGCCAGCTGGGCCGCAGGATTCATGCCTGCTCAGCTGCCTGATAATCGCCAGCTGGGCCGCAGGATTCATGCCTGCTCAGCTGCTTGATTCTCGCCAGCTGGGCACATGATCCGTGCAGAGAGCTACCTGATCAGCACATGAGCAGTCACATGATCAGCGCCTCTCAGTCACCTGATCACTGCATGACAGGCACGTGATCAGTGCCTGCTGAGGTGCGGGATCAGCGCCTGCTCAGCTGCCTGATAATCGCCAGCTGGGCCGCAGGATTCATGCCTGCTCAGCTGCCTGATAATCGCCAGCTGGGCCGCAGGATTCATGCCTGCTCAGCTGCCTGATAATCGCCAGCTGGGCCGCAGGATTCATGCCTGCTCAGCTGCCTGATAATCGCCAGCTGGGCCGCAGGATTCATGCCTGCTCAGCTGCCTGATAATCGCCAGCTGGGCCGCAGGATTCATGCCTGCTCAGCTGCCTGATAATCGCCAGCTGGGCCGCAGGATTCATGCCTGCTCAGCTGCCTGATAATCGCCAGCTGGGCCGCAGGATTCATGCCTGCTCAGCTGCCTGATAATCGCCAGCTGGGCCGCAGGATTCATGCCTGCTCAGCTGCCTGATAATCGCCAGCTGGGCACAGGATTCATGCCTGCTCAGCTGCCTGATCAGCGCATGAGCAGTCACATGATCAGCGCCTGCCACCTGATCATGCATGACATGCCTGATCAGTGCCTGCTGGGCTGCAGGATTCATGCCTGCTCAGCTGCCTGATAATCGCCAGCTGGGCCGCAGGATTCATGCCTGCTCAGCTGCCTGATAATCGCCAGCTGGGCCGCAGGATTCATGCCTGCTCAGCTGCCTGATAATCGCCAGCTGGGCCGCAGGATTCATGCCTGCTCAGCTGCCTGATAATCGCCAGCTGGGCCGCAGGATTCATGCCTGCTCAGCTGCCTGATAATCGCCAGCTGGGCCGCAGGATTCATGCCTGCTCAGCTGCCTGATAATCGCCAGCTGGGCCGCAGGATTCATGCCTGCTCAGCTGCCTGATAATCGCCAGCTGGGCCGCAGGATTCATGCCTGCTCAGCTGCCTGATAATCGCCAGCTGGGCCGCAGGATTCATGCCTGCTCAGCTGCCTGATAATCGCCAGCTGGGCCGCAGGATTCATGCCTGCTCAGCTGCCTGATAATCGCCAGCTGGGCCGCAGGATTCATGCCTGCTCAGCTGCCTGATAAGCCAGCTGGGCCTGCAGGATTCATGCCTGCTCAGCTGCCTGATAATCGCCAGCTGGGCCGCAGGATTCATGCCTGCTCAGCTGCCTGATAATCGCCAGCTGGGCCGCAGGATTCATGCCTGCTCAGCTGCCTGATAATCGCCAGCTGGGCCGCAGGATTCATGCCTGCTCAGCTGCCTGATAATCGCCAGCTGGGCCGCAGGATTCATGCCTGCTCAGCTGCCTGATAATCGCCAGCTGGGCCGCAGGATTCATGCCTGCTCAGCTGCCTGATAATCGCCAGCTGGGCCGCAGGATTCATGCCTGCTCAGCTGCCTGATAATCGCCAGCTGGGCCGCAGGATTCATGCCTGCTCAGCTGCCTGATAATCGCCAGCTGGGCCGCAGGATTCATGCCTGCTCAGCTGCCTGATAATCGCCAGCTGGGCCGCAGGATTCATGCCTGCTCAGCTGCCTGATAATCGCCAGCTGGGCCGCAGGATTCATGCCTGCTCAGCTGCCTGATAATCGCCAGCTGGGCCGCAGGATTCATGCCTGCTCAGCTGCGTGATAATAGCCAGCTGAGGCACATGATCCGTGCCTGAGAGCTACCTGATCAGCGCATGAGCAGTCACATGATCAGCGCCTCTCAGTCACCTGATCACTGCATGACAGGCATGATCAGTGCCTGCTGAGGTGCGGGATTCATGCCTGCTCAGCTGCCTGATAATCGCCAGCTGGGCCGCAGGATTCATGCCTGCTCAGCTGCCTGATAATCGCCAGCTGGGCCGCAGGATTCATGCCTGCTCAGCTGCCTGATAATCGCCAGCTGGGCCGCAGGATTCATGCCTGCTCAGCTGCCTGATAATCGCCAGCTGGGCCGCAGGATTCATGCCTGCTCAGCTGCCTGATAATCGCCAGCTGGGCCGCAGGATTCATGCCTGCTCAGCTGCCTGATAATCGCCAGCTGGGCCGCAGGATTCATGCCTGCTCAGCTGCTTGATTCTTGCCTGCTGAGGCACATGATCCGTGCAGGAGAGCTACCTGATCAGCACATGAGCAGTCACATGATCAGCGCCTCTCAGTCACCTGATCACTGCATGACAGGCACGTGATCAGTGCCTGCTGGGCGGGATCAGCGCCTGCTCAGCTGCCTGATAATCGCCAGCTGGGCCGCAGGATTCATGCCTGCTCAGCTGCCTGATAATCGCCAGCTGGGCCGCAGGATTCATGCCTGCTCAGCTGCCTGATAATCGCCAGCTGGGCCGCAGGATTCATGCCTGCTCAGCTGCCTGATAATCGCCAGCTGGGCCGCAGGATTCATGCCTGCTCAGCTGCCTGATAATCGCCAGCTGGGCCGCAGGATTCATGCCTGCTCAGCTGCCTGATAATCGCCAGCTGGGCCGCAGGATTCATGCCTGCTCAGCTGCCTGATAATCGCCAGCTGGGCCGCAGGATTCATGCCTGCTCAGCTGCCTGATAATCGCCAGCTGGGCCGCAGGATTCATGCCTGCTCAGCTGCCTGATAATCGCCAGCTGGGCCGCAGGATTCATGCCTGCTCAGCTGCCTGATAATCGCCAGCTGGGCCGCAGGATTCATGCCTGCTCAGCTGCCTGATAATCGCCAGCTGGGCCGCAGGATTCATGCCTGCTCAGCTGCCTGATAATCGCCAGCTGGGCCGCAGGATTCATGCCTGCTCAGCTGCCTGATAATCGCCAGCTGGGCCGCAGGATTCATGCCTGCTCAGCTGCCTGATAATCGCCAGCTGGGCCGCAGGATTCATGCCTGCTCAGCTGCCTGATAATCGCCAGCTGGGCCGCAGGATTCATGCCTGCTCAGCTGCCTGATAATCGCCAGCTGGGCCGCAGGATTCATGCCTGCTCAGCTGCCTGATAATCGCCAGCTGGGCCGCAGGCCTTCATGCCTGCTCAGCTGCCTGATAATCAGCCAGCTGGGCCGCAGGATTCATGCCTGCTCAGCTGCCTGATAATCGCCAGCTGGGCCGCAGGATTCATGCCTGCTCAGCTGCCTGATAATCGCCAGCTGGGCCGCAGGATTCATGCCTGCTCAGCTGCCTGATAATCGCCAGCTGGGCCGCAGGATTCATGCCTGCTCAGCTGCCTGATAATCGCCAGCTGGGCCGCAGGATTCATGCCTGCTCAGCTGCCTGATAATCGCCAGCTGGGCCGCAGGATTCATGCCTGCTCAGCTGCCTGATAATCGCCAGCTGGGCCGCAGGATTCATGCCTGCTCAGCTGCCTGATTCTTGCCTGCTGAGGCACATGATCCGTGCAGGAGCTACCTGATCAGCACATGAGCAGTCACATGATCAGCGCCTCTCAGTCACCTGATCACTGCATGACAGGCACGTGATCAGTGCCTGCTGAGTGCGGGATCATGCCTGCTCAGCTGCCTGATAATCGCCAGCTGGGCCGCAGGATTCATGCCTGCTCAGCTGCCTGATAATCGCCAGCTGGGCCGCAGGATTCATGCCTGCTCAGCTGCCTGATAATCGCCAGCTGGGCCGCAGGATTCATGCCTGCTCAGCTGCCTGATAATCGCCAGCTGGGCCGCAGGATTCATGCCTGCTCAGCTGCCTGATAATCGCCAGCTGGGCCGCAGGATTCATGCCTGCTCAGCTGCCTGATAATCGCCAGCTGGGCCGCAGGATTCATGCCTGCTCAGCTGCCTGATAATCGCCAGCTGGGCCGCAGGATTCATGCCTGCTCAGCTGCCTGATAATCGCCAGCTGGGCCGCAGGATTCATGCCTGCTCAGCTGCCTGATAATCGCCAGCTGGGCCGCAGGATTCATGCCTGCTCAGCTGCCTGATAATCGCCAGCTGGGCCGCAGGATTCATGCCTGCTCAGCTGCCTGATAATCGCCAGCTGGGCCGCAGGATTCATGCCTGCTCAGCTGCCTGATAATCGCCAGCTGGGCCGCAGGATTCATGCCTGCTCAGCTGCCTGATAATCGCCAGCTGGGCCGCAGGATTCATGCCTGCTCAGCTGCCTGATAATCGCCAGCTGGGCCGCAGGATTCATGCCTGCTCAGCTGCCTGATAATCGCCAGCTGGGCCGCAGGATTCATGCCTGCTCAGCTGCCTGATAATCGCCAGCTGGGCCGCAGGATTCATGCCTGCTCAGCTGCCTGATAATCGCCAGCTGGGCCGCAGGATTCATGCCTGCTCAGCTGCCTGATAATCGCCAGCTGGGCCGCAGGATTCATGCCTGCTCAGCTGCCTGATAATCGCCAGCTGGGCCGCAGGATTCATGCCTGCTCAGCTGCCTGATAATCGCCAGCTGGGCCGCAGGATTCATGCCTGCTCAGCTGCCTGATAATCGCCAGCTGGGCCGCAGGATTCATGCCTGCTCAGCTGCCTGATAATCGCCAGCTGGGCCGCAGGATTCATGCCTGCTCAGCTGCTTGATTCTTGCCTGCTGAGGCACATGATCCGTGCAGGAGAGCTACCTGATCAGCACATGAGCAGTCACATGATCAGCGCCTCTCAGTCACCTGATCACTGCATGACAGGCACGTGATCAGTGCCTGCTGAGGTGCGGGATCAGCGCCTGCTCAGCTGCCTGATAATCGCCAGCTGGGCCGCAGGATTCATGCCTGCTCAGCTGCCTGATAATCGCCAGCTGGGCCGCAGGATTCATGCCTGCTCAGCTGCCTGATAATCGCCAGCTGGGCCGCAGGATTCATGCCTGCTCAGCTGCCTGATAATCGCCAGCTGGGCCGCAGGATTCATGCCTGCTCAGCTGCCTGATAATCGCCAGCTGGGCCGCAGGATTCATGCCTGCTCAGCTGCCTGATAATCGCCAGCTGGGCCGCAGGATTCATGCCTGCTCAGCTGCCTGATAATCGCCAGCTGGGCCGCAGGATTCATGCCTGCTCAGCTGCCTGATAATCGCCAGCTGGGCCGCAGGATTCATGCCTGCTCAGCTGCCTGATAATCGCCAGCTGGGCCGCAGGATTCATGCCTGCTCAGCTGCCTGATAATCGCCAGCTGGGCCGCAGGATTCATGCCTGCTCAGCTGCCTGATAATCGCCAGCTGGGCCGCAGGATTCATGCCTGCTCAGCTGCCTGATAATCGCCAGCTGGGCCGCAGGATTCATGCCTGCTCAGCTGCCTGATAATCGCCAGCTGGGCCGCAGGATTCATGCCTGCTCAGCTGCCTGATAATCGCCAGCTGGGCCGCAGGATTCATGCCTGCTCAGCTGCCTGATAATCGCCAGCTGGGCCGCAGGATTCATGCCTGCTCAGCTGCCTGATAATCGCCAGCTGGGCCGCAGGATTCATGCCTGCTCAGCTGCCTGATAATCGCCAGCTGGGCCGCAGGATTCATGCCTGCTCAGCTGCCTGATAATCGCCAGCTGGGCCGCAGGATTCATGCCTGCTCAGCTGCCTGATAATCGCCAGCTGGGCCGCAGGATTCATGCCTGCTCAGCTGCCTGATAATCGCCAGCTGGGCCGCAGGATTCATGCCTGCTCAGCTGCCTGATAATCGCCAGCTGGGCCGCAGGATTCATGCCTGCTCAGCTGCCTGATAATCGCCAGCTGGGCCGCAGGATTCATGCCTGCTCAGCTGCCTGATAATCGCCAGCTGGGCCGCAGGATTCATGCCTGCTCAGCTGCCTGATAATCGCCAGCTGGGCCGCAGGATTCATGCCTGCTCAGCTGCCTGATAATCGCCAGCTGGGCCGCAGGATTCATGCCTGCTCAGCTGCCTGATAATCGCCAGCTGGGCCGCAGGATTCATGCCTGCTCAGCTGCCTGATAAGCGCCAGCAGTCACGATCAGCGCCTTCATCACCTGATCAGCTGACAGGCATGATCAGTGCCTGCTGGGTGCAGGATTCATGCCTGCTCAGCTGCCTGATAATCGCCAGCTGGGCCGCAGGATTCATGCCTGCTCAGCTGCCTGATAATCGCCAGCTGGGCCGCAGGATTCATGCCTGCTCAGCTGCCTGATAATCGCCAGCTGGGCCGCAGGATTCATGCCTGCTCAGCTGCCTGATAATCGCCAGCTGGGCCGCAGGATTCATGCCTGCTCAGCTGCCTGATAATCGCCAGCTGGGCCGCAGGATTCATGCCTGCTCAGCTGCCTGATAATCGCCAGCTGGGCCGCAGGATTCATGCCTGCTCAGCTGCCTGATAATCGCCAGCTGGGCCGCAGGATTCATGCCTGCTCAGCTGCCTGATAATCGCCAGCTGGGCCGCAGGATTCATGCCTGCTCAGCTGCCTGATAATCGCCAGCTGGGCCGCAGGATTCATGCCTGCTCAGCTGCCTGATAATCGCCAGCTGGGCCGCAGGATTCATGCCTGCTCAGCTGCCTGATAATCGCCAGCTGGGCCGCAGGATTCATGCCTGCTCAGCTGCCTGATAATCGCCAGCTGGGCCGCAGGATTCATGCCTGCTCAGCTGCCTGATAATCGCCAGCTGGGCCGCAGGATTCATGCCTGCTCAGCTGCCTGATAATCGCCAGCTGGGCCGCAGGATTCATGCCTGCTCAGCTGCCTGATAATCGCCAGCTGGGCCGCAGGATTCATGCCTGCTCAGCTGCCTGATAATCGCCAGCTGGGCCGCAGGATTCATGCCTGCTCAGCTGCCTGATAATCGCCAGCTGGGCCGCAGGATTCATGCCTGCTCAGCTGCCTGATTCTTGCCTGCTGAGGCACATGATTCGTGCCTGAGAGCTGCCTGATCAGCACATGAGCAGTCACATGATCAGCGCCTCTCAGTCACCTGATCACTGCATGACAGGCACGTGATCAGTGCCTGCTGGGTGCGGATTCATGCCTGCTCAGCTGCCTGATAATCGCCAGCTGGGCCGCAGGATTCATGCCTGCTCAGCTGCCTGATAATCGCCAGCTGGGCCGCAGGATTCATGCCTGCTCAGCTGCCTGATAATCGCCAGCTGGGCCGCAGGATTCATGCCTGCTCAGCTGCCTGATAATCGCCAGCTGGGCCGCAGGATTCATGCCTGCTCAGCTGCCTGATAATCGCCAGCTGGGCCGCAGGATTCATGCCTGCTCAGCTGCCTGATAATCGCCAGCTGGGCCGCAGGATTCATGCCTGCTCAGCTGCCTGATAATCGCCAGCTGGGCCGCAGGATTCATGCCTGCTCAGCTGCCTGATAAGCGCCAGCTGGGCCGCAGGATTCATGCCTGCTCAGCTGACAGATGATCAGCCTGCTGGGCCGCAGGATTCATGCCTGCTCAGCTGCCTGATAATCGCCAGCTGGGCCGCAGGATTCATGCCTGCTCAGCTGCCTGATAATCGCCAGCTGGGCCGCAGGATTCATGCCTGCTCAGCTGCCTGATAATCGCCAGCTGGGCCGCAGGATTCATGCCTGCTCAGCTGCCTGATAATCGCCAGCTGGGCCGCAGGATTCATGCCTGCTCAGCTGCCTGATAATCGCCAGCTGGGCCGCAGGATTCATGCCTGCTCAGCTGCCTGATAATCGCCAGCTGGGCCGCAGGATTCATGCCTGCTCAGCTGCCTGATAATCGCCAGCTGGGCCGCAGGATTCATGCCTGCTCAGCTGCCTGATAATCGCCAGCTGGGCCGCAGGATTCATGCCTGCTCAGCTGCCTGATAATCGCCAGCTGGGCCGCAGGATTCATGCCTGCTCAGCTGCCTGATAATCGCCAGCTGGGCCGCAGGATTCATGCCTGCTCAGCTGCCTGATAATCGCCAGCTGGGCCGCAGGATTCATGCCTGCTCAGCTGCCTGATAATCGCCAGCTGGGCCGCAGGATTCATGCCTGCTCAGCTGCCTGATAATCGCCAGCTGGGCCGCAGGATTCATGCCTGCTCAGCTGCCTGATAATCGCCAGCTGGGCCGCAGGATTCATGCCTGCTCAGCTGCCTGATAATCGCCAGCTGGGCCGCAGGATTCATGCCTGCTCAGCTGCCTGATAATCGCCAGCTGGGCCGCAGGATTCATGCCTGCTCAGCTGCCTGATAATCGCCAGCTGGGCCGCAGGATTCATGCCTGCTCAGCTGCCTGATAATCGCCAGCTGGGCCGCAGGATTCATGCCTGCTCAGCTGCCTGATAATCGCCAGCTGGGCCGCAGGATTCATGCCTGCTCAGCTGCCTGATAATCGCCAGCTGGGCCGCAGGATTCATGCCTGCTCAGCTGCCTGATAATCGCCAGCTGGGCCGCAGGATTCATGCCTGCTCAGCTGCCTGATAATCGCCAGCTGGGCCGCAGGATTCATGCCTGCTCAGATGCCTGAGCAGTCACCAGCGCCTCAGGACCTGATCCTGCTGACAGCCTGATAATGCCAGCTGGGCCGCAGGATTCATGCCTGCTCAGCTGCCTGATAATCGCCAGCTGGGCCGCAGGATTCATGCCTGCTCAGCTGCCTGATAATCGCCAGCTGGGCCGCAGGATTCATGCCTGCTCAGCTGCCTGATAATCGCCAGCTGGGCCGCAGGATTCATGCCTGCTCAGCTGCCTGATAATCGCCAGCTGGGCCGCAGGATTCATGCCTGCTCAGCTGCCTGATAATCGCCAGCTGGGCCGCAGGATTCATGCCTGCTCAGCTGCCTGATAATCGCCAGCTGGGCCGCAGGATTCATGCCTGCTCAGCTGCCTGATAATCGCCAGCTGGGCCGCAGGATTCATGCCTGCTCAGCTGCCTGATAATCGCCAGCTGGGCCGCAGGATTCATGCCTGCTCAGCTGCCTGATAATCGCCAGCTGGGCCGCAGGATTCATGCCTGCTCAGCTGCCTGATAATCGCCAGCTGGGCCGCAGGATTCATGCCTGCTCAGCTGCCTGATAATCGCCAGCTGGGCCGCAGGATTCATGCCTGCTCAGCTGCCTGATAATCGCCAGCTGGGCCGCAGGATTCATGCCTGCTCAGCTGCCTGATAATCGCCAGCTGGGCCGCAGGATTCATGCCTGCTCAGCTGCCTGATAATCGCCAGCTGGGCCGCAGGATTCATGCCTGCTCAGCTGCCTGATAATCGCCAGCTGGGCCGCAGGATTCATGCCTGCTCAGCTGCCTGATAATCGCCAGCTGGGCCGCAGGATTCATGCCTGCTCAGCTGCCTGATAATCGCCAGCTGGGCCGCAGGATTCATGCCTGCTCAGCTGCCTGATAATCGCCAGCTGGGCCGCAGGATTCATGCCTGCTCAGCTGCCTGATAATCGCCAGCTGGGCCGCAGGATTCATGCCTGCTCAGCTGCCTGATAATCGCCAGCTGGGCCGCAGGATTCATGCCTGCTCAGCTGCCTGATAATCGCCAGCTGGGCCGCAGGATTCATGCCTGCTCAGCTGCCTGATAATCGCCAGCTGGGCCGCAGGATTCATGCCTGCTCAGCTGCCTGATAATCGCCAGCTGGGCCGCAGGATTCATGCCTGCTCAGCTGCCTGATAATCGCCAGCTGGGCCGCAGGATTCATGCCTGCTCAGCTGCCTGATAATCGCCAGCTGGGCCGCAGGATTCATGCCTGCTCAGCTGCTTGATTCTTGCCTGCTGAGCACATGATCCGTGCAGGAGAGCTACCTGATCAGCACATGAGCAGTCACATGATCAGCGCCTCTCAGTCACCTGATCACTGCATGACAGGCACGTGATCAGTGCCTGCTGAGGTGCGGGATCAGCGCCTGCTCAGCTGCCTGATAATCGCCAGCTGGGCCGCAGGATTCATGCCTGCTCAGCTGCCTGATAATCGCCAGCTGGGCCGCAGGATTCATGCCTGCTCAGCTGCCTGATAATCGCCAGCTGGGCCGCAGGATTCATGCCTGCTCAGCTGCCTGATAATCGCCAGCTGGGCCGCAGGATTCATGCCTGCTCAGCTGCCTGATAATCGCCAGCTGGGCCGCAGGATTCATGCCTGCTCAGCTGCCTGATAATCGCCAGCTGGGCCGCAGGATTCATGCCTGCTCAGCTGCCTGATAATCGCCAGCTGGGCCGCAGGATTCATGCCTGCTCAGCTGCCTGATAATCGCCAGCTGGGCCGCAGGATTCATGCCTGCTCAGCTGCCTGATAATCGCCAGCTGGGCCGCAGGATTCATGCCTGCTCAGCTGCCTGATAATCGCCAGCTGGGCCGCAGGATTCATGCCTGCTCAGCTGCCTGATAATCGCCAGCTGGGCCGCAGGATTCATGCCTGCTCAGCTGCCTGATAATCGCCAGCTGGGCCGCAGGATTCATGCCTGCTCAGCTGCCTGATAATCGCCAGCTGGGCCGCAGGATTCATGCCTGCTCAGCTGCCTGATAATCGCCAGCTGGGCCGCAGGATTCATGCCTGCTCAGCTGCCTGATAATCGCCAGCTGGGCCGCAGGATTCATGCCTGCTCAGCTGCCTGATAATCGCCAGCTGGGCCGCAGGATTCATGCCTGCTCAGCTGCCTGATAATCGCCAGCTGGGCCGCAGGATTCATGCCTGCTCAGCTGCCTGATAATCGCCAGCTGGGCACATGATCCGTGCCTGAGAGCTGCCTGATCAGCACATGAGCAGTCACATGATCAGCGCCTCTCAGTCACCTGATCACTGCATGACAGGCACGTGATCAGTGCCTGCTGAGGTGCGGGATTCATGCCTGCTCAGCTGCCTGATAATCGCCAGCTGGGCCGCAGGATTCATGCCTGCTCAGCTGCCTGATAATCGCCAGCTGGGCCGCAGGATTCATGCCTGCTCAGCTGCCTGATAATCGCCAGCTGGGCCGCAGGATTCATGCCTGCTCAGCTGCCTGATAATCGCCAGCTGGGCCGCAGGATTCATGCCTGCTCAGCTGCCTGATAATCGCCAGCTGGGCCGCAGGATTCATGCCTGCTCAGCTGCCTGATAATCGCCAGCTGGGCCGCAGGATTCATGCCTGCTCAGCTGCCTGATAATCGCCAGCTGGGCCGCAGGATTCATGCCTGCTCAGCTGCCTGATAAGCGCCAGCAGGGCACATGATCAGGCCTTCATGCCTGATCAGCATTGATCAGTGCCTGCTGGGCCGCAGGATCATGCCTGCTCAGCTGCCTGATAATCGCCAGCTGGGCCGCAGGATTCATGCCTGCTCAGCTGCCTGATAATCGCCAGCTGGGCCGCAGGATTCATGCCTGCTCAGCTGCCTGATAATCGCCAGCTGGGCCGCAGGATTCATGCCTGCTCAGCTGCCTGATAATCGCCAGCTGGGCCGCAGGATTCATGCCTGCTCAGCTGCCTGATAATCGCCAGCTGGGCCGCAGGATTCATGCCTGCTCAGCTGCCTGATAATCGCCAGCTGGGCCGCAGGATTCATGCCTGCTCAGCTGCCTGATAATCGCCAGCTGGGCCGCAGGATTCATGCCTGCTCAGCTGCCTGATAATCGCCAGCTGGGCCGCAGGATTCATGCCTGCTCAGCTGCCTGATAATCGCCAGCTGGGCCGCAGGATTCATGCCTGCTCAGCTGCCTGATAATCGCCAGCTGGGCCGCAGGATTCATGCCTGCTCAGCTGCCTGATAATCGCCAGCTGGGCCGCAGGATTCATGCCTGCTCAGCTGCCTGATAATCGCCAGCTGGGCCGCAGGATTCATGCCTGCTCAGCTGCCTGATAATCGCCAGCTGGGCCGCAGGATTCATGCCTGCTCAGCTGCCTGATAATCGCCAGCTGGGCCGCAGGATTCATGCCTGCTCAGCTGCCTGATAATCGCCAGCTGGGCCGCAGGATTCATGCCTGCTCAGCTGCCTGATAATCGCCAGCTGGGCCGCAGGATTCATGCCTGCTCAGCTGCCTGATAATCGCCAGCTGGGCCGCAGGATTCATGCCTGCTCAGCTGCCTGATAATCGCCAGCTGGGCCGCAGGATTCATGCCTGCTCAGCTGCCTGATAATCGCCAGCTGGGCCGCAGGATTCATGCCTGCTCAGCTGCCTGATAATCGCCAGCTGGGCCGCAGGATTCATGCCTGCTCAGCTGCCTGATAATCGCCAGCTGGGCCGCAGGATTCATGCCTGCTCAGCTGCTTGATTCTTGCCTGCTGAGGCACATGATCCGTGCAGGAGAGCTACCTGATCAGCACATGAGCAGTCACATGATCAGCGCCTCTCAGTCACCTGATCACTGCATGACAGGCACGTGATCAGTGCCTGCTGAGGTGCGGGATCAGCGCCTGCTCAGCTGCCTGATAATCGCCAGCTGGGCCGCAGGATTCATGCCTGCTCAGCTGCCTGATAATCGCCAGCTGGGCCGCAGGATTCATGCCTGCTCAGCTGCCTGATAATCGCCAGCTGGGCCGCAGGATTCATGCCTGCTCAGCTGCCTGATAATCGCCAGCTGGGCCGCAGGATTCATGCCTGCTCAGCTGCCTGATAATCGCCAGCTGGGCCGCAGGATTCATGCCTGCTCAGCTGCCTGATAATCGCCAGCTGGGCCGCAGGATTCATGCCTGCTCAGCTGCCTGATAATCGCCAGCTGGGCCGCAGGATTCATGCCTGCTCAGCTGCCTGATAATCGCCAGCTGGGCCGCAGGATTCATGCCTGCTCAGCTGCCTGATAATCGCCAGCTGGGCCGCAGGATTCATGCCTGCTCAGCTGCCTGATAATCGCCAGCTGGGCCGCAGGATTCATGCCTGCTCAGCTGCCTGATAATCGCCAGCTGGGCCGCAGGATTCATGCCTGCTCAGCTGCCTGATAATCGCCAGCTGGGCCGCAGGATTCATGCCTGCTCAGCTGCCTGATAATCGCCAGCTGGGCCGCAGGATTCATGCCTGCTCAGCTGCCTGATAATCGCCAGCTGGGCCGCAGGATTCATGCCTGCTCAGCTGCCTGATAATCGCCAGCTGGGCCGCAGGATTCATGCCTGCTCAGCTGCCTGATAATCGCCAGCTGGGCCGCAGGATTCATGCCTGCTCAGCTGCCTGATAATCGCCAGCTGGGCCGCAGGATTCATGCCTGCTCAGCTGCCTGATAATCGCCAGCTGGGCCGCAGGATTCATGCCTGCTCAGCTGCCTGATAATCGCCAGCTGGGCCGCAGGATTCATGCCTGCTCAGCTGCCTGATAATCGCCAGCTGGGCCGCAGGATTCATGCCTGCTCAGCTGCCTGATAATCGCCAGCTGGGCCGCAGGATTCATGCCTGCTCAGCTGCCTGATAATCGCCAGCTGGGCCGCAGGATTCATGCCTGCTCAGCTGCCTGATAATCGCCAGCTGGGCCGCAGGATTCATGCCTGCTCAGCTGCCTGATAATCGCCAGCTGGGCCGCAGGATTCATGCCTGCTCAGCTGCCTGATAATCGCCAGCTGGGCCGCAGGATTCATGCCTGCTCAGCTGCTTGATTCTTGCCTGCTGAGGCACATGATCCGTGCAGGAGAGCTACCTGATCAGCACATGAGCAGTCACATGATCAGCGCCTCTCAGTCACCTGATCACTGCATGACAGGCACGTGATCAGTGCCTGCTGAGGTGCGGGATCATGCCTGCTCAGCTGCCTGATAATCGCCAGCTGGGCCGCAGGATTCATGCCTGCTCAGCTGCCTGATAATCGCCAGCTGGGCCGCAGGATTCATGCCTGCTCAGCTGCCTGATAATCGCCAGCTGGGCCGCAGGATTCATGCCTGCTCAGCTGCCTGATAATCGCCAGCTGGGCCGCAGGATTCATGCCTGCTCAGCTGCCTGATAATCGCCAGCTGGGCCGCAGGATTCATGCCTGCTCAGCTGCCTGATAATCGCCAGCTGGGCCGCAGGATTCATGCCTGCTCAGCTGCCTGATAATCGCCAGCTGGGCCGCAGGATTCATGCCTGCTCAGCTGCCTGATAATCGCCAGCTGGGCCGCAGGATTCATGCCTGCTCAGCTGCCTGATAATCGCCAGCTGGGCCGCAGGATTCATGCCTGCTCAGCTGCCTGATAATCGCCAGCTGGGCCGCAGGATTCATGCCTGCTCAGCTGCCTGATAATCGCCAGCTGGGCCGCAGGATTCATGCCTGCTCAGCTGCCTGATAATCGCCAGCTGGGCCGCAGGATTCATGCCTGCTCAGCTGCCTGATAATCGCCAGCTGGGCCGCAGGATTCATGCCTGCTCAGCTGCCTGATAATCGCCAGCTGGGCCGCAGGATTCATGCCTGCTCAGCTGCCTGATAATCGCCAGCTGGGCCGCAGGATTCATGCCTGCTCAGCTGCCTGATAATCGCCAGCTGGGCCGCAGGATTCATGCCTGCTCAGCTGCCTGATAATCGCCAGCTGGGCCGCAGGATTCATGCCTGCTCAGCTGCCTGATAATCGCCAGCTGGGCCGCAGGATTCATGCCTGCTCAGCTGCCTGATCCAGGCCTTCATGCCTGATCAGCATGACAGATGATCAGCGCCTGCTGGTGCAGGATCATGCCTGCTCAGCTGCCTGATAATCGCCAGCTGGGCCGCAGGATTCATGCCTGCTCAGCTGCCTGATAATCGCCAGCTGGGCCGCAGGATTCATGCCTGCTCAGCTGCCTGATAATCGCCAGCTGGGCCGCAGGATTCATGCCTGCTCAGCTGCCTGATAATCGCCAGCTGGGCCGCAGGATTCATGCCTGCTCAGCTGCCTGATAATCGCCAGCTGGGCCGCAGGATTCATGCCTGCTCAGCTGCCTGATAATCGCCAGCTGGGCCGCAGGATTCATGCCTGCTCAGCTGCTTGATTCTTGCCTGCTGAGGCACATGATCCGTGCAGGAGAGCTACCTGATCAGCACATGAGCAGTCACATGATCAGCGCCTCTCAGTCACCTGATCACTGCATGACAGGCACGTGATCAGTGCCTGCTGAGGTGCGGGATCAGCGCCTGCTCAGCTGCCTGATAATCGCCAGCTGGGCCGCAGGATTCATGCCTGCTCAGCTGCCTGATAATCGCCAGCTGGGCCGCAGGATTCATGCCTGCTCAGCTGCCTGATAATCGCCAGCTGGGCCGCAGGATTCATGCCTGCTCAGCTGCCTGATAATCGCCAGCTGGGCCGCAGGATTCATGCCTGCTCAGCTGCCTGATAATCGCCAGCTGGGCCGCAGGATTCATGCCTGCTCAGCTGCCTGATAATCGCCAGCTGGGCCGCAGGATTCATGCCTGCTCAGCTGCCTGATAATCGCCAGCTGGGCCGCAGGATTCATGCCTGCTCAGCTGCCTGATAATCGCCAGCTGGGCCGCAGGATTCATGCCTGCTCAGCTGCCTGATAATCGCCAGCTGGGCCGCAGGATTCATGCCTGCTCAGCTGCCTGATAATCGCCAGCTGGGCCGCAGGATTCATGCCTGCTCAGCTGCCTGATAATCGCCAGCTGGGCCGCAGGATTCATGCCTGCTCAGCTGCCTGATAATCGCCAGCTGGGCCGCAGGATTCATGCCTGCTCAGCTGCCTGATAATCGCCAGCTGGGCCGCAGGATTCATGCCTGCTCAGCTGCCTGATAATCGCCAGCTGGGCCGCAGGATTCATGCCTGCTCAGCTGCCTGATAATCGCCAGCTGGGCCGCAGGATTCATGCCTGCTCAGCTGCCTGATAATCGCCAGCTGGGCCGCAGGATTCATGCCTGCTCAGCTGCCTGATAATCGCCAGCTGGGCCGCAGGATTCATGCCTGCTCAGCTGCCTGATAATCGCCAGCTGGGCCGCAGGATTCATGCCTGCTCAGCTGCCTGATAATCGCCAGCTGGGCCGCAGGATTCATGCCTGCTCAGCTGCCTGATAATCGCCAGCTGGGCCGCAGGATTCATGCCTGCTCAGCTGCCTGATAATCGCCAGCTGGGCCGCAGGATTCATGCCTGCTCAGCTGCCTGATAATCGCCAGCTGGGCCGCAGGATTCATGCCTGCTCAGCTGCCTGATAATCGCCAGCTGGGCCGCAGGATTCATGCCTGCTCAGCTGCCTGATAATCGCCAGCTGGGCCGCAGGATTCATGCCTGCTCAGCTGCCTGATAATCGCCAGCTGGGCCGCAGGATTCATGCCTGCTCAGCTGCCTGATAATCGCCAGCTGGGCCGCAGGATTCATGCCTGCTCAGCTGCTTGATTCTTGCCTGCTGAGGCACATGATCCGTGCAGGAGAGCTACCTGATCAGCACATGAGCAGTCACATGATCAGCGCCTCTCAGTCACCTGATCACTGCATGACAGGCACGTGATCAGTGCCTGCTGAGGTGCGGGATCAGCGCCTGCTCAGCTGCCTGATAATCGCCAGCTGGGCCGCAGGATTCATGCCTGCTCAGCTGCCTGATAATCGCCAGCTGGGCCGCAGGATTCATGCCTGCTCAGCTGCCTGATAATCGCCAGCTGGGCCGCAGGATTCATGCCTGCTCAGCTGCCTGATAATCGCCAGCTGGGCCGCAGGATTCATGCCTGCTCAGCTGCCTGATAATCGCCAGCTGGGCCGCAGGATTCATGCCTGCTCAGCTGCCTGATAATCGCCAGCTGGGCCGCAGGATTCATGCCTGCTCAGCTGCCTGATAATCGCCAGCTGGGCCGCAGGATTCATGCCTGCTCAGCTGCCTGATAATCGCCAGCTGGGCCGCAGGATTCATGCCTGCTCAGCTGCCTGATAATCGCCAGCTGGGCCGCAGGATTCATGCCTGCTCAGCTGCCTGATAATCGCCAGCTGGGCCGCAGGATTCATGCCTGCTCAGCTGCCTGATAATCGCCAGCTGGGCCGCAGGATTCATGCCTGCTCAGCTGCCTGATAATCGCCAGCTGGGCCGCAGGATTCATGCCTGCTCAGCTGCCTGATAATCGCCAGCTGGGCCGCAGGATTCATGCCTGCTCAGCTGCCTGATAATCGCCAGCTGGGCCGCAGGATTCATGCCTGCTCAGCTGCCTGATAATCGCCAGCTGGGCCGCAGGATTCATGCCTGCTCAGCTGCCTGATAATCGCCAGCTGGGCCGCAGGATTCATGCCTGCTCAGCTGCCTGATAAGCGCCAGCAGTCACATGCAGCGCCTTCATCACCTGCTCAGCATGACAGGCATGATCAGTGCCTGCTGGGTGCAGGATTCATGCCTGCTCAGCTGCCTGATAATCGCCAGCTGGGCCGCAGGATTCATGCCTGCTCAGCTGCCTGATAATCGCCAGCTGGGCCGCAGGATTCATGCCTGCTCAGCTGCCTGATAATCGCCAGCTGGGCCGCAGGATTCATGCCTGCTCAGCTGCCTGATAATCGCCAGCTGGGCCGCAGGATTCATGCCTGCTCAGCTGCCTGATAATCGCCAGCTGGGCCGCAGGATTCATGCCTGCTCAGCTGCCTGATAATCGCCAGCTGGGCCGCAGGATTCATGCCTGCTCAGCTGCCTGATAATCGCCAGCTGGGCCGCAGGATTCATGCCTGCTCAGCTGCCTGATAATCGCCAGCTGGGCCGCAGGATTCATGCCTGCTCAGCTGCCTGATAATCGCCAGCTGGGCCGCAGGATTCATGCCTGCTCAGCTGCCTGATAATCGCCAGCTGGGCCGCAGGATTCATGCCTGCTCAGCTGCCTGATAATCGCCAGCTGGGCCGCAGGATTCATGCCTGCTCAGCTGCCTGATAATCGCCAGCTGGGCCGCAGGATTCATGCCTGCTCAGCTGCCTGATAATCGCCAGCTGGGCCGCAGGATTCATGCCTGCTCAGCTGCCTGATAATCGCCAGCTGGGCCGCAGGATTCATGCCTGCTCAGCTGCCTGATAATCGCCAGCTGGGCCGCAGGATTCATGCCTGCTCAGCTGCTTGATTCTTGCCTGCTGAGGCACATGATCCGTGCAGGAGAGCTACCTGATCAGCACATGAGCAGTCACATGATCAGCGCCTCTCAGTCACCTGATCACTGCATGACAGGCACGTGATCAGTGCCTGCTGAGGTGCGGGATCAGCGCCTGCTCAGCTGCCTGATAATCGCCAGCTGGGCCGCAGGATTCATGCCTGCTCAGCTGCCTGATAATCGCCAGCTGGGCCGCAGGATTCATGCCTGCTCAGCTGCCTGATAATCGCCAGCTGGGCCGCAGGATTCATGCCTGCTCAGCTGCCTGATAATCGCCAGCTGGGCCGCAGGATTCATGCCTGCTCAGCTGCCTGATAATCGCCAGCTGGGCCGCAGGATTCATGCCTGCTCAGCTGCCTGATAATCGCCAGCTGGGCCGCAGGATTCATGCCTGCTCAGCTGCCTGATAATCGCCAGCTGGGCCGCAGGATTCATGCCTGCTCAGCTGCCTGATAATCGCCAGCTGGGCCGCAGGATTCATGCCTGCTCAGCTGCCTGATAATCGCCAGCTGGGCCGCAGGATTCATGCCTGCTCAGCTGCCTGATAATCGCCAGCTGGGCCGCAGGATTCATGCCTGCTCAGCTGCCTGATAATCGCCAGCTGGGCCGCAGGATTCATGCCTGCTCAGCTGCCTGATAATCGCCAGCTGGGCCGCAGGATTCATGCCTGCTCAGCTGCCTGATAATCGCCAGCTGGGCCGCAGGATTCATGCCTGCTCAGCTGCCTGATAATCGCCAGCTGGGCCGCAGGATTCATGCCTGCTCAGCTGCCTGATAATCGCCAGCTGGGCCGCAGGATTCATGCCTGCTCAGCTGCCTGATAATCGCCAGCTGGGCCGCAGGATTCATGCCTGCTCAGCTGCCTGATAATCGCCAGCTGGGCCGCAGGATTCATGCCTGCTCAGCTGCCTGATAATCGCCAGCTGGGCCGCAGGATTCATGCCTGCTCAGCTGCTTGATTCTTGCCTGCTGAGGCACATGATCCGTGCAGGAGAGCTACCTGATCAGCACATGAGCAGTCACATGATCAGCGCCTCTCAGTCACCTGATCACTGCATGACAGGCACGTGATCAGTGCCTGCTGAGGTGCGGGATCAGCGCCTGCTCAGCTGCCTGATAATCGCCAGCTGGGCCGCAGGATTCATGCCTGCTCAGCTGCCTGATAATCGCCAGCTGGGCCGCAGGATTCATGCCTGCTCAGCTGCCTGATAATCGCCAGCTGGGCCGCAGGATTCATGCCTGCTCAGCTGCCTGATAATCGCCAGCTGGGCCGCAGGATTCATGCCTGCTCAGCTGCCTGATAATCGCCAGCTGGGCCGCAGGATTCATGCCTGCTCAGCTGCCTGATAATCGCCAGCTGGGCCGCAGGATTCATGCCTGCTCAGCTGCCTGATAATCGCCAGCTGGGCCGCAGGATTCATGCCTGCTCAGCTGCCTGATAATCGCCAGCTGGGCCGCAGGATTCATGCCTGCTCAGCTGCCTGATAATCGCCAGCTGGGCCGCAGGATTCATGCCTGCTCAGCTGCCTGATAATCGCCAGCTGGGCCGCAGGATTCATGCCTGCTCAGCTGCCTGATAATCGCCAGCTGGGCCGCAGGATTCATGCCTGCTCAGCTGCCTGATAATCGCCAGCTGGGCCGCAGGATTCATGCCTGCTCAGCTGCCTGATAATCGCCAGCTGGGCCGCAGGATTCATGCCTGCTCAGCTGCCTGATAATCGCCAGCTGGGCCGCAGGATTCATGCCTGCTCAGCTGCCTGATAATCGCCAGCTGGGCCGCAGGATTCATGCCTGCTCAGCTGCCTGATAATCGCCAGCTGGGCCGCAGGATTCATGCCTGCTCAGCTGCCTGATAATCGCCAGCTGGGCCGCAGGATTCATGCCTGCTCAGCTGCCTGATAATCGCCAGCTGGGCCGCAGGATTCATGCCTGCTCAGCTGCCTGATAATCGCCAGCTGGGCCGCAGGATTCATGCCTGCTCAGCTGCCTGATAATCGCCAGCTGGGCCGCAGGATTCATGCCTGCTCAGCTGCCTGATAATCGCCAGCTGGGCCGCAGGATTCATGCCTGCTCAGCTGCCTGATAATCGCCAGCTGGGCCGCAGGATTCATGCCTGCTCAGCTGCCTGATAATCGCCAGCTGGGCCGCAGGATTCATGCCTGCTCAGCTGCCTGATAATCGCCAGCTGGGCCGCAGGATTCATGCCTGCTCAGCTGCCTGATAATCGCCAGCTGGGCCGCAGGATTCATGCCTGCTCAGCTGCCTGATAATCGCCAGCTGGGCCGCAGGATTCATGCCTGCTCAGCTGCCTGATAATCGCCAGCTGGGCCGCAGGATTCATGCCTGCTCAGCTGCCTGATAATCGCCAGCTGGGCCGCAGGATTCATGCCTGCTCAGCTGCCTGATAATCGCCAGCTGGGCCGCAGGATTCATGCCTGCTCAGCTGCCTGATAATCGCCAGCTGGGCCGCAGGATTCATGCCTGCTCAGCTGCCTGATAATCGCCAGCTGGGCCGCAGGATTCATGCCTGCTCAGCTGCCTGATAATCGCCAGCTGGGCCGCAGGATTCATGCCTGCTCAGCTGCCTGATAATCGCCAGCTGGGCCGCAGGATTCATGCCTGCTCAGCTGCCTGATAATCGCCAGCTGGGCCGCAGGATTCATGCCTGCTCAGCTGCCTGATAATCGCCAGCTGGGCCGCAGGATTCATGCCTGCTCAGCTGCCTGATAATCGCCAGCTGGGCCGCAGGATTCATGCCTGCTCAGCTGCCTGATAATCGCCAGCTGGGCCGCAGGATTCATGCCTGCTCAGCTGCTTGATTCTTGCCAGCTGAGGCACATGATCCGTGCAGGAGAGCTACCTGATCAGCACATGAGCAGTCACATGATCAGCGCCTCTCAGTCACCTGATCACTGCATGACAGGCACGTGATCAGTGCCTGCTGGGTGCGGGATCAGCGCCTGCTCAGCTGCCTGATAATCGCCAGCTGGGCCGCAGGATTCATGCCTGCTCAGCTGCCTGATAATCGCCAGCTGGGCCGCAGGATTCATGCCTGCTCAGCTGCCTGATAATCGCCAGCTGGGCCGCAGGATTCATGCCTGCTCAGCTGCCTGATAATCGCCAGCTGGGCCGCAGGATTCATGCCTGCTCAGCTGCCTGATAATCGCCAGCTGGGCCGCAGGATTCATGCCTGCTCAGCTGCCTGATAATCGCCAGCTGGGCCGCAGGATTCATGCCTGCTCAGCTGCCTGATAATCGCCAGCTGGGCCGCAGGATTCATGCCTGCTCAGCTGCCTGATAATCGCCAGCTGGGCCGCAGGATTCATGCCTGCTCAGCTGCCTGATAATCGCCAGCTGGGCCGCAGGATTCATGCCTGCTCAGCTGCCTGATAATCGCCAGCTGGGCCGCAGGATTCATGCCTGCTCAGCTGCCTGATAATCGCCAGCTGGGCCGCAGGATTCATGCCTGCTCAGCTGCCTGATAATCGCCAGCTGGGCCGCAGGATTCATGCCTGCTCAGCTGCCTGATAATCGCCAGCTGGGCCGCAGGATTCATGCCTGCTCAGCTGCCTGATAATCGCCAGCTGGGCCGCAGGATTCATGCCTGCTCAGCTGCCTGATAATCGCCAGCTGGGCCGCAGGATTCATGCCTGCTCAGCTGCCTGATAATCGCCAGCTGGGCCGCAGGATTCATGCCTGCTCAGCTGCTTGATTCTTGCCTGCTGAGGCACATGATCCGTGCAGGAGAGCTACCTGATCAGCACATGAGCAGTCACATGATCAGCGCCTCTCAGTCACCTGATCACTGCATGACAGGCACGTGATCAGTGCCTGCTGAGGTGCGGGATCAGCGCCTGCTCAGCTGCCTGATAATCGCCAGCTGGGCCGCAGGATTCATGCCTGCTCAGCTGCCTGATAATCGCCAGCTGGGCCGCAGGATTCATGCCTGCTCAGCTGCCTGATAATCGCCAGCTGGGCCGCAGGATTCATGCCTGCTCAGCTGCCTGATAATCGCCAGCTGGGCCGCAGGATTCATGCCTGCTCAGCTGCCTGATAATCGCCAGCTGGGCCGCAGGATTCATGCCTGCTCAGCTGCCTGATAATCGCCAGCTGGGCCGCAGGATTCATGCCTGCTCAGCTGCCTGATAATCGCCAGCTGGGCCGCAGGATTCATGCCTGCTCAGCTGCCTGATAATCGCCAGCTGGGCCGCAGGATTCATGCCTGCTCAGCTGCCTGATAATCGCCAGCTGGGCCGCAGGATTCATGCCTGCTCAGCTGCCTGATAATCGCCAGCTGGGCCGCAGGATTCATGCCTGCTCAGCTGCCTGATTCGCCAGCTGGGCACAGGATTCATGCCTGCTCAGCTGCCTGATCAGCACATGAGCAGTCACATGATCAGCGCCTCTCAGTCACCTGATCACTGCATGACAGGCACGTGATCAGTGCCTGCTGAGGTGCGGGATCAGCGCCTGCTCAGCTGCCTGATAATCGCCAGCTGGGCCGCAGGATTCATGCCTGCTCAGCTGCCTGATAATCGCCAGCTGGGCCGCAGGATTCATGCCTGCTCAGCTGCCTGATAATCGCCAGCTGGGCCGCAGGATTCATGCCTGCTCAGCTGCCTGATAATCGCCAGCTGGGCCGCAGGATTCATGCCTGCTCAGCTGCCTGATAATCGCCAGCTGGGCCGCAGGATTCATGCCTGCTCAGCTGCTTGATTCTTGCCTGCTGAGGCACATGATCCGTGCAGGAGAGCTACCTGATCAGCACATGAGCAGTCACATGATCAGCGCCTCTCAGTCACCTGATCACTGCTGACAGGCACGTGATCAGTGCCTGCTGAGGTGCGGGATCAGCGCCTGCTCAGCTGCCTGATAATCGCCAGCTGGGCCGCAGGATTCATGCCTGCTCAGCTGCCTGATAATCGCCAGCTGGGCCGCAGGATTCATGCCTGCTCAGCTGCCTGATAATCGCCAGCTGGGCCGCAGGATTCATGCCTGCTCAGCTGCCTGATAATCGCCAGCTGGGCCGCAGGATTCATGCCTGCTCAGCTGCCTGATAATCGCCAGCTGGGCCGCAGGATTCATGCCTGCTCAGCTGCCTGATAATCGCCAGCTGGGCCGCAGGATTCATGCCTGCTCAGCTGCCTGATAATCGCCAGCTGGGCCGCAGGATTCATGCCTGCTCAGCTGCCTGATAATCGCCAGCTGGGCCGCAGGATTCATGCCTGCTCAGCTGCCTGATAATCGCCAGCTGGGCCGCAGGATTCATGCCTGCTCAGCTGCCTGATAATCGCCAGCTGGGCCGCAGGATTCATGCCTGCTCAGCTGCCTGATAATCGCCAGCTGGGCCGCAGGATTCATGCCTGCTCAGCTGCCTGATAATCGCCAGCTGGGCCGCAGGATTCATGCCTGCTCAGCTGCCTGATAATCGCCAGCTGGGCCGCAGGATTCATGCCTGCTCAGCTGCTTGATTCTTGCCTGCTGAGGCACATGATCCGTGCAGGAGAGCTACCTGATCAGCACATGAGCAGTCACATGATCAGCGCCTCTCAGTCACCTGATCACTGCATGACAGGCACGTGATCAGTGCCTGCTGAGGTGCGGGATCAGCGCCTGCTCAGCTGCCTGATAATCGCCAGCTGGGCCGCAGGATTCATGCCTGCTCAGCTGCCTGATAATCGCCAGCTGGGCCGCAGGATTCATGCCTGCTCAGCTGCCTGATAATCGCCAGCTGGGCCGCAGGATTCATGCCTGCTCAGCTGCCTGATAATCGCCAGCTGGGCCGCAGGATTCATGCCTGCTCAGCTGCCTGATAATCGCCAGCTGGGCCGCAGGATTCATGCCTGCTCAGCTGCCTGATAATCGCCAGCTGGGCCGCAGGATTCATGCCTGCTCAGCTGCCTGATAATCGCCAGCTGGGCCGCAGGATTCATGCCTGCTCAGCTGCCTGATAATCGCCAGCTGGGCCGCAGGATTCATGCCTGCTCAGCTGCCTGATAATCGCCAGCTGGGCCGCAGGATTCATGCCTGCTCAGCTGCCTGATAATCGCCAGCTGGGCCGCAGGATTCATGCCTGCTCAGCTGCTTGATTCTTGCCTGCTGAGGCACATGATCCGTGCAGGAGAGCTACCTGATCAGCACATGAGCAGTCACATGATCAGCGCCTCTCAGTCACCTGATCACTGCATGACAGGCACGTGATCAGTGCCTGCTGAGGTGCGGGATCAGCGCCTGCTCAGCTGCCTGATAATCGCCAGCTGGGCCGCAGGATTCATGCCTGCTCAGCTGCCTGATAATCGCCAGCTGGGCCGCAGGATTCATGCCTGCTCAGCTGCCTGATAATCGCCAGCTGGGCCGCAGGATTCATGCCTGCTCAGCTGCCTGATAATCGCCAGCTGGGCCGCAGGATTCATGCCTGCTCAGCTGCCTGATAATCGCCAGCTGGGCCGCAGGATTCATGCCTGCTCAGCTGCCTGATAATCGCCAGCTGGGCCGCAGGATTCATGCCTGCTCAGCTGCCTGATAATCGCCAGCTGGGCCGCAGGATTCATGCCTGCTCAGCTGCCTGATAATCGCCAGCTGGGCCGCAGGATTCATGCCTGCTCAGCTGCTTGATTCTTGCCTGCTGAGGCACATGATCCGTGCAGGAGAGCTACCTGATCAGCACATGAGCAGTCACATGATCAGCGCCTCTCAGTCACCTGATCACTGCATGACAGGCACGTGATCAGTGCCTGCTGAGGTGCGGGATCAGCGCCTGCTCAGCTGCCTGATAATCGCCAGCTGGGCCGCAGGATTCATGCCTGCTCAGCTGCCTGATAATCGCCAGCTGGGCCGCAGGATTCATGCCTGCTCAGCTGCCTGATAATCGCCAGCTGGGCCGCAGGATTCATGCCTGCTCAGCTGCCTGATTCTTGCCTGCTGAGGCACATGATCCGTGCAGGAGAGCTGCCTGATCAGCACATGAGCAGTCACATGATCAGCGCCTCTCAGTCACCTGATCACTGCATGACAGGCACGTGATCAGTGCCTGCTGAGGTGCGGGATCAGCGCCTGCTCAGCTGCCTGATAATCGCCAGCTGGGCCGCAGGATTCATGCCTGCTCAGCTGCCTGATAATCGCCAGCTGGGCCGCAGGATTCATGCCTGCTCAGCTGCCTGATAATCGCCAGCTGGGCCGCAGGATTCATGCCTGCTCAGCTGCCTGATAACCGCCAGCTGGGCCGCAGGATTCATGCCTGCTCAGCTGCCTGATAATCGCCAGCTGGGCCGCAGGATTCATGCCTGCTCAGCTGCCTGATAATCGCCAGCTGGGCCGCAGGATTCATGCCTGCTCAGCTGCCTGATAATCGCCAGCTGGGCCGCAGGATTCATGCCTGCTCAGCTGCTTGATTCTTGCCTGCTGAGGCACATGATCCGTGCAGGAGAGCTACCTGATCAGCACATGAGCAGTCACATGATCAGCGCCTCTCAGTCACCTGATCACTGCATGACAGGCACGTGATCAGTGCCTGCTGAGGTGCGGGATCAGCGCCTGCTCAGCTGCCTGATAATCGCCAGCTGGGCAGCAGGATTCATGCCTGCTCAGCTGCCTGATAATCGCCAGCTGGGCCGCAGGATTCATGCCTGCTCAGCTGCCTGATAACCGCCAGCTGGGCCGCAGGATTCATGCCTGCTCAGCTGCCTGATAATCGCCAGCTGGGCCGCAGGATTCATGCCTGCTCAGCTGCCTGATAATCGCCAGCTGGGCCGCAGGATTCATGCCTGCTCAGCTGCCTGATAATCGCCAGCTGGGCCGCAGGATTCATGCCTGCTCAGCTGCCTGATTCTTGCCTGCTGAGGCACATGATCCGTGCAGGAGAGCTACCTGATCAGCACATGAGCAGTCACATGATCAGCGCCTCTCAGTCACCTGATCACTGCATGACAGGCACGTGATCAGTGCCTGCTGATGTGCGGGATCAGCCTGCTCAGCTGCCTGATAATCGCCAGCTGGGCCGCAGGATTCATGCCTGCTCAGCTGCCTGATAATCGCCAGCTGGGCCGCAGGATTCATGCCTGCTCAGCTGCCTGATAATCGCCAGCTGGGCCGCAGGATTCATGCCTGCTCAGCTGCCTGATAACCGCCAGCTGGGCCGCAGGATTCATGCCTGCTCAGCTGCTTGATAACCGCCAGCTGGGCCGCAGGATTCATGCCTGCTCAGCTGCCTGATAATCGCCAGCTGGGCCGCAGGATTCATGCCTGCTCAGCTGCCTGATAATCGCCAGCTGGGCCGCAGGATTCATGCCTGCTCAGCTGCCTGATAATCGCCAGCTGGGCCGCAGGATTCATGCCTGCTCAGCTGCTTGATTCTTGCCTGCTGAGGCACATGATCCGTGCAGGAGAGCTACCTGATCAGCACATGAGCAGTCACATGATCAGCGCCTCTCAGTCACCTGATCACTGCATGACAGGCACGTGATCAGTGCCTGCTGAGGTGCGGGATCAGCGCCTGCTCAGCTGCCTGATAATCGCCAGCTGGGCCGCAGGATTCATGCCTGCTCAGCTGCCTGATAATCGCCAGCTGGGCCGCAGGATTCATGCCTGCTCAGCTGCCTGATAATCGCCAGCTGGGCCGCAGGATTCATGCCTGCTCAGCTGCCTGATAATCGCCAGCTGGGCCGCAGGATTCATGCCTGCTCAGCTGCCTGATAATCGCCAGCTGGGCCGCAGGATTCATGCCTGCTCAGCTGCCTGATAATCGCCAGCTGGGCCGCAGGATTCATGCCTGCTCAGCTGCTTGATTCTTGCCTGCTGAGGCACATGATCCGTGCAGGAGAGCTACCTGATCAGCACATGAGCAGTCACATGATCAGCGCCTCTCAGTCACCTGATCACTGCATGACAGGCACGTGATCAGTGCCTGCTGAGGTGCGGGATCAGCGCCTGCTCAGCTGCCTGATAATCGCCAGCTGGGCCGCAGGATTCATGCCTGCTCAGCTGCCTGATAATCGCCAGCTGGGCCGCAGGATTCATGCCTGCTCAGCTGCCTGATAACCGCCAGCTGGGCCGCAGGATTCATGCCTGCTCAGCTGCCTGATAACGCCAGCTGGGCCGCAGGATTCATGCCTGCTCAGCTGCCTGATAATCGCCAGCTGGGCCGCAGGATTCATGCCTGCTCAGCTGCCTGATAATCGCCAGCTGGGCCGCAGGATTCATGCCTGCTCAGCTGCCTGATAATCGCCAGCTGGGCCGCAGGATTCATGCCTGCTCAGCTGCCTGATAATCGCCAGCTGGGCCGCAGGATTCATGCCTGCTCAGCTGCTTGATTCTTGCCTGCTGAGGCACATGATCCGTGCAGGAGAGCTACCTGATCAGCACATGAGCAGTCACATGATCAGCGCCTCTCAGTCACCTGATCACTGCATGACAGGCACGTGATCAGTGCCTGCTGAGGTGCGGGATCAGCGCCTGCTCAGCTGCCTGATAATCGCCAGCTGGGCCGCAGGATTCATGCCTGCTCAGCTGCCTGATAATCGCCAGCTGGGCCGCAGGATTCATGCCTGCTCAGCTGCCTGATAACCGCCAGCTGGGCCGCAGGATTCATGCCTGCTCAGCTGCCTGATAATCGCCAGCTGGGCCGCAGGATTCATGCCTGCTCAGCTGCCTGATAATCGCCAGCTGGGCCGCAGGATTCATGCCTGCTCAGCTGCCTGATAATCGCCAGCTGGGCCGCAGGATTCATGCCTGCTCAGCTGCCTGATAACCGCCAGCTGGGCCGCAGGATTCATGCCTGCTCAGCTGCCTGATAATCGCCAGCTGGGCCGCAGGATTCATGCCTGCTCAGCTGCCTGATAATCGCCAGCTGGGCCGCAGGATTCATGCCTGCTCAGCTGCCTGATAATCGCCAGCTGGGCCGCAGGATTCATGCCTGCTCAGCTGCCTGATAACCGCCAGCTGGGCCGCAGGATTCATGCCTGCTCAGCTGCCTGATAATCGCCAGCTGGGCCGCAGGATTCATGCCTGCTCAGCTGCCTGATAATCGCCAGCTGGGCCGCAGGATTCATGCCTGCTCAGCTGCCTGATAATCGCCAGCTGGGCCGCAGGATTCATGCCTGCTCAGCTGCCTGATAATCGCCAGCTGGGCCGCAGGATTCATGCCTGCTCAGCTGCCTGATAATCGCCAGCTGGGCCGCAGGATTCATGCCTGCTCAGCTGCCTGATAATCGCCAGCTGGGCCGCAGGATTCATGCCTGCTCAGCTGCCTGATAATCGCCAGCTGGGCCGCAGGATTCATGCCTGCTCAGCTGCCTGATAATCGCCAGCTGGGCCGCAGGATTCATGCCTGCTCAGCTGCCTGATAATCGCCAGCTGGGCCGCAGGATTCATGCCTGCTCAGCTGCCTGATAATCGCCAGCTGGGCCGCAGGATTCATGCCTGCTCAGCTGCCTGATTCTTGCCTGCTGAGGCACATGATCCGTGCAGGAGAGCTACCTGATCAGCACATGAGCAGTCACATGATCAGCGCCTCTCAGTCACCTGATCACTGCATGACAGGCACGTGATCAGTGCCTGCTGAGGTGCGGGATCAGCGCCTGCTCAGCTGCCTGATAATCGCCAGCTGGGCCGCAGGATTCATGCCTGCTCAGCTGCCTGATAATCGCCAGCTGGGCCGCAGGATTCATGCCTGCTCAGCTGCCTGATAATCGCCAGCTGGGCCGCAGGATTCATGCCTGCTCAGCTGCCTGATAATCGCCAGCTGGGCCGCAGGATTCATGCCTGCTCAGCTGCCTGATAATCGCCAGCTGGGCCGCAGGATTCATGCCTGCTCAGCTGCCTGATAATCGCCAGCTGGGCCGCAGGATTCATGCCTGCTCAGCTGCCTGATAATCGCCAGCTGGGCCGCAGGATTCATGCCTGCTCAGCTGCCTGATAATCGCCAGCTGGGCCGCAGGATTCATGCCTGCTCAGCTGCCTGATAATCGCCAGCTGGGCCGCAGGATTCATGCCTGCTCAGCTGCCTGATAATCGCCAGCTGGGCCGCAGGATTCATGCCTGCTCAGCTGCCTGATAATCGCCAGCTGGGCCGCAGGATTCATGCCTGCTCAGCTGCCTGATAATCGCCAGCTGGGCCGCAGGATTCATGCCTGCTCAGCTGCTTGATTCTTGCCTGCTGAGGCACATGATCCGTGCAGGAGAGCTACCTGATCAGCACATGAGCAGTCACATGATCAGCGCCTCTCAGTCACCTGATCACTGCATGACAGGCACGTGATCAGTGCCTGCTGAGGTGCGGGATCAGCGCCTGCTCAGCTGCCTGATAATCGCCAGCTGGGCCGCAGGATTCATGCCTGCTCAGCTGCCTGATAATCGCCAGCTGGGCCGCAGGATTCATGCCTGCTCAGCTGCCTGATAATCGCCAGCTGGGCCGCAGGATTCATGCCTGCTCAGCTGCCTGATAATCGCCAGCTGGGCCGCAGGATTCATGCCTGCTCAGCTGCCTGATAATCGCCAGCTGGGCCGCAGGATTCATGCCTGCTCAGCTGCCTGATAATCGCCAGCTGGGCCGCAGGATTCATGCCTGCTCAGCTGCCTGATAATCGCCAGCTGGGCCGCAGGATTCATGCCTGCTCAGCTGCCTGATAATCGCCAGCTGGGCCGCAGGATTCATGCCTGCTCAGCTGCCTGATAATCGCCAGCTGGGCCGCAGGATTCATGCCTGCTCAGCTGCTTGATTCTTGCCTGCTGAGGCACATGATCCGTGCAGGAGAGCTACCTGATCAGCACATGAGCAGTCACATGATCAGCGCCTCTCAGTCACCTGATCACTGCATGACAGGCACGTGATCAGTGCCTGCTGAGGTGCGGGATCAGCCTGCTCAGCTGCCTGATAATCGCCAGCTGGGCCGCAGGATTCATGCCTGCTCAGCTGCCTGATAATCGCCAGCTGGGCCGCAGGATTCATGCCTGCTCAGCTGCCTGATAATCGCCAGCTGGGCCGCAGGATTCATGCCTGCTCAGCTGCCTGATAATCGCCAGCTGGGCCGCAGGATTCATGCCTGCTCAGCTGCCTGATAATCGCCAGCTGGGCCGCAGGATTCATGCCTGCTCAGCTGCTTGATTCTTGCCTGCTGAGGCACATGATCCGTGCAGGAGAGCTACCTGATCAGCACATGAGCAGTCACATGATCAGCGCCTCTCAGTCACCTGATCACTGCATGACAGGCACGTGATCAGTGCCTGCTGAGGTGCGGGATCAGCGCCTGCTCAGCTGCCTGATAATCGCCAGCTGGGCCGCAGGATTCATGCCTGCTCAGCTGCCTGATAATCGCCAGCTGGGCCGCAGGATTCATGCCTGCTCAGCTGCCTGATTCTCGCCAGCTGGGCCGCAGGATTCATGCCTGCTCAGCTGCCTGATCGCAGCTGGGCCGCAGGATTCATGCCTGCTCAGCTGCCTGATAATCGCCAGCTGGGCCGCAGGATTCATGCCTGCTCAGCTGCCTGATAATCGCCAGCTGGGCCGCAGGATTCATGCCTGCTCAGCTGCCTGATAATCGCCAGCTGGGCCGCAGGATTCATGCCTGCTCAGCTGCCTGATAATCGCCAGCTGGGCCGCAGGATTCATGCCTGCTCAGCTGCCTGATAATCGCCAGCTGGGCCGCAGGATTCATGCCTGCTCAGCTGCCTGATAATCGCCAGCTGGGCCGCAGGATTCATGCCTGCTCAGCTGCCTGATAATCGCCAGCTGGGCCGCAGGATTCATGCCTGCTCAGCTGCCTGATAATCGCCAGCTGGGCCGCAGGATTCATGCCTGCTCAGCTGCCTGATAATCGCCAGCTGGGCCGCAGGATTCATGCCTGCTCAGCTGCCTGATAATCGCCAGCTGGGCCGCAGGATTCATGCCTGCTCAGCTGCCTGATAATCGCCAGCTGGGCCGCAGGATTCATGCCTGCTCAGCTGCCTGATAATCGCCAGCTGGGCCGCAGGATTCATGCCTGCTCAGCTGCCTGATAATCGCCAGCTGGGCCGCAGGATTCATGCCTGCTCAGCTGCCTGATAATCGCCAGCTGGGCCGCAGGATTCATGCCTGCTCAGCTGCCTGATAATCGCCAGCTGGGCCGCAGGATTCATGCCTGCTCAGCTGCCTGATAATCGCCAGCTGGGCCGCAGGATTCATGCCTGCTCAGCTGCCTGATAATCGCCAGCTGGGCCGCAGGATTCATGCCTGCTCAGCTGCCTGATAATCGCCAGCTGGGCCGCAGGATTCATGCCTGCTCAGCTGCCTGATAATCGCCAGCTGGGCCGCAGGATTCATGCCTGCTCAGCTGCCTGATAATCGCCAGCTGGGCCGCAGGATTCATGCCTGCTCAGCTGCCTGATAATCGCCAGCTGGGCCGCAGGATTCATGCCTGCTCAGCTGCCTGATAATCGCCAGCTGGGCCGCAGGATTCATGCCTGCTCAGCTGCCTGATAATCGCCAGCTGGGCCGCAGGATTCATGCCTGCTCAGCTGCCTGATAATCGCCAGCTGGGCCGCAGGATTCATGCCTGCTCAGCTGCCTGATAATCGCCAGCTGGGCCGCAGGATTCATGCCTGCTCAGCTGCCTGATAATCGCCAGCTGGGCCGCAGGATTCATGCCTGCTCAGCTGCCTGATAATCGCCAGCTGGGCCGCAGGATTCATGCCTGCTCAGCTGCCTGATAATCGCCAGCTGGGCCGCAGGATTCATGCCTGCTCAGCTGCCTGATAATCGCCAGCTGGGCCGCAGGATTCATGCCTGCTCAGCTGCCTGATAATCGCCAGCTGGGCCGCAGGATTCATGCCTGCTCAGCTGCCTGATAATCGCCAGCTGGGCCGCAGGATTCATGCCTGCTCAGCTGCCTGATAATCGCCAGCTGGGCCGCAGGATTCATGCCTGCTCAGCTGCCTGATAATCGCCAGCTGGGCCGCAGGATTCATGCCTGCTCAGCTGCCTGATAATCGCCAGCTGGGCCGCAGGATTCATGCCTGCTCAGCTGCCTGATAATCGCCAGCTGGGCCGCAGGATTCATGCCTGCTCAGCTGCTTGATTCTTGCCTGCTGAGGCACATGATCCGCAGGAGAGCTACCTGATCAGCACATGAGCAGTCACATGATCAGCGCCTCAGTCACCTGATCACTGCATGACAGGCACGTGATCAGTGCCTGCTGAGGTGCGGGATCAGCGCCTGCTCAGCTGCCTGATAATCGCCAGCTGGGCCGCAGGATTCATGCCTGCTCAGCTGCCTGATAATCGCCAGCTGGGCCGCAGGATTCATGCCTGCTCAGCTGCCTGATAATCGCCAGCTGGGCCGCAGGATTCATGCCTGCTCAGCTGCCTGATAATCGCCAGCTGGGCCGCAGGATTCATGCCTGCTCAGCTGCCTGATAATCGCCAGCTGGGCCGCAGGATTCATGCCTGCTCAGCTGCCTGATAATCGCCAGCTGGGCCGCAGGATTCATGCCTGCTCAGCTGCCTGATAATCGCCAGCTGGGCCGCAGGATTCATGCCTGCTCAGCTGCCTGATAATCGCCAGCTGGGCCGCAGGATTCATGCCTGCTCAGCTGCCTGATAATCGCCAGCTGGGCCGCAGGATTCATGCCTGCTCAGCTGCCTGATAATCGCCAGCTGGGCCGCAGGATTCATGCCTGCTCAGCTGCCTGATAATCGCCAGCTGGGCCGCAGGATTCATGCCTGCTCAGCTGCCTGATAATCGCCAGCTGGGCCGCAGGATTCATGCCTGCTCAGCTGCCTGATAATCGCCAGCTGGGCCGCAGGATTCATGCCTGCTCAGCTGCCTGATAATCGCCAGCTGGGCCGCAGGATTCATGCCTGCTCAGCTGCCTGATAATCGCCAGCTGGGCCGCAGGATTCATGCCTGCTCAGCTGCCTGATAATCGCCAGCTGGGCCGCAGGATTCATGCCTGCTCAGCTGCCTGATAATCGCCAGCTGGGCCGCAGGATTCATGCCTGCTCAGCTGCCTGATAATCGCCAGCTGGGCCGCAGGATTCATGCCTGCTCAGCTGCCTGATAATCGCCAGCTGGGCCGCAGGATTCATGCCTGCTCAGCTGCCTGATAATCGCCAGCTGGGCCGCAGGATTCATGCCTGCTCAGCTGCCTGATAATCGCCAGCTGGGCCGCAGGATTCATGCCTGCTCAGCTGCCTGATAATCGCCAGCTGGGCCGCAGGATTCATGCCTGCTCAGCTGCCTGATAATCGCCAGCTGGGCCGCAGGATTCATGCCTGCTCAGCTGCTTGATTCTTGCCTGCTGAGGCACATGATCCGTGCAGGAGAGCTACCTGATCAGCACATGAGCAGTCACATGATCAGCGCCTCTCAGTCACCTGATCACTGCATGACAGGCACGTGATCAGTGCCTGCTGAGGTGCGGGATCAGCGCCTGCTCAGCTGCCTGATAATCGCCAGCTGGGCCGCAGGATTCATGCCTGCTCAGCTGCCTGATAATCGCCAGCTGGGCCGCAGGATTCATGCCTGCTCAGCTGCCTGATAATCGCCAGCTGGGCCGCAGGATTCATGCCTGCTCAGCTGCCTGATAATCGCCAGCTGGGCCGCAGGATTCATGCCTGCTCAGCTGCCTGATAATCGCCAGCTGGGCCGCAGGATTCATGCCTGCTCAGCTGCCTGATAATCGCCAGCTGGGCCGCAGGATTCATGCCTGCTCAGCTGCCTGATAATCGCCAGCTGGGCCGCAGGATTCATGCCTGCTCAGCTGCCTGATAATCGCCAGCTGGGCCGCAGGATTCATGCCTGCTCAGCTGCCTGATAATCGCCAGCTGGGCCGCAGGATTCATGCCTGCTCAGCTGCCTGATAATCGCCAGCTGGGCCGCAGGATTCATGCCTGCTCAGCTGCCTGATAATCGCCAGCTGGGCCGCAGGATTCATGCCTGCTCAGCTGCCTGATAATCGCCAGCTGGGCCGCAGGATTCATGCCTGCTCAGCTGCCTGATAATCGCCAGCTGGGCCGCAGGATTCATGCCTGCTCAGCTGCCTGATAATCGCCAGCTGGGCCGCAGGATTCATGCCTGCTCAGCTGCCTGATAATCGCCAGCTGGGCCGCAGGATTCATGCCTGCTCAGCTGCCTGATAATCGCCAGCTGGGCCGCAGGATTCATGCCTGCTCAGCTGCCTGATAATCGCCAGCTGGGCCGCAGGATTCATGCCTGCTCAGCTGCTTGATTCTTGCCTGCTGAGGCACATGATCCGTGCAGGAGAGCTACCTGATCAGCACATGAGCAGTCACATGATCAGCGCCTCTCAGTCACCTGATCACTGCATGACAGGCACGTGATCAGTGCCTGCTGATGCGGGATCAGCCTGCTCAGCTGCCTGATAATCGCCAGCTGGGCCGCAGGATTCATGCCTGCTCAGCTGCCTGATAATCGCCAGCTGGGCCGCAGGATTCATGCCTGCTCAGCTGCCTGATAATCGCCAGCTGGGCCGCAGGATTCATGCCTGCTCAGCTGCCTGATAATCGCCAGCTGGGCCGCAGGATTCATGCCTGCTCAGCTGCCTGATAATCGCCAGCTGGGCCGCAGGATTCATGCCTGCTCAGCTGCCTGATAATCGCCAGCTGGGCCGCAGGATTCATGCCTGCTCAGCTGCCTGATAATCGCCAGCTGGGCCGCAGGATTCATGCCTGCTCAGCTGCCTGATAATCGCCAGCTGGGCCGCAGGATTCATGCCTGCTCAGCTGCCTGATAATCGCCAGCTGGGCCGCAGGATTCATGCCTGCTCAGCTGCCTGATAATCGCCAGCTGGGCCGCAGGATTCATGCCTGCTCAGCTGCCTGATAATCGCCAGCTGGGCCGCAGGATTCATGCCTGCTCAGCTGCTTGATTCTTGCCTGCTGAGGCACATGATCCGTGCAGGAGAGCTACCTGATCAGCACATGAGCAGTCACATGATCAGCGCCTCTCAGTCACCTGATCACTGCATGACAGGCACGTGATCAGTGCCTGCTGAGGATCAGCGCCTGCTCAGCTGCCTGATAATCGCCAGCTGGGCCGCAGGATTCATGCCTGCTCAGCTGCCTGATAATCGCCAGCTGGGCCGCAGGATTCATGCCTGCTCAGCTGCCTGATAATCGCCAGCTGGGCCGCAGGATTCATGCCTGCTCAGCTGCCTGATAATCGCCAGCTGGGCCGCAGGATTCATGCCTGCTCAGCTGCCTGATAATCGCCAGCTGGGCCGCAGGATTCATGCCTGCTCAGCTGCCTGATAATCGCCAGCTGGGCCGCAGGATTCATGCCTGCTCAGCTGCCTGATAATCGCCAGCTGGGCCGCAGGATTCATGCCTGCTCAGCTGCCTGATAATCGCCAGCTGGGCCGCAGGATTCATGCCTGCTCAGCTGCTTGATTCTTGCCTGCTGAGGCACATGATCCGTGCAGGAGAGCTACCTGATCAGCACATGAGCAGTCACATGATCAGCGCCTCTCAGTCACCTGATCACTGCATGACAGGCACGTGATCAGTGCCTGCTGAGGTGCGGGATCAGCGCCTGCTCAGCTGCCTGATAATCGCCAGCTGGGCCGCAGGATTCATGCCTGCTCAGCTGCCTGATAATCGCCAGCTGGGCCGCAGGATTCATGCCTGCTCAGCTGCCTGATAATCGCCAGCTGGGCCGCAGGATTCATGCCTGCTCAGCTGCCTGATAATCGCCAGCTGGGCCGCAGGATTCATGCCTGCTCAGCTGCCTGATAATCGCCAGCTGGGCCGCAGGATTCATGCCTGCTCAGCTGCTTGATTGCCTGCTGAGGCACATGATCCGTGCAGGAGAGCTACCTGATCAGCACATGAGCAGTCACATGATCAGCGCCTCTCAGTCACCTGATCACTGCATGACAGGCACGTGATCAGTGCCTGCTGAGGTGCGGGATCAGCCTGCTCAGCTGCCTGATAATCGCCAGCTGGGCCGCAGGATTCATGCCTGCTCAGCTGCCTGATAATCGCCAGCTGGGCCGCAGGATTCATGCCTGCTCAGCTGCCTGATAATCGCCAGCTGGGCCGCAGGATTCATGCCTGCTCAGCTGCCTGATAATCGCCAGCTGGGCCGCAGGATTCATGCCTGCTCAGCTGCCTGATAATCGCCAGCTGGGCCGCAGGATTCATGCCTGCTCAGCTGCCTGATAATCGCCAGCTGGGCCGCAGGATTCATGCCTGCTCAGCTGCCTGATAATCGCCAGCTGGGCCGCAGGATTCATGCCTGCTCAGCTGCCTGATAATCGCCAGCTGGGCCGCAGGATTCATGCCTGCTCAGCTGCCTGATAATCGCCAGCTGGGCCGCAGGATTCATGCCTGCTCAGCTGCCTGATAATCGCCAGCTGGGCCGCAGGATTCATGCCTGCTCAGCTGCCTGATAATCGCCAGCTGGGCCGCAGGATTCATGCCTGCTCAGCTGCTTGATTCTTGCCTGCTGAGGCACATGATCCGTGCAGGAGAGCTACCTGATCAGCACATGAGCAGTCACATGATCAGCGCCTCTCAGTCACCTGATCACTGCATGACAGGCACGTGATCAGTGCCTGCTGAGGTGCGGGATCAGCGCCTGCTCAGCTGCCTGATAATCGCCAGCTGGGCCGCAGGATTCATGCCTGCTCAGCTGCCTGATAATCGCCAGCTGGGCCGCAGGATTCATGCCTGCTCAGCTGCCTGATAATCGCCAGCTGGGCCGCAGGATTCATGCCTGCTCAGCTGCCTGATAATCGCCAGCTGGGCCGCAGGATTCATGCCTGCTCAGCTGCCTGATAATCGCCAGCTGGGCCGCAGGATTCATGCCTGCTCAGCTGCCTGATAATCGCCAGCTGGGCCGCAGGATTCATGCCTGCTCAGCTGCCTGATAATCGCCAGCTGGGCCGCAGGATTCATGCCTGCTCAGCTGCCTGATAATCGCCAGCTGGGCCGCAGGATTCATGCCTGCTCAGCTGCCTGATAATCGCCAGCTGGGCCGCAGGATTCATGCCTGCTCAGCTGCCTGATAATCGCCAGCTGGGCCGCAGGATTCATGCCTGCTCAGCTGCCTGATAATCGCCAGCTGGGCCGCAGGATTCATGCCTGCTCAGCTGCCTGATAATCGCCAGCTGGGCCGCAGGATTCATGCCTGCTCAGCTGCCTGATAATCGCCAGCTGGGCCGCAGGATTCATGCCTGCTCAGCTGCCTGATAATCGCCAGCTGGGCCGCAGGATTCATGCCTGCTCAGCTGCCTGATAATCGCCAGCTGGGCCGCAGGATTCATGCCTGCTCAGCTGCCTGATAATCGCCAGCTGGGCCGCAGGATTCATGCCTGCTCAGCTGCCTGATAATCGCCAGCTGGGCCGCAGGATTCATGCCTGCTCAGCTGCCTGATAATCGCCAGCTGGGCCGCAGGATTCATGCCTGCTCAGCTGCCTGATAATCGCCAGCTGGGCCGCAGGATTCATGCCTGCTCAGCTGCCTGATAATCGCCAGCTGGGCCGCAGGATTCATGCCTGCTCAGCTGCCTGATAATCGCCAGCTGGGCCGCAGGATTCATGCCTGCTCAGCTGCTTGATTCTTGCCTGCTGAGGCACATGATCCGTGCAGGAGAGCTACCTGATCAGCACATGAGCAGTCACATGATCAGCGCCTCTCAGTCACCTGATCACTGCATGACAGGCACGTGATCAGTGCCTGCTGAGGTGCGGGATCAGCGCCTGCTCAGCTGCCTGATAATCGCCAGCTGGGCCGCAGGATTCATGCCTGCTCAGCTGCCTGATAATCGCCAGCTGGGCCGCAGGATTCATGCCTGCTCAGCTGCCTGATAATCGCCAGCTGGGCCGCAGGATTCATGCCTGCTCAGCTGCCTGATAATCGCCAGCTGGGCCGCAGGATTCATGCCTGCTCAGCTGCCTGATAATCGCCAGCTGGGCCGCAGGATTCATGCCTGCTCAGCTGCCTGATAATCGCCAGCTGGGCCGCAGGATTCATGCCTGCTCAGCTGCCTGATAATCGCCAGCTGGGCCGCAGGATTCATGCCTGCTCAGCTGCCTGATAATCGCCAGCTGGGCCGCAGGATTCATGCCTGCTCAGCTGCCTGATAATCGCCAGCTGGGCCGCAGGATTCATGCCTGCTCAGCTGCCTGATAATCGCCAGCTGGGCCGCAGGATTCATGCCTGCTCAGCTGCTTGATTCTTGCCTGCTGAGGCACATGATCCGTGCAGGAGAGCTACCTGATCAGCACATGAGCAGTCACATGATCAGCGCCTCTCAGTCACCTGATCACTGCATGACAGGCACGTGATCAGTGCCTGCTGAGGTGCGGGATCAGCGCCTGCTCAGCTGCCTGATAATCGCCAGCTGGGCCGCAGGATTCATGCCTGCTCAGCTGCCTGATAATCGCCAGCTGGGCCGCAGGATTCATGCCTGCTCAGCTGCCTGATAATCGCCAGCTGGGCCGCAGGATTCATGCCTGCTCAGCTGCCTGATAATCGCCAGCTGGGCCGCAGGATTCATGCCTGCTCAGCTGCCTGATAATCGCCAGCTGGGCCGCAGGATTCATGCCTGCTCAGCTGCCTGATAATCGCCAGCTGGGCCGCAGGATTCATGCCTGCTCAGCTGCCTGATAATCGCCAGCTGGGCCGCAGGATTCATGCCTGCTCAGCTGCCTGATAATCGCCAGCTGGGCCGCAGGATTCATGCCTGCTCAGCTGCTTGATTCTTGCCTGCTGAGGCACATGATCCGTGCAGGAGAGCTACCTGATCAGCACATGAGCAGTCACATGATCAGCGCCTCTCAGTCACCTGATCACTGCATGACAGGCACGTGATCAGTGCCTGCTGAGGTGCGGGATCAGCGCCTGCTCAGCTGCCTGATAATCGCCAGCTGGGCCGCAGGATTCATGCCTGCTCAGCTGCCTGATAATCGCCAGCTGGGCCGCAGGATTCATGCCTGCTCAGCTGCCTGATAATCGCCAGCTGGGCCGCAGGATTCATGCCTGCTCAGCTGCCTGATAATGCCAGCTGGGCACATGATTCATGCCTGCTCAGCTGCCTGATCAATCAGCCATGATCAGGCCTCAGGATCATGCCTGCTCAGCTGCCTGATAATCGCCAGCTGGGCCGCAGGATTCATGCCTGCTCAGCTGCCTGATAATCGCCAGCTGGGCCGCAGGATTCATGCCTGCTCAGCTGCCTGATAATCGCCAGCTGGGCCGCAGGATTCATGCCTGCTCAGCTGCCTGATAACGCCAGCTGGGCCGCAGGATTCATGCCTGCTCAGCTGCCTGATAATCGCCAGCTGGGCCGCAGGATTCATGCCTGCTCAGCTGCCTGATAATCGCCAGCTGGGCCGCAGGATTCATGCCTGCTCAGCTGCCTGATAATCGCCAGCTGGGCCGCAGGATTCATGCCTGCTCAGCTGCCTGATAATCGCCAGCTGGGCCGCAGGATTCATGCCTGCTCAGCTGCTTGATTCTTGCCTGCTGAGGCACATGATCCGTGCAGGAGAGCTACCTGATCAGCACATGAGCAGTCACATGATCAGCGCCTCTCAGTCACCTGATCACTGCATGACAGGCACGTGATCAGTGCCTGCTGAGGTGCGGGATCAGCGCCTGCTCAGCTGCCTGATAATCGCCAGCTGGGCCGCAGGATTCATGCCTGCTCAGCTGCCTGATAATCGCCAGCTGGGCCGCAGGATTCATGCCTGCTCAGCTGCCTGATAATCGCCAGCTGGGCCGCAGGATTCATGCCTGCTCAGCTGCCTGATAATCGCCAGCTGGGCCGCAGGATTCATGCCTGCTCAGCTGCCTGATAATCGCCAGCTGGGCCGCAGGATTCATGCCTGCTCAGCTGCCTGATAATCGCCAGCTGGGCCGCAGGATTCATGCCTGCTCAGCTGCTTGATTCTTGCCTGCTGAGGCACATGATCCGTGCAGGAGAGCTACCTGATCAGCACATGAGCAGTCACATGATCAGCGCCTCTCAGTCACCTGATCACTGCATGACAGGCACGTGATCAGTGCCTGCTGAGGTGCGGGATCAGCGCCTGCTCAGCTGCCTGATAATCGCCAGCTGGGCCGCAGGATTCATGCCTGCTCAGCTGCCTGATAATCGCCAGCTGGGCCGCAGGATTCATGCCTGCTCAGCTGCCTGATAACCGCCAGCTGGGCCGCAGGATTCATGCCTGCTCAGCTGCCTGATAATCGCCAGCTGGGCCGCAGGATTCATGCCTGCTCAGCTGCCTGATAATCGCCAGCTGGGCCGCAGGATTCATGCCTGCTCAGCTGCCTGATAATCGCCAGCTGGGCCGCAGGATTCATGCCTGCTCAGCTGCCTGATAATCGCCAGCTGGGCCGCAGGATTCATGCCTGCTCAGCTGCCTGATAATCGCCAGCTGGGCCGCAGGATTCATGCCTGCTCAGCTGCTTGATTCTTGCCTGCTGAGGCACATGATCCGTGCAGGAGAGCTACCTGATCAGCACATGAGCAGTCACATGATCAGCGCCTCTCAGTCACCTGATCACTGCATGACAGGCACGTGATCAGTGCCTGCTGAGGTGCGGGATCAGCGCCTGCTCAGCTGCCTGATAATCGCCAGCTGGGCCGCAGGATTCATGCCTGCTCAGCTGCCTGATAATCGCCAGCTGGGCCGCAGGATTCATGCCTGCTCAGCTGCCTGATAATCGCCAGCTGGGCCGCAGGATTCATGCCTGCTCAGCTGCCTGATAATCGCCAGCTGGGCCGCAGGATTCATGCCTGCTCAGCTGCCTGATAACCGCCAGCTGGGCCGCAGGATTCATGCCTGCTCAGCTGCCTGATAATCGCCAGCTGGGCCGCAGGATTCATGCCTGCTCAGCTGCCTGATAATCGCCAGCTGGGCCGCAGGATTCATGCCTGCTCAGCTGCCTGATAATCGCCAGCTGGGCCGCAGGATTCATGCCTGCTCAGCTGCCTGATAATCGCCAGCTGGGCCGCAGGATTCATGCCTGCTCAGCTGCCTGATAATCGCCAGCTGGGCCGCAGGATTCATGCCTGCTCAGCTGCCTGATAATCGCCAGCTGGGCCGCAGGATTCATGCCTGCTCAGCTGCCTGATAATCGCCAGCTGGGCCGCAGGATTCATGCCTGCTCAGCTGCCTGATAATCGCCAGCTGGGCCGCAGGATTCATGCCTGCTCAGCTGCCTGATAACGCCAGCTGGGCCGCAGGATTCATGCCTGCTCAGCTGCCTGATAATCGCCAGCTGGGCCGCAGGATTCATGCCTGCTCAGCTGCCTGATAATCGCCAGCTGGGCCGCAGGATTCATGCCTGCTCAGCTGCCTGATAATCGCCAGCTGGGCCGCAGGATTCATGCCTGCTCAGCTGCCTGATAATCGCCAGCTGGGCCGCAGGATTCATGCCTGCTCAGCTGCCTGATAATCGCCAGCTGGGCCGCAGGATTCATGCCTGCTCAGCTGCCTGATAATCGCCAGCTGGGCCGCAGGATTCATGCCTGCTCAGCTGCCTGATAATCGCCAGCTGGGCCGCAGGATTCATGCCTGCTCAGCTGCCTGATAATCGCCAGCTGGGCCGCAGGATTCATGCCTGCTCAGCTGCCTGATAATCGCCAGCTGGGCCGCAGGATTCATGCCTGCTCAGCTGCTTGATTCTTGCCTGCTGAGGCACATGATCCGTGCAGGAGAGCTACCTGATCAGCACATGAGCAGTCACATGATCAGCGCCTCTCAGTCACCTGATCACTGCATGACAGGCACGTGATCAGTGCCTGCTGAGGTGCGGGATCAGCGCCTGCTCAGCTGCCTGATAATCGCCAGCTGGGCCGCAGGATTCATGCCTGCTCAGCTGCCTGATAATCGCCAGCTGGGCCGCAGGATTCATGCCTGCTCAGCTGCCTGATAATCGCCAGCTGGGCCGCAGGATTCATGCCTGCTCAGCTGCCTGATAATCGCCAGCTGGGCCGCAGGATTCATGCCTGCTCAGCTGCCTGATAATCGCCAGCTGGGCCGCAGGATTCATGCCTGCTCAGCTGCCTGATAATCGCCAGCTGGGCCGCAGGATTCATGCCTGCTCAGCTGCCTGATAATCGCCAGCTGGGCCGCAGGATTCATGCCTGCTCAGCTGCCTGATAATCGCCAGCTGGGCCGCAGGATTCATGCCTGCTCAGCTGCCTGATAATCGCCAGCTGGGCCGCAGGATTCATGCCTGCTCAGCTGCCTGATAATCGCCAGCTGGGCCGCAGGATTCATGCCTGCTCAGCTGCCTGATAATCGCCAGCTGGGCCGCAGGATTCATGCCTGCTCAGCTGCTTGATTCTTGCCTGCTGAGGCACATGATCCGTGCAGGAGAGCTACCTGATCAGCACATGAGCAGTCACATGATCAGCGCCTCTCAGTCACCTGATCACTGCATGACAGGCACGTGATCAGTGCCTGCTGAGGTGCGGGATCAGCGCCTGCTCAGCTGCCTGATAATCGCCAGCTGGGCCGCAGGATTCATGCCTGCTCAGCTGCCTGATAATCGCCAGCTGGGCCGCAGGATTCATGCCTGCTCAGCTGCCTGATAATCGCCAGCTGGGCCGCAGGATTCATGCCTGCTCAGCTGCCTGATAATCGCCAGCTGGGCCGCAGGATTCATGCCTGCTCAGCTGCCTGATAATCGCCAGCTGGGCCGCAGGATTCATGCCTGCTCAGCTGCCTGATAATCGCCAGCTGGGCCGCAGGATTCATGCCTGCTCAGCTGCCTGATAATCGCCAGCTGGGCCGCAGGATTCATGCCTGCTCAGCTGCCTGATAATCGCCAGCTGGGCCGCAGGATTCATGCCTGCTCAGCTGCCTGATAATCGCCAGCTGGGCCGCAGGATTCATGCCTGCTCAGCTGCCTGATAATCGCCAGCTGGGCCGCAGGATTCATGCCTGCTCAGCTGCTTGATTCTTGCCTGCTGAGGCACATGATCCGTGCAGGAGAGCTGCCTGATCAGCACATGAGCAGTCACATGATCAGCGCCTCTCAGTCACCTGATCACTGCATGACAGGCACGTGATCAGTGCCTGCTGAGGTGCGGGATCAGCGCCTGCTCAGCTGCCTGATAATCGCCAGCTGGGCCGCAGGATTCATGCCTGCTCAGCTGCCTGATAATCGCCAGCTGGGCCGCAGGATTCATGCCTGCTCAGCTGCCTGATAATCGCCAGCTGGGCCGCAGGATTCATGCCTGCTCAGCTGCCTGATAATCGCCAGCTGGGCCGCAGGATTCATGCCTGCTCAGCTGCCTGATAATCGCCAGCTGGGCCGCAGGATTCATGCCTGCTCAGCTGCCTGATTCTTGCCAGCTGGGCACAGGATCCGTGCAGGAGAGCTGCCTGATCAGCACATGAGCAGTCACATGATCAGCGCCTCTCAGTCACCTGATCAGCATGACAGGCACGTGATCAGTGCCTGCTGGGTGCGGGATCATGCCTGCTCAGCTGCCTGATAATCGCCAGCTGGGCCGCAGGATTCATGCCTGCTCAGCTGCCTGATAATCGCCAGCTGGGCCGCAGGATTCATGCCTGCTCAGCTGCTTGATTCTTGCCTGCTGAGGCACATGATCCGTGCAGGAGAGCTACCTGATCAGCACATGAGCAGTCACATGATCAGCGCCTCTCAGTCACCTGATCACTGCATGACAGGCACGTGATCAGTGCCTGCTGAGGTGCGGGATCAGCGCCTGCTCAGCTGCCTGATAATCGCCAGCTGGGCCGCAGGATTCATGCCTGCTCAGCTGCCTGATAATCGCCAGCTGGGCCGCAGGATTCATGCCTGCTCAGCTGCCTGATAATCGCCAGCTGGGCCGCAGGATTCATGCCTGCTCAGCTGCCTGATAATCGCCAGCTGGGCCGCAGGATTCATGCCTGCTCAGCTGCCTGATAATCGCCAGCTGGGCCGCAGGATTCATGCCTGCTCAGCTGCCTGATAATCGCCAGCTGGGCCGCAGGATTCATGCCTGCTCAGCTGCCTGATAATCGCCAGCTGGGCCGCAGGATTCATGCCTGCTCAGCTGCCTGATAATCGCCAGCTGGGCCGCAGGATTCATGCCTGCTCAGCTGCCTGATAATCGCCAGCTGGGCCGCAGGATTCATGCCTGCTCAGCTGCCTGATAATCGCCAGCTGGGCCGCAGGATTCATGCCTGCTCAGCTGCCTGATAATCGCCAGCTGGGCCGCAGGATTCATGCCTGCTCAGCTGCCTGATAATCGCCAGCTGGGCCGCAGGATTCATGCCTGCTCAGCTGCCTGATAATCGCCAGCTGGGCCGCAGGATTCATGCCTGCTCAGCTGCCTGATAATCGCCAGCTGGGCCGCAGGATTCATGCCTGCTCAGCTGCCTGATAATCGCCAGCTGGGCCGCAGGATTCATGCCTGCTCAGCTGCCTGATAATCGCCAGCTGGGCCGCAGGATTCATGCCTGCTCAGCTGCCTGATAATCGCCAGCTGGGCCGCAGGATTCATGCCTGCTCAGCTGCCTGATAATCGCCAGCTGGGCCGCAGGATTCATGCCTGCTCAGCTGCCTGATAATCGCCAGCTGGGCCGCAGGATTCATGCCTGCTCAGCTGCCTGATAATCGCCAGCTGGGCCGCAGGATTCATGCCTGCTCAGCTGCCTGATAATCGCCAGCTGGGCCGCAGGATTCATGCCTGCTCAGCTGCCTGATAATCGCCAGCTGGGCCGCAGGATTCATGCCTGCTCAGCTGCCTGATAATCGCCAGCTGGGCCGCAGGATTCATGCCTGCTCAGCTGCCTGATAATCGCCAGCTGGGCCGCAGGATTCATGCCTGCTCAGCTGCCTGATAATCGCCAGCTGGGCCGCAGGATTCATGCCTGCTCAGCTGCCTGATAATCGCCAGCTGGGCCGCAGGATTCATGCCTGCTCAGCTGCCTGATAATCGCCAGCTGGGCCGCAGGATTCATGCCTGCTCAGCTGCCTGATAATCGCCAGCTGGGCCGCAGGATTCATGCCTGCTCAGCTGCCTGATAATCGCCAGCTGGGCCGCAGGATTCATGCCTGCTCAGCTGCCTGATAATCGCCAGCTGGGCCGCAGGATTCATGCCTGCTCAGCTGCCTGATAATCGCCAGCTGGGCCGCAGGATTCATGCCTGCTCAGCTGCCTGATAATCGCCAGCTGGGCCGCAGGATTCATGCCTGCTCAGCTGCCTGATAATCGCCAGCTGGGCCGCAGGATTCATGCCTGCTCAGCTGCCTGATAATCGCCAGCTGGGCCGCAGGATTCATGCCTGCTCAGCTGCCTGATAATCGCCAGCTGGGCCGCAGGATTCATGCCTGCTCAGCTGCCTGATAATCGCCAGCTGGGCCGCAGGATTCATGCCTGCTCAGCTGCCTGATAATTGCCAGCTGGGCACATGATCCATGCCTGAGAGCTGCCTGATCAGCACATGAGCAGTCACATGATCAGCGCCTCTCAGTCACCTGATCACTGCATGACAGGCACGTGATCAGTGCCTGCTGAGGTGCGGGATCAGCCTGCTCAGCTGCCTGATAATCGCCAGCTGGGCCGCAGGATTCATGCCTGCTCAGCTGCCTGATAATCGCCAGCTGGGCCGCAGGATTCATGCCTGCTCAGCTGCCTGATAATCGCCAGCTGGGCCGCAGGATTCATGCCTGCTCAGCTGCCTGATAATCGCCAGCTGGGCCGCAGGATTCATGCCTGCTCAGCTGCCTGATAATCGCCAGCTGGGCCGCAGGATTCATGCCTGCTCAGCTGCCTGATAATCGCCAGCTGGGCCGCAGGATTCATGCCTGCTCAGCTGCCTGATAATCGCCAGCTGGGCCGCAGGATTCATGCCTGCTCAGCTGCCTGATAATCGCCAGCTGGGCCGCAGGATTCATGCCTGCTCAGCTGCCTGATAATCGCCAGCTGGGCCGCAGGATTCATGCCTGCTCAGCTGCCTGATAATCGCCAGCTGGGCCGCAGGATTCATGCCTGCTCAGCTGCCTGATAATCGCCAGCTGGGCCGCAGGATTCATGCCTGCTCAGCTGCCTGATAATCGCCAGCTGGGCCGCAGGATTCATGCCTGCTCAGCTGCCTGATAATCGCCAGCTGGGCCGCAGGATTCATGCCTGCTCAGCTGCCTGATAATCGCCAGCTGGGCCGCAGGATTCATGCCTGCTCAGCTGCCTGATAATCGCCAGCTGGGCCGCAGGATTCATGCCTGCTCAGCTGCCTGATAATCGCCAGCTGGGCCGCAGGATTCATGCCTGCTCAGCTGCCTGATAATCGCCAGCTGGGCCGCAGGATTCATGCCTGCTCAGCTGCCTGATAATCGCCAGCTGGGCCGCAGGATTCATGCCTGCTCAGCTGCCTGATAATCGCCAGCTGGGCCGCAGGATTCATGCCTGCTCAGCTGCCTGATAATCGCCAGCTGGGCCGCAGGATTCATGCCTGCTCAGCTGCCTGATAATCGCCAGCTGGGCCGCAGGATTCATGCCTGCTCAGCTGCTTGATTCTTGCCTGCTGAGGCACATGATCCGTGCAGGAGAGCTACCTGATCAGCACATGAGCAGTCACATGATCAGCGCCTCTCAGTCACCTGATCACTGCATGACAGGCACGTGATCAGTGCCTGCTGAGGTGCGGGATCAGCGCCTGCTCAGCTGCCTGATAATCGCCAGCTGGGCCGCAGGATTCATGCCTGCTCAGCTGCCTGATAATCGCCAGCTGGGCCGCAGGATTCATGCCTGCTCAGCTGCCTGATAATCGCCAGCTGGGCCGCAGGATTCATGCCTGCTCAGCTGCCTGATAATCGCCAGCTGGGCCGCAGGATTCATGCCTGCTCAGCTGCCTGATAATCGCCAGCTGGGCCGCAGGATTCATGCCTGCTCAGCTGCCTGATAATCGCCAGCTGGGCCGCAGGATTCATGCCTGCTCAGCTGCCTGATAATCGCCAGCTGGGCCGCAGGATTCATGCCTGCTCAGCTGCCTGATAATCGCCAGCTGGGCCGCAGGATTCATGCCTGCTCAGCTGCCTGATAATCGCCAGCTGGGCCGCAGGATTCATGCCTGCTCAGCTGCCTGATAATCGCCAGCTGGGCCGCAGGATTCATGCCTGCTCAGCTGCCTGATAATCGCCAGCTGGGCCGCAGGATTCATGCCTGCTCAGCTGCTTGATTCTTGCCTGCTGAGGCACATGATCCGTGCAGGAGAGCTACCTGATCAGCACATGAGCAGTCACATGATCAGCGCCTCTCAGTCACCTGATCACTGCATGACAGGCACGTGATCAGTGCCTGCTGATGCGGGATCAGCGCCTGCTCAGCTGCCTGATAATCGCCAGCTGGGCCGCAGGATTCATGCCTGCTCAGCTGCCTGATAATCGCCAGCTGGGCCGCAGGATTCATGCCTGCTCAGCTGCCTGATAATCGCCAGCTGGGCCGCAGGATTCATGCCTGCTCAGCTGCCTGATAATCGCCAGCTGGGCCGCAGGATTCATGCCTGCTCAGCTGCCTGATAATCGCCAGCTGGGCCGCAGGATTCATGCCTGCTCAGCTGCCTGATAATCGCCAGCTGGGCCGCAGGATTCATGCCTGCTCAGCTGCCTGATAATCGCCAGCTGGGCCGCAGGATTCATGCCTGCTCAGCTGCCTGATAATCGCCAGCTGGGCCGCAGGATTCATGCCTGCTCAGCTGCTTGATTCTTGCCTGCTGAGGCACATGATCCGTGCAGGAGAGCTACCTGATCAGCACATGAGCAGTCACATGATCAGCGCCTCTCAGTCACCTGATCACTGCATGACAGGCACGTGATCAGTGCCTGCTGAGGTGCGGGATCAGCGCCTGCTCAGCTGCCTGATAATCGCCAGCTGGGCCGCAGGATTCATGCCTGCTCAGCTGCCTGATAATCGCCAGCTGGGCCGCAGGATTCATGCCTGCTCAGCTGCCTGATAATCGCCAGCTGGGCCGCAGGATTCATGCCTGCTCAGCTGCCTGATAATCGCCAGCTGGGCCGCAGGATTCATGCCTGCTCAGCTGCCTGATAATCGCCAGCTGGGCCGCAGGATTCATGCCTGCTCAGCTGCCTGATTCTTGCCTGCTGAGGCACATGATCCGTGCAGGAGAGCTACCTGATCAGCACATGAGCAGTCACATGATCAGCGCCTCTCAGTCACCTGATCACTGCATGACAGGCACGTGATCAGTGCCTGCTGATGCGGGATCAGCGCCTGCTCAGCTGCCTGATAATCGCCAGCTGGGCCGCAGGATTCATGCCTGCTCAGCTGCCTGATAATCGCCAGCTGGGCCGCAGGATTCATGCCTGCTCAGCTGCCTGATAATCGCCAGCTGGGCCGCAGGATTCATGCCTGCTCAGCTGCCTGATAATCGCCAGCTGGGCCGCAGGATTCATGCCTGCTCAGCTGCCTGATAATCGCCAGCTGGGCCGCAGGATTCATGCCTGCTCAGCTGCCTGATAATCGCCAGCTGGGCCGCAGGATTCATGCCTGCTCAGCTGCCTGATAATCGCCAGCTGGGCCGCAGGATTCATGCCTGCTCAGCTGCCTGATAATCGCCAGCTGGGCCGCAGGATTCATGCCTGCTCAGCTGCCTGATAATCGCCAGCTGGGCCGCAGGATTCATGCCTGCTCAGCTGCCTGATAATCGCCAGCTGGGCCGCAGGATTCATGCCTGCTCAGCTGCCTGATAATCGCCAGCTGGGCCGCAGGATTCATGCCTGCTCAGCTGCCTGATAATCGCCAGCTGGGCCGCAGGATTCATGCCTGCTCAGCTGCCTGATAATCGCCAGCTGGGCCGCAGGATTCATGCCTGCTCAGCTGCCTGATAATCGCCAGCTGGGCCGCAGGATTCATGCCTGCTCAGCTGCCTGATAATCGCCAGCTGGGCCGCAGGATTCATGCCTGCTCAGCTGCTTGATTCTTGCCTGCTGAGGCACATGATCCGTGCAGGAGAGCTACCTGATCAGCACATGAGCAGTCACATGATCAGCGCCTCTCAGTCACCTGATCACTGCATGACAGGCACGTGATCAGTGCCTGCTGAGGTGCGGGATCAGCGCCTGCTCAGCTGCCTGATAATCGCCAGCTGGGCCGCAGGATTCATGCCTGCTCAGCTGCCTGATAATCGCCAGCTGGGCCGCAGGATTCATGCCTGCTCAGCTGCCTGATAATCGCCAGCTGGGCCGCAGGATTCATGCCTGCTCAGCTGCCTGATAATCGCCAGCTGGGCCGCAGGATTCATGCCTGCTCAGCTGCCTGATAATCGCCAGCTGGGCCGCAGGATTCATGCCTGCTCAGCTGCCTGATAATCGCCAGCTGGGCCGCAGGATTCATGCCTGCTCAGCTGCCTGATAATCGCCAGCTGGGCCGCAGGATTCATGCCTGCTCAGCTGCCTGATAATCGCCAGCTGGGCCGCAGGATTCATGCCTGCTCAGCTGCCTGATAATCGCCAGCTGGGCCGCAGGATTCATGCCTGCTCAGCTGCCTGATAATCGCCAGCTGGGCCGCAGGATTCATGCCTGCTCAGCTGCTTGATTCTTGCCTGCTGAGGCACATGATCCGTGCAGGAGAGCTACCTGATCAGCACATGAGCAGTCACATGATCAGCGCCTCTCAGTCACCTGATCACTGCATGACAGGCACGTGATCAGTGCCTGCTGAGGTGCGGGATCAGCGCCTGCTCAGCTGCCTGATAATCGCCAGCTGGGCCGCAGGATTCATGCCTGCTCAGCTGCCTGATAATCGCCAGCTGGGCCGCAGGATTCATGCCTGCTCAGCTGCCTGATAATCGCCAGCTGGGCCGCAGGATTCATGCCTGCTCAGCTGCCTGATAATCGCCAGCTGGGCCGCAGGATTCATGCCTGCTCAGCTGCCTGATAATCGCCAGCTGGGCCGCAGGATTCATGCCTGCTCAGCTGCCTGATAATCGCCAGCTGGGCCGCAGGATTCATGCCTGCTCAGCTGCCTGATAATCGCCAGCTGGGCCGCAGGATTCATGCCTGCTCAGCTGCCTGATAATCGCCAGCTGGGCCGCAGGATTCATGCCTGCTCAGCTGCTTGATTCTTGCCTGCTGAGGCACATGATCCGTGCAGGAGAGCTACCTGATCAGCACATGAGCAGTCACATGATCAGCGCCTCTCAGTCACCTGATCACTGCATGACAGGCACGTGATCAGTGCCTGCTGAGGTGCGGGATCAGCGCCTGCTCAGCTGCCTGATAATCGCCAGCTGGGCCGCAGGATTCATGCCTGCTCAGCTGCCTGATAATCGCCAGCTGGGCCGCAGGATTCATGCCTGCTCAGCTGCCTGATAATCGCCAGCTGGGCCGCAGGATTCATGCCTGCTCAGCTGCCTGATAATCGCCAGCTGGGCCGCAGGATTCATGCCTGCTCAGCTGCCTGATAATCGCCAGCTGGGCCGCAGGATTCATGCCTGCTCAGCTGCTTGATTCTTGCCTGCTGAGGCACATGATCCGTGCAGGAGAGCTACCTGATCAGCACATGAGCAGTCACATGATCAGCGCCTCTCAGTCACCTGATCACTGCATGACAGGCACGTGATCAGTGCCTGCTGAGGTGCGGGATCAGCGCCTGCTCAGCTGCCTGATAATCGCCAGCTGGGCCGCAGGATTCATGCCTGCTCAGCTGCCTGATAATCGCCAGCTGGGCCGCAGGATTCATGCCTGCTCAGCTGCCTGATAATCGCCAGCTGGGCCGCAGGATTCATGCCTGCTCAGCTGCCTGATAATCGCCAGCTGGGCCGCAGGATTCATGCCTGCTCAGCTGCCTGATAATCGCCAGCTGGGCCGCAGGATTCATGCCTGCTCAGCTGCCTGATAATCGCCAGCTGGGCCGCAGGATTCATGCCTGCTCAGCTGCCTGATAATCGCCAGCTGGGCCGCAGGATTCATGCCTGCTCAGCTGCCTGATAATCGCCAGCTGGGCCGCAGGATTCATGCCTGCTCAGCTGCCTGATAATCGCCAGCTGGGCCGCAGGATTCATGCCTGCTCAGCTGCCTGATAATCGCCAGCTGGGCCGCAGGATTCATGCCTGCTCAGCTGCCTGATAATCGCCAGCTGGGCCGCAGGATTCATGCCTGCTCAGCTGCCTGATAATCGCCAGCTGGGCCGCAGGATTCATGCCTGCTCAGCTGCCTGATAATCGCCAGCTGGGCCGCAGGATTCATGCCTGCTCAGCTGCCTGATAATCGCCAGCTGGGCCGCAGGATTCATGCCTGCTCAGCTGCCTGATAATCGCCAGCTGGGCCGCAGGATTCATGCCTGCTCAGCTGCCTGATTCTTGCCTGCTGAGGCACATGATCCGTGCAGGAGAGCTACCTGATCAGCACATGAGCAGTCACATGATCAGCGCCTCTCAGTCACCTGATCACTGCATGACAGGCACGTGATCAGTGCCTGCTGAGGTGCGGGATCAGCGCCTGCTCAGCTGCCTGATAATCGCCAGCTGGGCCGCAGGATTCATGCCTGCTCAGCTGCCTGATAATCGCCAGCTGGGCCGCAGGATTCATGCCTGCTCAGCTGCCTGATAATCGCCAGCTGGGCCGCAGGATTCATGCCTGCTCAGCTGCCTGATAATCGCCAGCTGGGCCGCAGGATTCATGCCTGCTCAGCTGCCTGATAATCGCCAGCTGGGCCGCAGGATTCATGCCTGCTCAGCTGCCTGATAATCGCCAGCTGGGCCGCAGGATTCATGCCTGCTCAGCTGCCTGATTCTTGCCTGCTGAGGCACATGATCCGTGCAGGAGAGCTACCTGATCAGCACATGAGCAGTCACATGATCAGCGCCTCTCAGTCACCTGATCACTGCATGACAGGCACGTGATCAGTGCCTGCTGAGGTGCGGGATCATGCCTGCTCAGCTGCCTGATAATCGCCAGCTGGGCCGCAGGATTCATGCCTGCTCAGCTGCCTGATAATCGCCAGCTGGGCCGCAGGATTCATGCCTGCTCAGCTGCCTGATAATCGCCAGCTGGGCCGCAGGATTCATGCCTGCTCAGCTGCCTGATAATCGCCAGCTGGGCCGCAGGATTCATGCCTGCTCAGCTGCCTGATAATCGCCAGCTGGGCCGCAGGATTCATGCCTGCTCAGCTGCCTGATAATCGCCAGCTGGGCCGCAGGATTCATGCCTGCTCAGCTGCCTGATAATCGCCAGCTGGGCCGCAGGATTCATGCCTGCTCAGCTGCCTGATAATCGCCAGCTGGGCCGCAGGATTCATGCCTGCTCAGCTGCCTGATAATCGCCAGCTGGGCCGCAGGATTCATGCCTGCTCAGCTGCCTGATAATCGCCAGCTGGGCCGCAGGATTCATGCCTGCTCAGCTGCCTGATAATCGCCAGCTGGGCCGCAGGATTCATGCCTGCTCAGCTGCCTGATAATCGCCAGCTGGGCCGCAGGATTCATGCCTGCTCAGCTGCCTGATAATCGCCAGCTGGGCCGCAGGATTCATGCCTGCTCAGCTGCCTGATAATCGCCAGCTGGGCCGCAGGATTCATGCCTGCTCAGCTGCCTGATAATCGCCAGCTGGGCCGCAGGATTCATGCCTGCTCAGCTGCCTGATAATCGCCAGCTGGGCCGCAGGATTCATGCCTGCTCAGCTGCCTGATAATCGCCAGCTGGGCCGCAGGATTCATGCCTGCTCAGCTGCCTGATAATCGCCAGCTGGGCCGCAGGATTCATGCCTGCTCAGCTGCCTGATAATCGCCAGCTGGGCCGCAGGATTCATGCCTGCTCAGCTGCCTGATAATCGCCAGCTGGGCCGCAGGATTCATGCCTGCTCAGCTGCCTGATAATCGCCAGCTGGGCCGCAGGATTCATGCCTGCTCAGCTGCCTGATAATCGCCAGCTGGGCCGCAGGATTCATGCCTGCTCAGCTGCTTGATTCTTGCCTGCTGAGGCACATGATCCGTGCAGGAGAGCTACCTGATCAGCACATGAGCAGTCACATGATCAGCGCCTCTCAGTCACCTGATCACTGCATGACAGGCACGTGATCAGTGCCTGCTGAGGTGCGGGATCAGCGCCTGCTCAGCTGCCTGATAATCGCCAGCTGGGCCGCAGGATTCATGCCTGCTCAGCTGCCTGATAATCGCCAGCTGGGCCGCAGGATTCATGCCTGCTCAGCTGCCTGATAATCGCCAGCTGGGCCGCAGGATTCATGCCTGCTCAGCTGCCTGATAATCGCCAGCTGGGCCGCAGGATTCATGCCTGCTCAGCTGCCTGATAATCGCCAGCTGGGCCGCAGGATTCATGCCTGCTCAGCTGCCTGATAATCGCCAGCTGGGCCGCAGGATTCATGCCTGCTCAGCTGCCTGATAATCGCCAGCTGGGCCGCAGGATTCATGCCTGCTCAGCTGCCTGATAATCGCCAGCTGGGCCGCAGGATTCATGCCTGCTCAGCTGCCTGATAATCGCCAGCTGGGCCGCAGGATTCATGCCTGCTCAGCTGCCTGATAATCGCCAGCTGGGCCGCAGGATTCATGCCTGCTCAGCTGCCTGATAATCGCCAGCTGGGCCGCAGGATTCATGCCTGCTCAGCTGCCTGATAATCGCCAGCTGGGCCGCAGGATTCATGCCTGCTCAGCTGCCTGATAATCGCCAGCTGGGCCGCAGGATTCATGCCTGCTCAGCTGCCTGATAATCGCCAGCTGGGCCGCAGGATTCATGCCTGCTCAGCTGCCTGATAATCGCCAGCTGGGCCGCAGGATTCATGCCTGCTCAGCTGCCTGATAATCGCCAGCTGGGCCGCAGGATTCATGCCTGCTCAGCTGCCTGATAATCGCCAGCTGGGCCGCAGGATTCATGCCTGCTCAGCTGCCTGATAATCGCCAGCTGGGCCGCAGGATTCATGCCTGCTCAGCTGCCTGATAATCGCCAGCTGGGCCGCAGGATTCATGCCTGCTCAGCTGCCTGATAATCGCCAGCTGGGCCGCAGGATTCATGCCTGCTCAGCTGCCTGATAATCGCCAGCTGGGCCGCAGGATTCATGCCTGCTCAGCTGCTTGATTCTTGCCTGCTGAGGCACATGATCCGTGCAGGAGAGCTACCTGATCAGCACATGAGCAGTCACATGATCAGCGCCTCTCAGTCACCTGATCACTGCATGACAGGCACGTGATCAGTGCCTGCTGAGGTGCGGGATCAGCGCCTGCTCAGCTGCCTGATAATCGCCAGCTGGGCCGCAGGATTCATGCCTGCTCAGCTGCCTGATAATCGCCAGCTGGGCCGCAGGATTCATGCCTGCTCAGCTGCCTGATAATCGCCAGCTGGGCCGCAGGATTCATGCCTGCTCAGCTGCCTGATAATCGCCAGCTGGGCCGCAGGATTCATGCCTGCTCAGCTGCCTGATAATCGCCAGCTGGGCCGCAGGATTCATGCCTGCTCAGCTGCCTGATAATCGCCAGCTGGGCCGCAGGATTCATGCCTGCTCAGCTGCCTGATAATCGCCAGCTGGGCCGCAGGATTCATGCCTGCTCAGCTGCCTGATAATCGCCAGCTGGGCCGCAGGATTCATGCCTGCTCAGCTGCCTGATAATCGCCAGCTGGGCCGCAGGATTCATGCCTGCTCAGCTGCCTGATAATCGCCAGCTGGGCCGCAGGATTCATGCCTGCTCAGCTGCCTGATAATCGCCAGCTGGGCCGCAGGATTCATGCCTGCTCAGCTGCCTGATAATCGCCAGCTGGGCCGCAGGATTCATGCCTGCTCAGCTGCCTGATAATCGCCAGCTGGGCCGCAGGATTCATGCCTGCTCAGCTGCCTGATAATCGCCAGCTGGGCCGCAGGATTCATGCCTGCTCAGCTGCCTGATAATCGCCAGCTGGGCCGCAGGATTCATGCCTGCTCAGCTGCCTGATAATCGCCAGCTGGGCCGCAGGATTCATGCCTGCTCAGCTGCCTGATAATCGCCAGCTGGGCCGCAGGATTCATGCCTGCTCAGCTGCTTGATTCTTGCCTGCTGAGGCACATGATCCGTGCAGGAGAGCTACCTGATCAGCACATGAGCAGTCACATGATCAGCGCCTCTCAGTCACCTGATCACTGCATGACAGGCACGTGATCAGTGCCTGCTGAGGTGCGGGATCAGCGCCTGCTCAGCTGCCTGATAATCGCCAGCTGGGCCGCAGGATTCATGCCTGCTCAGCTGCCTGATAATCGCCAGCTGGGCCGCAGGATTCATGCCTGCTCAGCTGCCTGATAATCGCCAGCTGGGCCGCAGGATTCATGCCTGCTCAGCTGCCTGATAATCGCCAGCTGGGCCGCAGGATTCATGCCTGCTCAGCTGCCTGATAATCGCCAGCTGGGCCGCAGGATTCATGCCTGCTCAGCTGCCTGATAATCGCCAGCTGGGCCGCAGGATTCATGCCTGCTCAGCTGCCTGATAATCGCCAGCTGGGCCGCAGGATTCATGCCTGCTCAGCTGCCTGATAATCGCCAGCTGGGCCGCAGGATTCATGCCTGCTCAGCTGCCTGATAATCGCCAGCTGGGCCGCAGGATTCATGCCTGCTCAGCTGCCTGATAATCGCCAGCTGGGCCGCAGGATTCATGCCTGCTCAGCTGCCTGATAATCGCCAGCTGGGCCGCAGGATTCATGCCTGCTCAGCTGCTTGATTCTTGCCTGCTGAGGCACATGATCCGTGCAGGAGAGCTACCTGATCAGCACATGAGCAGTCACATGATCAGCGCCTCTCAGTCACCTGATCACTGCATGACAGGCACGTGATCAGTGCCTGCTGAGGTGCGGGATCAGCGCCTGCTCAGCTGCCTGATAATCGCCAGCTGGGCCGCAGGATTCATGCCTGCTCAGCTGCCTGATAATCGCCAGCTGGGCCGCAGGATTCATGCCTGCTCAGCTGCCTGATAATCGCCAGCTGGGCCGCAGGATTCATGCCTGCTCAGCTGCCTGATAATCGCCAGCTGGGCCGCAGGATTCATGCCTGCTCAGCTGCCTGATAATCGCCAGCTGGGCCGCAGGATTCATGCCTGCTCAGCTGCCTGATAATCGCCAGCTGGGCCGCAGGATTCATGCCTGCTCAGCTGCCTGATAATCGCCAGCTGGGCCGCAGGATTCATGCCTGCTCAGCTGCCTGATAATCGCCAGCTGGGCCGCAGGATTCATGCCTGCTCAGCTGCCTGATTCTTGCCTGCTGAGGCACATGATCCGTGCAGGAGAGCTACCTGATCAGCACATGAGCAGTCACATGATCAGCGCCTCTCAGTCACCTGATCACTGCATGACAGGCACGTGATCAGTGCCTGCTGAGGTGCGGGATCATGCCTGCTCAGCTGCCTGATAATCGCCAGCTGGGCCGCAGGATTCATGCCTGCTCAGCTGCCTGATAATCGCCAGCTGGGCCGCAGGATTCATGCCTGCTCAGCTGCCTGATAATCGCCAGCTGGGCCGCAGGATTCATGCCTGCTCAGCTGCCTGATAATCGCCAGCTGGGCCGCAGGATTCATGCCTGCTCAGCTGCCTGATAATCGCCAGCTGGGCCGCAGGATTCATGCCTGCTCAGCTGCCTGATAATCGCCAGCTGGGCCGCAGGATTCATGCCTGCTCAGCTGCCTGATAATCGCCAGCTGGGCCGCAGGATTCATGCCTGCTCAGCTGCTTGATTCTTGCCTGCTGAGGCACATGATCCGTGCAGGAGAGCTACCTGATCAGCACATGAGCAGTCACATGATCAGCGCCTCTCAGTCACCTGATCACTGCATGACAGGCACGTGATCAGTGCCTGCTGAGGTGCGGGATCAGCGCCTGCTCAGCTGCCTGATAATCGCCAGCTGGGCCGCAGGATTCATGCCTGCTCAGCTGCCTGATAATCGCCAGCTGGGCCGCAGGATTCATGCCTGCTCAGCTGCCTGATAATCGCCAGCTGGGCCGCAGGATTCATGCCTGCTCAGCTGCCTGATAATCGCCAGCTGGGCCGCAGGATTCATGCCTGCTCAGCTGCCTGATAATCGCCAGCTGGGCCGCAGGATTCATGCCTGCTCAGCTGCCTGATAATCGCCAGCTGGGCCGCAGGATTCATGCCTGCTCAGCTGCCTGATAATCGCCAGCTGGGCCGCAGGATTCATGCCTGCTCAGCTGCCTGATAATCGCCAGCTGGGCCGCAGGATTCATGCCTGCTCAGCTGCCTGATAATCGCCAGCTGGGCACATGATCCATGCCTGCTCAGCTGCCTGATCAGCGCATGAGCAGTCACATGATCAGCGCCTCTCAGTCACCTGATCACTGCATGACAGGCACGTGATCAGTGCCTGCTGAGGTGCGGATCATGCCTGCTCAGCTGCCTGATAATCGCCAGCTGGGCCGCAGGATTCATGCCTGCTCAGCTGCCTGATAATCGCCAGCTGGGCCGCAGGATTCATGCCTGCTCAGCTGCCTGATAATCGCCAGCTGGGCCGCAGGATTCATGCCTGCTCAGCTGCCTGATAATCGCCAGCTGGGCCGCAGGATTCATGCCTGCTCAGCTGCCTGATAATCGCCAGCTGGGCCGCAGGATTCATGCCTGCTCAGCTGCCTGATAATCGCCAGCTGGGCCGCAGGATTCATGCCTGCTCAGCTGCTTGATTCTTGCCTGCTGAGGCACATGATCCGTGCAGGAGAGCTACCTGATCAGCACATGAGCAGTCACATGATCAGCGCCTCTCAGTCACCTGATCACTGCATGACAGGCACGTGATCAGTGCCTGCTGAGGTGCGGGATCAGCGCCTGCTCAGCTGCCTGATAATCGCCAGCTGGGCCGCAGGATTCATGCCTGCTCAGCTGCCTGATAATCGCCAGCTGGGCCGCAGGATTCATGCCTGCTCAGCTGCCTGATAATCGCCAGCTGGGCCGCAGGATTCATGCCTGCTCAGCTGCCTGATAATCGCCAGCTGGGCCGCAGGATTCATGCCTGCTCAGCTGCCTGATAATCGCCAGCTGGGCCGCAGGATTCATGCCTGCTCAGCTGCCTGATAATCGCCAGCTGGGCCGCAGGATTCATGCCTGCTCAGCTGCCTGATAATCGCCAGCTGGGCCGCAGGATTCATGCCTGCTCAGCTGCCTGATAATCGCCAGCTGGGCCGCAGGATTCATGCCTGCTCAGCTGCCTGATAATCGCCAGCTGGGCCGCAGGATTCATGCCTGCTCAGCTGCCTGATAATCGCCAGCTGGGCCGCAGGATTCATGCCTGCTCAGCTGCCTGATAATCGCCAGCTGGGCCGCAGGATTCATGCCTGCTCAGCTGCCTGATAATCGCCAGCTGGGCCGCAGGATTCATGCCTGCTCAGCTGCCTGATAATCGCCAGCTGGGCCGCAGGATTCATGCCTGCTCAGCTGCCTGATAATCGCCAGCTGGGCCGCAGGATTCATGCCTGCTCAGCTGCCTGATAATCGCCAGCTGGGCCGCAGGATTCATGCCTGCTCAGCTGCCTGATAATCGCCAGCTGGGCCGCAGGATTCATGCCTGCTCAGCTGCCTGATAATCGCCAGCTGGGCCGCAGGATTCATGCCTGCTCAGCTGCCTGATAATCGCCAGCTGGGCCGCAGGATTCATGCCTGCTCAGCTGCCTGATAATCGCCAGCTGGGCCGCAGGATTCATGCCTGCTCAGCTGCCTGATAATCGCCAGCTGGGCCGCAGGATTCATGCCTGCTCAGCTGCCTGATAATCGCCAGCTGGGCCGCAGGATTCATGCCTGCTCAGCTGCCTGATAATCGCCAGCTGGGCCGCAGGATTCATGCCTGCTCAGCTGCCTGATAATTGCCAGCTGGGCACAGGATTCATGCCTGCTCAGCTGCCTGATCAGCACATGAGCAGTCACATGATCAGCGCCTCTCAGTCACCTGATCACTGCATGACAGGCACGTGATCAGTGCCTGCTGAGGTGCGGGATCATGCCTGCTCAGCTGCCTGATAATCGCCAGCTGGGCCGCAGGATTCATGCCTGCTCAGCTGCCTGATAATCGCCAGCTGGGCCGCAGGATTCATGCCTGCTCAGCTGCCTGATAATCGCCAGCTGGGCCGCAGGATTCATGCCTGCTCAGCTGCCTGATAATCGCCAGCTGGGCCGCAGGATTCATGCCTGCTCAGCTGCCTGATAATCGCCAGCTGGGCCGCAGGATTCATGCCTGCTCAGCTGCCTGATAATCGCCAGCTGGGCCGCAGGATTCATGCCTGCTCAGCTGCCTGATAATCGCCAGCTGGGCCGCAGGATTCATGCCTGCTCAGCTGCCTGATAATCGCCAGCTGGGCCGCAGGATTCATGCCTGCTCAGCTGCCTGATAATCGCCAGCTGGGCCGCAGGATTCATGCCTGCTCAGCTGCCTGATAATCGCCAGCTGGGCCGCAGGATTCATGCCTGCTCAGCTGCCTGATAATCGCCAGCTGGGCCGCAGGATTCATGCCTGCTCAGCTGCCTGATAATCGCCAGCTGGGCCGCAGGATTCATGCCTGCTCAGCTGCCTGATAATCGCCAGCTGGGCCGCAGGATTCATGCCTGCTCAGCTGCCTGATAATCGCCAGCTGGGCCGCAGGATTCATGCCTGCTCAGCTGCCTGATAATCGCCAGCTGGGCCGCAGGATTCATGCCTGCTCAGCTGCCTGATAATCGCCAGCTGGGCCGCAGGATTCATGCCTGCTCAGCTGCCTGATAATCGCCAGCTGGGCCGCAGGATTCATGCCTGCTCAGCTGCCTGATAATCGCCAGCTGGGCCGCAGGATTCATGCCTGCTCAGCTGCCTGATAATCGCCAGCTGGGCCGCAGGATTCATGCCTGCTCAGCTGCCTGATAATCGCCAGCTGGGCCGCAGGATTCATGCCTGCTCAGCTGCCTGATAATCGCCAGCTGGGCCGCAGGATTCATGCCTGCTCAGCTGCCTGATTCTTGCCTGCTGAGGCACATGATCCGTGCAGGAGAGCTACCTGATCAGCACATGAGCAGTCACATGATCAGCGCCTCTCAGTCACCTGATCACTGCATGACAGGCACGTGATCAGTGCCTGCTGAGGTGCGGGATCAGCGCCTGCTCAGCTGCCTGATAATCGCCAGCTGGGCCGCAGGATTCATGCCTGCTCAGCTGCCTGATAATCGCCAGCTGGGCCGCAGGATTCATGCCTGCTCAGCTGCCTGATAATCGCCAGCTGGGCCGCAGGATTCATGCCTGCTCAGCTGCCTGATAATCGCCAGCTGGGCCGCAGGATTCATGCCTGCTCAGCTGCCTGATAATCGCCAGCTGGGCCGCAGGATTCATGCCTGCTCAGCTGCCTGATAATCGCCAGCTGGGCCGCAGGATTCATGCCTGCTCAGCTGCCTGATAATCGCCAGCTGGGCCGCAGGATTCATGCCTGCTCAGCTGCCTGATAATCGCCAGCTGGGCCGCAGGATTCATGCCTGCTCAGCTGCCTGATAATCGCCAGCTGGGCCGCAGGATTCATGCCTGCTCAGCTGCCTGATAATCGCCAGCTGGGCCGCAGGATTCATGCCTGCTCAGCTGCCTGATAATCGCCAGCTGGGCCGCAGGATTCATGCCTGCTCAGCTGCCTGATAATCGCCAGCTGGGCCGCAGGATTCATGCCTGCTCAGCTGCCTGATAATCGCCAGCTGGGCCGCAGGATTCATGCCTGCTCAGCTGCCTGATAATCGCCAGCTGGGCCGCAGGATTCATGCCTGCTCAGCTGCCTGATAATCGCCAGCTGGGCCGCAGGATTCATGCCTGCTCAGCTGCCTGATAATCGCCAGCTGGGCCGCAGGATTCATGCCTGCTCAGCTGCCTGATAATCGCCAGCTGGGCCGCAGGATTCATGCCTGCTCAGCTGCTTGATTCTTGCCTGCTGAGGCACATGATCCGTGCAGGAGAGCTACCTGATCAGCACATGAGCAGTCACATGATCAGCGCCTCTCAGTCACCTGATCACTGCATGACAGGCACGTGATCAGTGCCTGCTGAGGTGCGGGATCAGCGCCTGCTCAGCTGCCTGATAATCGCCAGCTGGGCCGCAGGATTCATGCCTGCTCAGCTGCCTGATAATCGCCAGCTGGGCCGCAGGATTCATGCCTGCTCAGCTGCCTGATAATCGCCAGCTGGGCCGCAGGATTCATGCCTGCTCAGCTGCCTGATAATCGCCAGCTGGGCCGCAGGATTCATGCCTGCTCAGCTGCCTGATAATCGCCAGCTGGGCCGCAGGATTCATGCCTGCTCAGCTGCCTGATAATCGCCAGCTGGGCCGCAGGATTCATGCCTGCTCAGCTGCCTGATAATCGCCAGCTGGGCCGCAGGATTCATGCCTGCTCAGCTGCCTGATAATCGCCAGCTGGGCCGCAGGATTCATGCCTGCTCAGCTGCCTGATAATCGCCAGCTGGGCCGCAGGATTCATGCCTGCTCAGCTGCCTGATAATCGCCAGCTGGGCCGCAGGATTCATGCCTGCTCAGCTGCCTGATAATCGCCAGCTGGGCCGCAGGATTCATGCCTGCTCAGCTGCCTGATAATCGCCAGCTGGGCCGCAGGATTCATGCCTGCTCAGCTGCCTGATAATCGCCAGCTGGGCCGCAGGATTCATGCCTGCTCAGCTGCCTGATAATCGCCAGCTGGGCCGCAGGATTCATGCCTGCTCAGCTGCCTGATAATCGCCAGCTGGGCCGCAGGATTCATGCCTGCTCAGCTGCCTGATAATCGCCAGCTGGGCCGCAGGATTCATGCCTGCTCAGCTGCTTGATTCTTGCCTGCTGAGGCACATGATCCGTGCCTGAGAGCTGCCTGATCAGCACATGAGCAGTCACATGATCAGCGCCTCTCAGTCACCTGATCACTGCATGACAGGCACGTGATCAGTGCCTGCTGAGGTGCGGGATCAGCGCCTGCTCAGCTGCCTGATAATCGCCAGCTGGGCCGCAGGATTCATGCCTGCTCAGCTGCCTGATAATCGCCAGCTGGGCCGCAGGATTCATGCCTGCTCAGCTGCCTGATAATCGCCAGCTGGGCCGCAGGATTCATGCCTGCTCAGCTGCCTGATAATCGCCAGCTGGGCCGCAGGATTCATGCCTGCTCAGCTGCCTGATAATCGCCAGCTGGGCCGCAGGATTCATGCCTGCTCAGCTGCTTGATTCTTGCCTGCTGAGGCACATGATCCGTGCAGGAGAGCTACCTGATCAGCACATGAGCAGTCACATGATCAGCGCCTCTCAGTCACCTGATCACTGCATGACAGGCACGTGATCAGTGCCTGCTGAGGTGCGGGATCAGCGCCTGCTCAGCTGCCTGATAATCGCCAGCTGGGCCGCAGGATTCATGCCTGCTCAGCTGCCTGATAATCGCCAGCTGGGCCGCAGGATTCATGCCTGCTCAGCTGCCTGATAATCGCCAGCTGGGCCGCAGGATTCATGCCTGCTCAGCTGCCTGATAATCGCCAGCTGGGCCGCAGGATTCATGCCTGCTCAGCTGCCTGATAATCGCCAGCTGGGCCGCAGGATTCATGCCTGCTCAGCTGCCTGATAATCGCCAGCTGGGCCGCAGGATTCATGCCTGCTCAGCTGCCTGATAATCGCCAGCTGGGCCGCAGGATTCATGCCTGCTCAGCTGCCTGATAATCGCCAGCTGGGCCGCAGGATTCATGCCTGCTCAGCTGCCTGATAATCGCCAGCTGGGCCGCAGGATTCATGCCTGCTCAGCTGCCTGATAATCGCCAGCTGGGCCGCAGGATTCATGCCTGCTCAGCTGCCTGATAATCGCCAGCTGGGCCGCAGGATTCATGCCTGCTCAGCTGCCTGATAATCGCCAGCTGGGCCGCAGGATTCATGCCTGCTCAGCTGCCTGATAATCGCCAGCTGGGCCGCAGGATTCATGCCTGCTCAGCTGCCTGATAATCGCCAGCTGGGCCGCAGGATTCATGCCTGCTCAGCTGCCTGATAATCGCCAGCTGGGCCGCAGGATTCATGCCTGCTCAGCTGCTTGATTCTTGCCTGCTGAGGCACATGATCCGTGCAGGAGAGCTACCTGATCAGCACATGAGCAGTCACATGATCAGCGCCTCTCAGTCACCTGATCACTGCATGACAGGCACGTGATCAGTGCCTGCTGAGGTGCGGGATCAGCGCCTGCTCAGCTGCCTGATAATCGCCAGCTGGGCCGCAGGATTCATGCCTGCTCAGCTGCCTGATAATCGCCAGCTGGGCCGCAGGATTCATGCCTGCTCAGCTGCCTGATAATCGCCAGCTGGGCCGCAGGATTCATGCCTGCTCAGCTGCCTGATAATCGCCAGCTGGGCCGCAGGATTCATGCCTGCTCAGCTGCCTGATAATCGCCAGCTGGGCCGCAGGATTCATGCCTGCTCAGCTGCCTGATAATCGCCAGCTGGGCCGCAGGATTCATGCCTGCTCAGCTGCCTGATAATCGCCAGCTGGGCCGCAGGATTCATGCCTGCTCAGCTGCCTGATAATCGCCAGCTGGGCCGCAGGATTCATGCCTGCTCAGCTGCCTGATAATCGCCAGCTGGGCCGCAGGATTCATGCCTGCTCAGCTGCCTGATAATCGCCAGCTGGGCCGCAGGATTCATGCCTGCTCAGCTGCCTGATTCTTGCCTGCTGAGGCACATGATCCGTGCAGGAGAGCTACCTGATCAGCACATGAGCAGTCACATGATCAGCGCCTCTCAGTCACCTGATCACTGCATGACAGGCACGTGATCAGTGCCTGCTGAGGTGCGGGATCAGCGCCTGCTCAGCTGCCTGATAATCGCCAGCTGGGCCGCAGGATTCATGCCTGCTCAGCTGCCTGATAATCGCCAGCTGGGCCGCAGGATTCATGCCTGCTCAGCTGCCTGATAATCGCCAGCTGGGCCGCAGGATTCATGCCTGCTCAGCTGCCTGATAATCGCCAGCTGGGCCGCAGGATTCATGCCTGCTCAGCTGCCTGATAATCGCCAGCTGGGCCGCAGGATTCATGCCTGCTCAGCTGCCTGATAATCGCCAGCTGGGCCGCAGGATTCATGCCTGCTCAGCTGCCTGATAATCGCCAGCTGGGCCGCAGGATTCATGCCTGCTCAGCTGCCTGATAATCGCCAGCTGGGCCGCAGGATTCATGCCTGCTCAGCTGCTTGATTCTTGCCTGCTGAGGCACATGATCCGTGCAGGAGAGCTACCTGATCAGCACATGAGCAGTCACATGATCAGCGCCTCTCAGTCACCTGATCACTGCATGACAGGCACGTGATCAGTGCCTGCTGAGGTGCGGGATCAGCGCCTGCTCAGCTGCCTGATAATCGCCAGCTGGGCCGCAGGATTCATGCCTGCTCAGCTGCCTGATAATCGCCAGCTGGGCCGCAGGATTCATGCCTGCTCAGCTGCCTGATAATCGCCAGCTGGGCCGCAGGATTCATGCCTGCTCAGCTGCCTGATAATCGCCAGCTGGGCCGCAGGATTCATGCCTGCTCAGCTGCCTGATAATCGCCAGCTGGGCCGCAGGATTCATGCCTGCTCAGCTGCTTGATTCTTGCCTGCTGAGGCACATGATCCGTGCAGGAGAGCTACCTGATCAGCACATGAGCAGTCACATGATCAGCGCCTCTCAGTCACCTGATCACTGCATGACAGGCACGTGATCAGTGCCTGCTGAGGTGCGGGATCAGCGCCTGCTCAGCTGCCTGATAATCGCCAGCTGGGCCGCAGGATTCATGCCTGCTCAGCTGCCTGATAATCGCCAGCTGGGCCGCAGGATTCATGCCTGCTCAGCTGCCTGATAATCGCCAGCTGGGCCGCAGGATTCATGCCTGCTCAGCTGCCTGATAATCGCCAGCTGGGCCGCAGGATTCATGCCTGCTCAGCTGCCTGATAATCGCCAGCTGGGCCGCAGGATTCATGCCTGCTCAGCTGCCTGATAATCGCCAGCTGGGCCGCAGGATTCATGCCTGCTCAGCTGCCTGATAATCGCCAGCTGGGCCGCAGGATTCATGCCTGCTCAGCTGCCTGATAATCGCCAGCTGGGCCGCAGGATTCATGCCTGCTCAGCTGCCTGATAATCGCCAGCTGGGCCGCAGGATTCATGCCTGCTCAGCTGCCTGATAATCGCCAGCTGGGCCGCAGGATTCATGCCTGCTCAGCTGCCTGATAATCGCCAGCTGGGCCGCAGGATTCATGCCTGCTCAGCTGCCTGATAATCGCCAGCTGGGCCGCAGGATTCATGCCTGCTCAGCTGCCTGATAATCGCCAGCTGGGCCGCAGGATTCATGCCTGCTCAGCTGCCTGATAATCGCCAGCTGGGCCGCAGGATTCATGCCTGCTCAGCTGCCTGATAATCGCCAGCTGGGCCGCAGGATTCATGCCTGCTCAGCTGCCTGATAATCGCCAGCTGGGCCGCAGGATTCATGCCTGCTCAGCTGCCTGATAATCGCCAGCTGGGCCGCAGGATTCATGCCTGCTCAGCTGCCTGATTCTTGCCTGCTGGGCACATGATCCGTGCAGGAGAGCTGCCTGATCAGCACATGAGCAGTCACATGATCAGCGCCTCTCAGTCACCTGATCACTGCATGACAGGCACGTGATCAGTGCCTGCTGAGGTGCGGGATCAGCGCCTGCTCAGCTGCCTGATAATCGCCAGCTGGGCCGCAGGATTCATGCCTGCTCAGCTGCCTGATAATCGCCAGCTGGGCCGCAGGATTCATGCCTGCTCAGCTGCCTGATAATCGCCAGCTGGGCCGCAGGATTCATGCCTGCTCAGCTGCCTGATAATCGCCAGCTGGGCCGCAGGATTCATGCCTGCTCAGCTGCCTGATAATCGCCAGCTGGGCCGCAGGATTCATGCCTGCTCAGCTGCCTGATAATCGCCAGCTGGGCCGCAGGATTCATGCCTGCTCAGCTGCCTGATAATCGCCAGCTGGGCCGCAGGATTCATGCCTGCTCAGCTGCCTGATAATCGCCAGCTGGGCCGCAGGATTCATGCCTGCTCAGCTGCCTGATAATCGCCAGCTGGGCCGCAGGATTCATGCCTGCTCAGCTGCCTGATAATCGCCAGCTGGGCCGCAGGATTCATGCCTGCTCAGCTGCCTGATAATCGCCAGCTGGGCCGCAGGATTCATGCCTGCTCAGCTGCCTGATAATCGCCAGCTGGGCCGCAGGATTCATGCCTGCTCAGCTGCCTGATAATCGCCAGCTGGGCCGCAGGATTCATGCCTGCTCAGCTGCCTGATAATCGCCAGCTGGGCCGCAGGATTCATGCCTGCTCAGCTGCCTGATAATCGCCAGCTGGGCCGCAGGATTCATGCCTGCTCAGCTGCCTGATAATCGCCAGCTGGGCCGCAGGATTCATGCCTGCTCAGCTGCCTGATAATCGCCAGCTGGGCCGCAGGATTCATGCCTGCTCAGCTGCCTGATAATCGCCAGCTGGGCCGCAGGATTCATGCCTGCTCAGCTGCCTGATAATCGCCAGCTGGGCCGCAGGATTCATGCCTGCTCAGCTGCTTGATTCTTGCCTGCTGAGGCACATGATCCGTGCAGGAGAGCTACCTGATCAGCACATGAGCAGTCACATGATCAGCGCCTCTCAGTCACCTGATCACTGCATGACAGGCACGTGATCAGTGCCTGCTGAGGTGCGGGATCAGCGCCTGCTCAGCTGCCTGATAATCGCCAGCTGGGCCGCAGGATTCATGCCTGCTCAGCTGCCTGATAATCGCCAGCTGGGCCGCAGGATTCATGCCTGCTCAGCTGCCTGATAATCGCCAGCTGGGCCGCAGGATTCATGCCTGCTCAGCTGCCTGATAATCGCCAGCTGGGCCGCAGGATTCATGCCTGCTCAGCTGCCTGATAATCGCCAGCTGGGCCGCAGGATTCATGCCTGCTCAGCTGCCTGATAATCGCCAGCTGGGCCGCAGGATTCATGCCTGCTCAGCTGCCTGATAATCGCCAGCTGGGCCGCAGGATTCATGCCTGCTCAGCTGCCTGATAATCGCCAGCTGGGCCGCAGGATTCATGCCTGCTCAGCTGCCTGATAATCGCCAGCTGGGCCGCAGGATTCATGCCTGCTCAGCTGCTTGATTCTTGCCTGCTGAGGCACATGATCCGTGCAGGAGAGCTACCTGATCAGCACATGAGCAGTCACATGATCAGCGCCTCTCAGTCACCTGATCACTGCATGACAGGCACGTGATCAGTGCCTGCTGAGGTGCGGGATCAGCGCCTGCTCAGCTGCCTGATAATCGCCAGCTGGGCCGCAGGATTCATGCCTGCTCAGCTGCCTGATAATCGCCAGCTGGGCCGCAGGATTCATGCCTGCTCAGCTGCCTGATAATCGCCAGCTGGGCCGCAGGATTCATGCCTGCTCAGCTGCCTGATAATCGCCAGCTGGGCCGCAGGATTCATGCCTGCTCAGCTGCCTGATAATCGCCAGCTGGGCCGCAGGATTCATGCCTGCTCAGCTGCCTGATAATCGCCAGCTGGGCCGCAGGATTCATGCCTGCTCAGCTGCCTGATAATCGCCAGCTGGGCCGCAGGATTCATGCCTGCTCAGCTGCTTGATTCTTGCCTGCTGAGGCACATGATCCGTGCAGGAGAGCTACCTGATCAGCACATGAGCAGTCACATGATCAGCGCCTCTCAGTCACCTGATCACTGCATGACAGGCACGTGATCAGTGCCTGCTGAGGTGCGGGATCAGCGCCTGCTCAGCTGCCTGATAATCGCCAGCTGGGCCGCAGGATTCATGCCTGCTCAGCTGCCTGATAATCGCCAGCTGGGCCGCAGGATTCATGCCTGCTCAGCTGCCTGATAATCGCCAGCTGGGCCGCAGGATTCATGCCTGCTCAGCTGCCTGATAATCGCCAGCTGGGCCGCAGGATTCATGCCTGCTCAGCTGCCTGATAATCGCCAGCTGGGCCGCAGGATTCATGCCTGCTCAGCTGCCTGATAATCGCCAGCTGGGCCGCAGGATTCATGCCTGCTCAGCTGCCTGATAATCGCCAGCTGGGCCGCAGGATTCATGCCTGCTCAGCTGCCTGATAATCGCCAGCTGGGCCGCAGGATTCATGCCTGCTCAGCTGCCTGATAATCGCCAGCTGGGCCGCAGGATTCATGCCTGCTCAGCTGCCTGATTCTTGCCTGCTGAGGCACATGATCCGTGCAGGAGAGCTACCTGATCAGCACATGAGCAGTCACATGATCAGCGCCTCTCAGTCACCTGATCACTGCATGACAGGCACGTGATCAGTGCCTGCTGAGGTGCGGGATCATGCCTGCTCAGCTGCCTGATAATCGCCAGCTGGGCCGCAGGATTCATGCCTGCTCAGCTGCCTGATAATCGCCAGCTGGGCCGCAGGATTCATGCCTGCTCAGCTGCCTGATAATCGCCAGCTGGGCCGCAGGATTCATGCCTGCTCAGCTGCCTGATAATCGCCAGCTGGGCCGCAGGATTCATGCCTGCTCAGCTGCCTGATAATCGCCAGCTGGGCCGCAGGATTCATGCCTGCTCAGCTGCCTGATAATCGCCAGCTGGGCCGCAGGATTCATGCCTGCTCAGCTGCCTGATAATCGCCAGCTGGGCCGCAGGATTCATGCCTGCTCAGCTGCCTGATAATCGCCAGCTGGGCCGCAGGATTCATGCCTGCTCAGCTGCCTGATAATCGCCAGCTGGGCCGCAGGATTCATGCCTGCTCAGCTGCCTGATAATCGCCAGCTGGGCCGCAGGATTCATGCCTGCTCAGCTGCCTGATAATCGCCAGCTGGGCCGCAGGATTCATGCCTGCTCAGCTGCCTGATAATCGCCAGCTGGGCCGCAGGATTCATGCCTGCTCAGCTGCCTGATAATCGCCAGCTGGGCCGCAGGATTCATGCCTGCTCAGCTGCCTGATAATCGCCAGCTGGGCCGCAGGATTCATGCCTGCTCAGCTGCCTGATAATCGCCAGCTGGGCCGCAGGATTCATGCCTGCTCAGCTGCCTGATAATCGCCAGCTGGGCCGCAGGATTCATGCCTGCTCAGCTGCCTGATAATCGCCAGCTGGGCCGCAGGATTCATGCCTGCTCAGCTGCCTGATAATGCCAGCTGGGCACATGATCCGTGCAGGAGAGCTACCTGATCAGCACATGAGCAGTCACATGATCAGCGCCTCTCAGTCACCTGATCACTGCATGACAGGCACGTGATCAGTGCCTGCTGAGGTGCGGGATCAGCGCCTGCTCAGCTGCCTGATAATCGCCAGCTGGGCCGCAGGATTCATGCCTGCTCAGCTGCCTGATAATCGCCAGCTGGGCCGCAGGATTCATGCCTGCTCAGCTGCCTGATAATCGCCAGCTGGGCCGCAGGATTCATGCCTGCTCAGCTGCCTGATAATCGCCAGCTGGGCCGCAGGATTCATGCCTGCTCAGCTGCCTGATAATCGCCAGCTGGGCCGCAGGATTCATGCCTGCTCAGCTGCCTGATAATCGCCAGCTGGGCCGCAGGATTCATGCCTGCTCAGCTGCCTGATAATCGCCAGCTGGGCCGCAGGATTCATGCCTGCTCAGCTGCCTGATAATCGCCAGCTGGGCCGCAGGATTCATGCCTGCTCAGCTGCCTGATAATCGCCAGCTGGGCCGCAGGATTCATGCCTGCTCAGCTGCCTGATAATCGCCAGCTGGGCCGCAGGATTCATGCCTGCTCAGCTGCCTGATAATCGCCAGCTGGGCCGCAGGATTCATGCCTGCTCAGCTGCCTGATAATCGCCAGCTGGGCCGCAGGATTCATGCCTGCTCAGCTGCCTGATAATCGCCAGCTGGGCCGCAGGATTCATGCCTGCTCAGCTGCCTGATAATCGCCAGCTGGGCCGCAGGATTCATGCCTGCTCAGCTGCCTGATAATCGCCAGCTGGGCCGCAGGATTCATGCCTGCTCAGCTGCCTGATAATCGCCAGCTGGGCCGCAGGATTCATGCCTGCTCAGCTGCTTGATTCTTGCCTGCTGAGGCACATGATCCGTGCAGGAGAGCTACCTGATCAGCACATGAGCAGTCACATGATCAGCGCCTCTCAGTCACCTGATCACTGCATGACAGGCACGTGATCAGTGCCTGCTGAGGTGCGGGATCAGCGCCTGCTCAGCTGCCTGATAATCGCCAGCTGGGCCGCAGGATTCATGCCTGCTCAGCTGCCTGATAATCGCCAGCTGGGCCGCAGGATTCATGCCTGCTCAGCTGCCTGATAATCGCCAGCTGGGCCGCAGGATTCATGCCTGCTCAGCTGCCTGATAATCGCCAGCTGGGCCGCAGGATTCATGCCTGCTCAGCTGCCTGATAATCGCCAGCTGGGCCGCAGGATTCATGCCTGCTCAGCTGCCTGATAATCGCCAGCTGGGCCGCAGGATTCATGCCTGCTCAGCTGCCTGATAATCGCCAGCTGGGCCGCAGGATTCATGCCTGCTCAGCTGCCTGATAATCGCCAGCTGGGCCGCAGGATTCATGCCTGCTCAGCTGCCTGATAATCGCCAGCTGGGCCGCAGGATTCATGCCTGCTCAGCTGCCTGATAATCGCCAGCTGGGCCGCAGGATTCATGCCTGCTCAGCTGCCTGATAATCGCCAGCTGGGCCGCAGGATTCATGCCTGCTCAGCTGCCTGATAATCGCCAGCTGGGCCGCAGGATTCATGCCTGCTCAGCTGCCTGATAATCGCCAGCTGGGCCGCAGGATTCATGCCTGCTCAGCTGCCTGATAATCGCCAGCTGGGCCGCAGGATTCATGCCTGCTCAGCTGCCTGATAATCGCCAGCTGGGCCGCAGGATTCATGCCTGCTCAGCTGCCTGATTCTTGCCTGCTGAGGCACATGATCCGTGCAGGAGAGCTACCTGATCAGCACATGAGCAGTCACATGATCAGCGCCTCTCAGTCACCTGATCACTGCATGACAGGCACGTGATCAGTGCCTGCTGAGGTGCGGGATCAGCGCCTGCTCAGCTGCCTGATAATCGCCAGCTGGGCCGCAGGATTCATGCCTGCTCAGCTGCCTGATAATCGCCAGCTGGGCCGCAGGATTCATGCCTGCTCAGCTGCCTGATAATCGCCAGCTGGGCCGCAGGATTCATGCCTGCTCAGCTGCCTGATAATCGCCAGCTGGGCCGCAGGATTCATGCCTGCTCAGCTGCCTGATAATCGCCAGCTGGGCCGCAGGATTCATGCCTGCTCAGCTGCCTGATAATCGCCAGCTGGGCCGCAGGATTCATGCCTGCTCAGCTGCCTGATAATCGCCAGCTGGGCCGCAGGATTCATGCCTGCTCAGCTGCCTGATAATCGCCAGCTGGGCCGCAGGATTCATGCCTGCTCAGCTGCCTGATAATCGCCAGCTGGGCCGCAGGATTCATGCCTGCTCAGCTGCCTGATAATCGCCAGCTGGGCCGCAGGATTCATGCCTGCTCAGCTGCTTGATTCTTGCCTGCTGAGGCACATGATCCGTGCAGGAGAGCTACCTGATCAGCACATGAGCAGTCACATGATCAGCGCCTCTCAGTCACCTGATCACTGCATGACAGGCACGTGATCAGTGCCTGCTGAGGTGCGGGATCAGCGCCTGCTCAGCTGCCTGATAATCGCCAGCTGGGCCGCAGGATTCATGCCTGCTCAGCTGCCTGATAATCGCCAGCTGGGCCGCAGGATTCATGCCTGCTCAGCTGCCTGATAATCGCCAGCTGGGCCGCAGGATTCATGCCTGCTCAGCTGCCTGATAATCGCCAGCTGGGCCGCAGGATTCATGCCTGCTCAGCTGCCTGATAATCGCCAGCTGGGCCGCAGGATTCATGCCTGCTCAGCTGCCTGATAATCGCCAGCTGGGCCGCAGGATTCATGCCTGCTCAGCTGCCTGATAATCGCCAGCTGGGCCGCAGGATTCATGCCTGCTCAGCTGCCTGATAATCGCCAGCTGGGCCGCAGGATTCATGCCTGCTCAGCTGCTTGATTCTTGCCTGCTGAGGCACATGATCCGTGCCTGAGAGCTGCCTGATCAGCACATGAGCAGTCACATGATCAGCGCCTCTCAGTCACCTGATCACTGCATGACAGGCACGTGATCAGTGCCTGCTGAGGTGCGGGATTCATGCCTGCTCAGCTGCCTGATAATCGCCAGCTGGGCCGCAGGATTCATGCCTGCTCAGCTGCCTGATAATCGCCAGCTGGGCCGCAGGATTCATGCCTGCTCAGCTGCCTGATAATCGCCAGCTGGGCCGCAGGATTCATGCCTGCTCAGCTGCCTGATAATCGCCAGCTGGGCCGCAGGATTCATGCCTGCTCAGCTGCCTGATAATCGCCAGCTGGGCCGCAGGATTCATGCCTGCTCAGCTGCCTGATAATCGCCAGCTGGGCCGCAGGATTCATGCCTGCTCAGCTGCTTGATTCTTGCCTGCTGAGGCACATGATCCGTGCAGGAGAGCTACCTGATCAGCACATGAGCAGTCACATGATCAGCGCCTCTCAGTCACCTGATCACTGCATGACAGGCACGTGATCAGTGCCTGCTGAGGTGCGGGATCAGCGCCTGCTCAGCTGCCTGATAATCGCCAGCTGGGCCGCAGGATTCATGCCTGCTCAGCTGCCTGATAATCGCCAGCTGGGCCGCAGGATTCATGCCTGCTCAGCTGCCTGATAATCGCCAGCTGGGCCGCAGGATTCATGCCTGCTCAGCTGCCTGATAATCGCCAGCTGGGCCGCAGGATTCATGCCTGCTCAGCTGCCTGATAATCGCCAGCTGGGCCGCAGGATTCATGCCTGCTCAGCTGCCTGATAATCGCCAGCTGGGCCGCAGGATTCATGCCTGCTCAGCTGCCTGATAATCGCCAGCTGGGCCGCAGGATTCATGCCTGCTCAGCTGCCTGATAATCGCCAGCTGGGCCGCAGGATTCATGCCTGCTCAGCTGCCTGATAATCGCCAGCTGGGCCGCAGGATTCATGCCTGCTCAGCTGCCTGATAATCGCCAGCTGGGCCGCAGGATTCATGCCTGCTCAGCTGCCTGATAATCGCCAGCTGGGCCGCAGGATTCATGCCTGCTCAGCTGCCTGATAATCGCCAGCTGGGCCGCAGGATTCATGCCTGCTCAGCTGCCTGATAATCGCCAGCTGGGCCGCAGGATTCATGCCTGCTCAGCTGCCTGATAATCGCCAGCTGGGCCGCAGGATTCATGCCTGCTCAGCTGCCTGATAATCGCCAGCTGGGCCGCAGGATTCATGCCTGCTCAGCTGCCTGATAATCGCCAGCTGGGCCGCAGGATTCATGCCTGCTCAGCTGCCTGATAATCGCCAGCTGGGCCGCAGGATTCATGCCTGCTCAGCTGCCTGATAATCGCCAGCTGGGCCGCAGGATTCATGCCTGCTCAGCTGCCTGATAATCGCCAGCTGGGCCGCAGGATTCATGCCTGCTCAGCTGCCTGATAATCGCCAGCTGGGCCGCAGGATTCATGCCTGCTCAGCTGCCTGATAATCGCCAGCTGGGCCGCAGGATTCATGCCTGCTCAGCTGCTTGATTCTTGCCTGCTGAGGCACATGATCCGTGCAGGAGAGCTACCTGATCAGCACATGAGCAGTCACATGATCAGCGCCTCTCAGTCACCTGATCACTGCATGACAGGCACGTGATCAGTGCCTGCTGAGGTGCGGGATCAGCGCCTGCTCAGCTGCCTGATAATCGCCAGCTGGGCCGCAGGATTCATGCCTGCTCAGCTGCCTGATAATCGCCAGCTGGGCCGCAGGATTCATGCCTGCTCAGCTGCCTGATAATCGCCAGCTGGGCCGCAGGATTCATGCCTGCTCAGCTGCCTGATAATCGCCAGCTGGGCCGCAGGATTCATGCCTGCTCAGCTGCCTGATAATCGCCAGCTGGGCCGCAGGATTCATGCCTGCTCAGCTGCCTGATAATCGCCAGCTGGGCCGCAGGATTCATGCCTGCTCAGCTGCCTGATAATCGCCAGCTGGGCCGCAGGATTCATGCCTGCTCAGCTGCCTGATAATCGCCAGCTGGGCCGCAGGATTCATGCCTGCTCAGCTGCCTGATAATCGCCAGCTGGGCCGCAGGATTCATGCCTGCTCAGCTGCCTGATAATCGCCAGCTGGGCCGCAGGATTCATGCCTGCTCAGCTGCCTGATAATCGCCAGCTGGGCCGCAGGATTCATGCCTGCTCAGCTGCCTGATAATCGCCAGCTGGGCCGCAGGATTCATGCCTGCTCAGCTGCTTGATTCTTGCCTGCTGAGGCACATGATCCGTGCAGGAGAGCTACCTGATCAGCACATGAGCAGTCACATGATCAGCGCCTCTCAGTCACCTGATCACTGCATGACAGGCACGTGATCAGTGCCTGCTGAGGTGCGGGATCAGCGCCTGCTCAGCTGCCTGATAATCGCCAGCTGGGCCGCAGGATTCATGCCTGCTCAGCTGCCTGATAATCGCCAGCTGGGCCGCAGGATTCATGCCTGCTCAGCTGCCTGATAATCGCCAGCTGGGCCGCAGGATTCATGCCTGCTCAGCTGCCTGATAATCGCCAGCTGGGCCGCAGGATTCATGCCTGCTCAGCTGCCTGATAATCGCCAGCTGGGCCGCAGGATTCATGCCTGCTCAGCTGCCTGATAATCGCCAGCTGGGCCGCAGGATTCATGCCTGCTCAGCTGCCTGATAATCGCCAGCTGGGCCGCAGGATTCATGCCTGCTCAGCTGCCTGATAATCGCCAGCTGGGCCGCAGGATTCATGCCTGCTCAGCTGCCTGATAATCGCCAGCTGGGCCGCAGGATTCATGCCTGCTCAGCTGCCTGATAATCGCCAGCTGGGCCGCAGGATTCATGCCTGCTCAGCTGCTTGATTCTTGCCTGCTGAGGCACATGATCCGTGCAGGAGAGCTACCTGATCAGCACATGAGCAGTCACATGATCAGCGCCTCTCAGTCACCTGATCACTGCATGACAGGCACGTGATCAGTGCCTGCTGAGGTGCGGGATCAGCGCCTGCTCAGCTGCCTGATAATCGCCAGCTGGGCCGCAGGATTCATGCCTGCTCAGCTGCCTGATAATCGCCAGCTGGGCCGCAGGATTCATGCCTGCTCAGCTGCCTGATAATCGCCAGCTGGGCCGCAGGATTCATGCCTGCTCAGCTGCCTGATAATCGCCAGCTGGGCCGCAGGATTCATGCCTGCTCAGCTGCCTGATAATCGCCAGCTGGGCCGCAGGATTCATGCCTGCTCAGCTGCCTGATTCTTGCCTGCTGAGGCACATGATCCGTGCAGGAGCTGCCTGATCAGCACATGAGCAGTCACATGATCAGCGCCTCTCAGTCACCTGATCACTGCATGACAGGCACGTGATCAGTGCCTGCTGAGGTGCGGGATCAGCGCCTGCTCAGCTGCCTGATAATCGCCAGCTGGGCCGCAGGATTCATGCCTGCTCAGCTGCCTGATAATCGCCAGCTGGGCCGCAGGATTCATGCCTGCTCAGCTGCTTGATTCTTGCCTGCTGAGGCACATGATCCGTGCAGGAGAGCTACCTGATCAGCACATGAGCAGTCACATGATCAGCGCCTCTCAGTCACCTGATCACTGCATGACAGGCACGTGATCAGTGCCTGCTGAGGTGCGGGATCAGCGCCTGCTCAGCTGCCTGATAATCGCCAGCTGGGCCGCAGGATTCATGCCTGCTCAGCTGCCTGATAATCGCCAGCTGGGCCGCAGGATTCATGCCTGCTCAGCTGCCTGATAATCGCCAGCTGGGCCGCAGGATTCATGCCTGCTCAGCTGCCTGATAATCGCCAGCTGGGCCGCAGGATTCATGCCTGCTCAGCTGCCTGATAATCGCCAGCTGGGCCGCAGGATTCATGCCTGCTCAGCTGCCTGATAATCGCCAGCTGGGCCGCAGGATTCATGCCTGCTCAGCTGCCTGATAATCGCCAGCTGGGCCGCAGGATTCATGCCTGCTCAGCTGCCTGATAATCGCCAGCTGGGCCGCAGGATTCATGCCTGCTCAGCTGCCTGATAATCGCCAGCTGGGCCGCAGGATTCATGCCTGCTCAGCTGCCTGATAATCGCCAGCTGGGCCGCAGGATTCATGCCTGCTCAGCTGCCTGATAATCGCCAGCTGGGCCGCAGGATTCATGCCTGCTCAGCTGCCTGATAATCGCCAGCTGGGCCGCAGGATTCATGCCTGCTCAGCTGCCTGATAATCGCCAGCTGGGCCGCAGGATTCATGCCTGCTCAGCTGCCTGATAATCGCCAGCTGGGCCGCAGGATTCATGCCTGCTCAGCTGCCTGATAATCGCCAGCTGGGCCGCAGGATTCATGCCTGCTCAGCTGCCTGATAATCGCCAGCTGGGCCGCAGGATTCATGCCTGCTCAGCTGCCTGATAATCGCCAGCTGGGCCGCAGGATTCATGCCTGCTCAGCTGCCTGATAATCGCCAGCTGGGCCGCAGGATTCATGCCTGCTCAGCTGCCTGATAATCGCCAGCTGGGCCGCAGGATTCATGCCTGCTCAGCTGCCTGATAATCGCCAGCTGGGCCGCAGGATTCATGCCTGCTCAGCTGCCTGATAATCGCCAGCTGGGCCGCAGGATTCATGCCTGCTCAGCTGCCTGATAATCGCCAGCTGGGCCGCAGGATTCATGCCTGCTCAGCTGCCTGATAATCGCCAGCTGGGCCGCAGGATTCATGCCTGCTCAGCTGCCTGATAATCGCCAGCTGGGCCGCAGGATTCATGCCTGCTCAGCTGCCTGATAATCGCCAGCTGGGCCGCAGGATTCATGCCTGCTCAGCTGCCTGATAATCGCCAGCTGGGCCGCAGGATTCATGCCTGCTCAGCTGCCTGATAATCGCCAGCTGGGCCGCAGGATTCATGCCTGCTCAGCTGCCTGATAATCGCCAGCTGGGCCGCAGGATTCATGCCTGCTCAGCTGCCTGATAATCGCCAGCTGGGCCGCAGGATTCATGCCTGCTCAGCTGCTTGATTCTTGCCTGCTGAGGCACATGATCCGTGCAGGAGAGCTACCTGATCAGCACATGAGCAGTCACATGATCAGCGCCTCTCAGTCACCTGATCACTGCATGACAGGCACGTGATCAGTGCCTGCTGAGGTGCGGGATCAGCGCCTGCTCAGCTGCCTGATAATCGCCAGCTGGGCCGCAGGATTCATGCCTGCTCAGCTGCCTGATAATCGCCAGCTGGGCCGCAGGATTCATGCCTGCTCAGCTGCCTGATAATCGCCAGCTGGGCCGCAGGATTCATGCCTGCTCAGCTGCCTGATAATCGCCAGCTGGGCCGCAGGATTCATGCCTGCTCAGCTGCCTGATAATCGCCAGCTGGGCCGCAGGATTCATGCCTGCTCAGCTGCCTGATAATCGCCAGCTGGGCCGCAGGATTCATGCCTGCTCAGCTGCCTGATAATCGCCAGCTGGGCCGCAGGATTCATGCCTGCTCAGCTGCCTGATAATCGCCAGCTGGGCCGCAGGATTCATGCCTGCTCAGCTGCCTGATAATCGCCAGCTGGGCCGCAGGATTCATGCCTGCTCAGCTGCCTGATAATCGCCAGCTGGGCCGCAGGATTCATGCCTGCTCAGCTGCCTGATAATCGCCAGCTGGGCCGCAGGATTCATGCCTGCTCAGCTGCCTGATAATCGCCAGCTGGGCCGCAGGATTCATGCCTGCTCAGCTGCTTGATTCTTGCCTGCTGAGGCACATGATCCGTGCAGGAGAGCTACCTGATCAGCACATGAGCAGTCACATGATCAGCGCCTCTCAGTCACCTGATCACTGCATGACAGGCACGTGATCAGTGCCTGCTGAGGTGATCAGCGCCTGCTCAGCTGCCTGATAATCGCCAGCTGGGCCGCAGGATTCATGCCTGCTCAGCTGCCTGATAATCGCCAGCTGGGCCGCAGGATTCATGCCTGCTCAGCTGCCTGATAATCGCCAGCTGGGCCGCAGGATTCATGCCTGCTCAGCTGCCTGATAATCGCCAGCTGGGCCGCAGGATTCATGCCTGCTCAGCTGCCTGATAATCGCCAGCTGGGCCGCAGGATTCATGCCTGCTCAGCTGCCTGATAATCGCCAGCTGGGCCGCAGGATTCATGCCTGCTCAGCTGCCTGATAATCGCCAGCTGGGCCGCAGGATTCATGCCTGCTCAGCTGCCTGATAATCGCCAGCTGGGCCGCAGGATTCATGCCTGCTCAGCTGCCTGATAATCGCCAGCTGGGCCGCAGGATTCATGCCTGCTCAGCTGCCTGATAATCGCCAGCTGGGCCGCAGGATTCATGCCTGCTCAGCTGCTTGATTCTTGCCTGCTGAGGCACATGATCCGTGCAGGAGAGCTACCTGATCAGCACATGAGCAGTCACATGATCAGCGCCTCTCAGTCACCTGATCACTGCATGACAGGCACGTGATCAGTGCCTGCTGAGGTGCGGGATCAGCGCCTGCTCAGCTGCCTGATAATCGCCAGCTGGGCCGCAGGATTCATGCCTGCTCAGCTGCCTGATAATCGCCAGCTGGGCCGCAGGATTCATGCCTGCTCAGCTGCCTGATAATCGCCAGCTGGGCCGCAGGATTCATGCCTGCTCAGCTGCCTGATAATCGCCAGCTGGGCCGCAGGATTCATGCCTGCTCAGCTGCCTGATAATCGCCAGCTGGGCCGCAGGATTCATGCCTGCTCAGCTGCCTGATTCTTGCCTGCTGAGGCACATGATCCGTGCAGGAGAGCTACCTGATCAGCACATGAGCAGTCACATGATCAGCGCCTCAGTCACCTGATCACTGCATGACAGGCACGTGATCAGTGCCTGCTGAGGTGCGGGATCAGCGCCTGCTCAGCTGCCTGATAATCGCCAGCTGGGCCGCAGGATTCATGCCTGCTCAGCTGCCTGATAATCGCCAGCTGGGCCGCAGGATTCATGCCTGCTCAGCTGCTTGATTCTTGCCTGCTGGGCACATGATCCGTGCAGGAGAGCTGCCTGATCAGCACATGAGCAGTCACATGATCAGCGCCTCTCAGTCACCTGATCACTGCATGACAGGCACGTGATCAGTGCCTGCTGAGGTGCGGATTCATGCCTGCTCAGCTGCCTGATAATCGCCAGCTGGGCCGCAGGATTCATGCCTGCTCAGCTGCCTGATAATCGCCAGCTGGGCCGCAGGATTCATGCCTGCTCAGCTGCCTGATAATCGCCAGCTGGGCCGCAGGATTCATGCCTGCTCAGCTGCCTGATAATCGCCAGCTGGGCCGCAGGATTCATGCCTGCTCAGCTGCCTGATAATCGCCAGCTGGGCCGCAGGATTCATGCCTGCTCAGCTGCCTGATAATCGCCAGCTGGGCCGCAGGATTCATGCCTGCTCAGCTGCCTGATAATCGCCAGCTGGGCCGCAGGATTCATGCCTGCTCAGCTGCCTGATAATCGCCAGCTGGGCCGCAGGATTCATGCCTGCTCAGCTGCCTGATAATCGCCAGCTGGGCCGCAGGATTCATGCCTGCTCAGCTGCCTGATAATCGCCAGCTGGGCCGCAGGATTCATGCCTGCTCAGCTGCCTGATAATCGCCAGCTGGGCCGCAGGATTCATGCCTGCTCAGCTGCCTGATAATCGCCAGCTGGGCCGCAGGATTCATGCCTGCTCAGCTGCCTGATAATCGCCAGCTGGGCCGCAGGATTCATGCCTGCTCAGCTGCCTGATAATCGCCAGCTGGGCCGCAGGATTCATGCCTGCTCAGCTGCCTGATAATCGCCAGCTGGGCCGCAGGATTCATGCCTGCTCAGCTGCCTGATAATCGCCAGCTGGGCCGCAGGATTCATGCCTGCTCAGCTGCCTGATAATCGCCAGCTGGGCCGCAGGATTCATGCCTGCTCAGCTGCCTGATAATCGCCAGCTGGGCCGCAGGATTCATGCCTGCTCAGCTGCCTGATAATCGCCAGCTGGGCCGCAGGATTCATGCCTGCTCAGCTGCCTGATAATCGCCAGCTGGGCCGCAGGATTCATGCCTGCTCAGCTGCCTGATAATCGCCAGCTGGGCCGCAGGATTCATGCCTGCTCAGCTGCCTGATAATCGCCAGCTGGGCCGCAGGATTCATGCCTGCTCAGCTGCCTGATAATCGCCAGCTGGGCCGCAGGATTCATGCCTGCTCAGCTGCCTGATAATCGCCAGCTGGGCCGCAGGATTCATGCCTGCTCAGCTGCCTGATAATCGCCAGCTGGGCCGCAGGATTCATGCCTGCTCAGCTGCCTGATAATCGCCAGCTGGGCCGCAGGATTCATGCCTGCTCAGCTGCCTGATAATCGCCAGCTGGGCCGCAGGATTCATGCCTGCTCAGCTGCCTGATAATCGCCAGCTGGGCCGCAGGATTCATGCCTGCTCAGCTGCCTGATAATCGCCAGCTGGGCCGCAGGATTCATGCCTGCTCAGCTGCCTGATAATCGCCAGCTGGGCCGCAGGATTCATGCCTGCTCAGCTGCCTGATAATCGCCAGCTGGGCCGCAGGATTCATGCCTGCTCAGCTGCCTGATAATCGCCAGCTGGGCCGCAGGATTCATGCCTGCTCAGCTGCCTGATAATCGCCAGCTGGGCCGCAGGATTCATGCCTGCTCAGCTGCCTGATAATCGCCAGCTGGGCCGCAGGATTCATGCCTGCTCAGCTGCCTGATAATCGCCAGCTGGGCCGCAGGATTCATGCCTGCTCAGCTGCCTGATAATCGCCAGCTGGGCCGCAGGATTCATGCCTGCTCAGCTGCCTGATAATCGCCAGCTGGGCCGCAGGATTCATGCCTGCTCAGCTGCCTGATAATCGCCAGCTGGGCCGCAGGATTCATGCCTGCTCAGCTGCCTGATAATCGCCAGCTGGGCCGCAGGATTCATGCCTGCTCAGCTGCCTGATAATCGCCAGCTGGGCCGCAGGATTCATGCCTGCTCAGCTGCCTGATAATCGCCAGCTGGGCCGCAGGATTCATGCCTGCTCAGCTGCCTGATAATCGCCAGCTGGGCCGCAGGATTCATGCCTGCTCAGCTGCCTGATAATCGCCAGCTGGGCCGCAGGATTCATGCCTGCTCAGCTGCCTGATAATCGCCAGCTGGGCCGCAGGATTCATGCCTGCTCAGCTGCCTGATAATCGCCAGCTGGGCCGCAGGATTCATGCCTGCTCAGCTGCCTGATAATCGCCAGCTGGGCCGCAGGATTCATGCCTGCTCAGCTGCCTGATAATCGCCAGCTGGGCCGCAGGATTCATGCCTGCTCAGCTGCCTGATAATCGCCAGCTGGGCCGCAGGATTCATGCCTGCTCAGCTGCCTGATAATCGCCAGCTGGGCCGCAGGATTCATGCCTGCTCAGCTGCCTGATAATCGCCAGCTGGGCCGCAGGATTCATGCCTGCTCAGCTGCCTGATAATCGCCAGCTGGGCCGCAGGATTCATGCCTGCTCAGCTGCTTGATTCTTGCCTGCTGAGGCACATGATCCGTGCAGGAGAGCTACCTGATCAGCACATGAGCAGTCACATGATCAGCGCCTCTCAGTCACCTGATCACTGCATGACAGGCACGTGATCAGTGCCTGCTGAGGTGCGGGATCAGCGCCTGCTCAGCTGCCTGATAATCGCCAGCTGGGCCGCAGGATTCATGCCTGCTCAGCTGCCTGATAATCGCCAGCTGGGCCGCAGGATTCATGCCTGCTCAGCTGCCTGATAATCGCCAGCTGGGCCGCAGGATTCATGCCTGCTCAGCTGCCTGATAATCGCCAGCTGGGCCGCAGGATTCATGCCTGCTCAGCTGCCTGATAATCGCCAGCTGGGCCGCAGGATTCATGCCTGCTCAGCTGCCTGATAATCGCCAGCTGGGCCGCAGGATTCATGCCTGCTCAGCTGCCTGATAATCGCCAGCTGGGCCGCAGGATTCATGCCTGCTCAGCTGCCTGATAATCGCCAGCTGGGCCGCAGGATTCATGCCTGCTCAGCTGCCTGATAATCGCCAGCTGGGCCGCAGGATTCATGCCTGCTCAGCTGCCTGATAATCGCCAGCTGGGCCGCAGGATTCATGCCTGCTCAGCTGCCTGATAATCGCCAGCTGGGCCGCAGGATTCATGCCTGCTCAGCTGCCTGATAATCGCCAGCTGGGCCGCAGGATTCATGCCTGCTCAGCTGCCTGATAATCGCCAGCTGGGCCGCAGGATTCATGCCTGCTCAGCTGCCTGATAATCGCCAGCTGGGCCGCAGGATTCATGCCTGCTCAGCTGCCTGATAATCGCCAGCTGGGCCGCAGGATTCATGCCTGCTCAGCTGCCTGATAATCGCCAGCTGGGCCGCAGGATTCATGCCTGCTCAGCTGCCTGATAATCGCCAGCTGGGCCGCAGGATTCATGCCTGCTCAGCTGCCTGATAATCGCCAGCTGGGCCGCAGGATTCATGCCTGCTCAGCTGCCTGATAATCGCCAGCTGGGCCGCAGGATTCATGCCTGCTCAGCTGCCTGATAATCGCCAGCTGGGCCGCAGGATTCATGCCTGCTCAGCTGCCTGATAATCGCCAGCTGGGCCGCAGGATTCATGCCTGCTCAGCTGCCTGATAATCGCCAGCTGGGCCGCAGGATTCATGCCTGCTCAGCTGCTTGATTCTTGCCTGCTGAGGCACATGATCCGTGCAGGAGAGCTACCTGATCAGCACATGAGCAGTCACATGATCAGCGCCTCTCAGTCACCTGATCACTGCATGACAGGCACGTGATCAGTGCCTGCTGAGGTGCGGGATCAGCGCCTGCTCAGCTGCCTGATAATCGCCAGCTGGGCCGCAGGATTCATGCCTGCTCAGCTGCCTGATAATCGCCAGCTGGGCCGCAGGATTCATGCCTGCTCAGCTGCCTGATAATCGCCAGCTGGGCCGCAGGATTCATGCCTGCTCAGCTGCCTGATAATCGCCAGCTGGGCCGCAGGATTCATGCCTGCTCAGCTGCCTGATAATCGCCAGCTGGGCCGCAGGATTCATGCCTGCTCAGCTGCCTGATAATCGCCAGCTGGGCCGCAGGATTCATGCCTGCTCAGCTGCCTGATAATCGCCAGCTGGGCCGCAGGATTCATGCCTGCTCAGCTGCCTGATAATCGCCAGCTGGGCCGCAGGATTCATGCCTGCTCAGCTGCCTGATAATCGCCAGCTGGGCCGCAGGATTCATGCCTGCTCAGCTGCCTGATAATCGCCAGCTGGGCCGCAGGATTCATGCCTGCTCAGCTGCCTGATAATCGCCAGCTGGGCCGCAGGATTCATGCCTGCTCAGCTGCCTGATAATCGCCAGCTGGGCCGCAGGATTCATGCCTGCTCAGCTGCCTGATAATCGCCAGCTGGGCCGCAGGATTCATGCCTGCTCAGCTGCCTGATAATCGCCAGCTGGGCCGCAGGATTCATGCCTGCTCAGCTGCCTGATAATCGCCAGCTGGGCCGCAGGATTCATGCCTGCTCAGCTGCTTGATTCTTGCCTGCTGAGGCACATGATCCGTGCAGGAGAGCTACCTGATCAGCACATGAGCAGTCACATGATCAGCGCCTCTCAGTCACCTGATCACTGCATGACAGGCACGTGATCAGTGCCTGCTGAGGTGCGGGATCAGCGCCTGCTCAGCTGCCTGATAATCGCCAGCTGGGCCGCAGGATTCATGCCTGCTCAGCTGCCTGATAATCGCCAGCTGGGCCGCAGGATTCATGCCTGCTCAGCTGCCTGATAATCGCCAGCTGGGCCGCAGGATTCATGCCTGCTCAGCTGCCTGATAATCGCCAGCTGGGCCGCAGGATTCATGCCTGCTCAGCTGCCTGATAATCGCCAGCTGGGCCGCAGGATTCATGCCTGCTCAGCTGCCTGATAATCGCCAGCTGGGCCGCAGGATTCATGCCTGCTCAGCTGCCTGATAATCGCCAGCTGGGCCGCAGGATTCATGCCTGCTCAGCTGCCTGATAATCGCCAGCTGGGCCGCAGGATTCATGCCTGCTCAGCTGCCTGATAATCGCCAGCTGGGCCGCAGGATTCATGCCTGCTCAGCTGCCTGATAATCGCCAGCTGGGCCGCAGGATTCATGCCTGCTCAGCTGCCTGATAATCGCCAGCTGGGCCGCAGGATTCATGCCTGCTCAGCTGCCTGATAATCGCCAGCTGGGCCGCAGGATTCATGCCTGCTCAGCTGCCTGATAATCGCCAGCTGGGCCGCAGGATTCATGCCTGCTCAGCTGCCTGATTCTTGCCTGCTGGGCACATGATCCGTGCAGGAGAGCTGCCTGATCAGCACATGAGCAGTCACATGATCAGCGCCTCTCAGTCACCTGATCACTGCATGACAGGCACGTGATCAGTGCCTGCTGAGGTGCGGGATTCATGCCTGCTCAGCTGCCTGATAATCGCCAGCTGGGCCGCAGGATTCATGCCTGCTCAGCTGCCTGATAATCGCCAGCTGGGCCGCAGGATTCATGCCTGCTCAGCTGCCTGATAATCGCCAGCTGGGCCGCAGGATTCATGCCTGCTCAGCTGCCTGATTCTTGCCTGCTGAGGCACATGATCCGTGCAGGAGAGCTACCTGATCAGCACATGAGCAGTCACATGATCAGCGCCTCTCAGTCACCTGATCACTGCATGACAGGCACGTGATCAGTGCCTGCTGAGGTGCGGGATCAGCGCCTGCTCAGCTGCCTGATAATCGCCAGCTGGGCCGCAGGATTCATGCCTGCTCAGCTGCCTGATAATCGCCAGCTGGGCCGCAGGATTCATGCCTGCTCAGCTGCCTGATAATCGCCAGCTGGGCCGCAGGATTCATGCCTGCTCAGCTGCCTGATAATCGCCAGCTGGGCCGCAGGATTCATGCCTGCTCAGCTGCCTGATAATCGCCAGCTGGGCCGCAGGATTCATGCCTGCTCAGCTGCCTGATAATCGCCAGCTGGGCCGCAGGATTCATGCCTGCTCAGCTGCCTGATAATCGCCAGCTGGGCCGCAGGATTCATGCCTGCTCAGCTGCCTGATAATCGCCAGCTGGGCCGCAGGATTCATGCCTGCTCAGCTGCCTGATAATCGCCAGCTGGGCCGCAGGATTCATGCCTGCTCAGCTGCCTGATAATCGCCAGCTGGGCCGCAGGATTCATGCCTGCTCAGCTGCCTGATAATCGCCAGCTGGGCCGCAGGATTCATGCCTGCTCAGCTGCCTGATAATCGCCAGCTGGGCCGCAGGATTCATGCCTGCTCAGCTGCCTGATAATCGCCAGCTGGGCCGCAGGATTCATGCCTGCTCAGCTGCCTGATAATCGCCAGCTGGGCCGCAGGATTCATGCCTGCTCAGCTGCCTGATAATCGCCAGCTGGGCCGCAGGATTCATGCCTGCTCAGCTGCCTGATAATCGCCAGCTGGGCCGCAGGATTCATGCCTGCTCAGCTGCCTGATAATCGCCAGCTGGGCCGCAGGATTCATGCCTGCTCAGCTGCCTGATAATCGCCAGCTGGGCCGCAGGATTCATGCCTGCTCAGCTGCCTGATAATCGCCAGCTGGGCCGCAGGATTCATGCCTGCTCAGCTGCCTGATAATCGCCAGCTGGGCCGCAGGATTCATGCCTGCTCAGCTGCCTGATAATCGCCAGCTGGGCCGCAGGATTCATGCCTGCTCAGCTGCCTGATAATCGCCAGCTGGGCCGCAGGATTCATGCCTGCTCAGCTGCTTGATTCTTGCCTGCTGAGGCACATGATCCGTGCAGGAGAGCTACCTGATCAGCACATGAGCAGTCACATGATCAGCGCCTCTCAGTCACCTGATCACTGCATGACAGGCACGTGATCAGTGCCTGCTGAGGTGCGGGATCAGCGCCTGCTCAGCTGCCTGATAATCGCCAGCTGGGCCGCAGGATTCATGCCTGCTCAGCTGCCTGATAATCGCCAGCTGGGCCGCAGGATTCATGCCTGCTCAGCTGCCTGATAATCGCCAGCTGGGCCGCAGGATTCATGCCTGCTCAGCTGCCTGATAATCGCCAGCTGGGCCGCAGGATTCATGCCTGCTCAGCTGCCTGATAATCGCCAGCTGGGCCGCAGGATTCATGCCTGCTCAGCTGCCTGATAATCGCCAGCTGGGCCGCAGGATTCATGCCTGCTCAGCTGCCTGATAATCGCCAGCTGGGCCGCAGGATTCATGCCTGCTCAGCTGCCTGATAATCGCCAGCTGGGCCGCAGGATTCATGCCTGCTCAGCTGCCTGATAATCGCCAGCTGGGCCGCAGGATTCATGCCTGCTCAGCTGCCTGATAATCGCCAGCTGGGCCGCAGGATTCATGCCTGCTCAGCTGCCTGATAATCGCCAGCTGGGCCGCAGGATTCATGCCTGCTCAGCTGCCTGATAATCGCCAGCTGGGCCGCAGGATTCATGCCTGCTCAGCTGCCTGATAATCGCCAGCTGGGCCGCAGGATTCATGCCTGCTCAGCTGCCTGATAATCGCCAGCTGGGCCGCAGGATTCATGCCTGCTCAGCTGCCTGATAATCGCCAGCTGGGCCGCAGGATTCATGCCTGCTCAGCTGCTTGATTCTTGCCTGCTGAGGCACATGATCCGTGCAGGAGAGCTACCTGATCAGCACATGAGCAGTCACATGATCAGCGCCTCTCAGTCACCTGATCACTGCATGACAGGCACGTGATCAGTGCCTGCTGAGGTGCGGGATCAGCGCCTGCTCAGCTGCCTGATAATCGCCAGCTGGGCCGCAGGATTCATGCCTGCTCAGCTGCCTGATAATCGCCAGCTGGGCCGCAGGATTCATGCCTGCTCAGCTGCCTGATAATCGCCAGCTGGGCCGCAGGATTCATGCCTGCTCAGCTGCCTGATAATCGCCAGCTGGGCCGCAGGATTCATGCCTGCTCAGCTGCCTGATAATCGCCAGCTGGGCCGCAGGATTCATGCCTGCTCAGCTGCCTGATAATCGCCAGCTGGGCCGCAGGATTCATGCCTGCTCAGCTGCCTGATAATCGCCAGCTGGGCCGCAGGATTCATGCCTGCTCAGCTGCCTGATAATCGCCAGCTGGGCCGCAGGATTCATGCCTGCTCAGCTGCCTGATAATCGCCAGCTGGGCCGCAGGATTCATGCCTGCTCAGCTGCCTGATAATCGCCAGCTGGGCCGCAGGATTCATGCCTGCTCAGCTGCCTGATAATCGCCAGCTGGGCCGCAGGATTCATGCCTGCTCAGCTGCCTGATAATCGCCAGCTGGGCCGCAGGATTCATGCCTGCTCAGCTGCCTGATAATCGCCAGCTGGGCCGCAGGATTCATGCCTGCTCAGCTGCCTGATAATCGCCAGCTGGGCCGCAGGATTCATGCCTGCTCAGCTGCCTGATAATCGCCAGCTGGGCCGCAGGATTCATGCCTGCTCAGCTGCCTGATAATCGCCAGCTGGGCCGCAGGATTCATGCCTGCTCAGCTGCCTGATAATCGCCAGCTGGGCCGCAGGATTCATGCCTGCTCAGCTGCCTGATAATCGCCAGCTGGGCCGCAGGATTCATGCCTGCTCAGCTGCCTGATAATCGCCAGCTGGGCCGCAGGATTCATGCCTGCTCAGCTGCCTGATAATCGCCAGCTGGGCCGCAGGATTCATGCCTGCTCAGCTGCCTGATAATCGCCAGCTGGGCCGCAGGATTCATGCCTGCTCAGCTGCCTGATAATCGCCAGCTGGGCCGCAGGATTCATGCCTGCTCAGCTGCCTGATAATCGCCAGCTGGGCCGCAGGATTCATGCCTGCTCAGCTGCCTGATAATCGCCAGCTGGGCCGCAGGATTCATGCCTGCTCAGCTGCCTGATAATCGCCAGCTGGGCCGCAGGATTCATGCCTGCTCAGCTGCCTGATAATTGCCAGCTGGGCACATGATCCGTGCAGGAGAGCTGCCTGATCAGCACATGAGCAGTCACATGATCAGCGCCTCTCAGTCACCTGATCACTGCATGACAGGCACGTGATCAGTGCCTGCTGAGGTGCGGGATCAGCGCCTGCTCAGCTGCCTGATAATCGCCAGCTGGGCCGCAGGATTCATGCCTGCTCAGCTGCCTGATAATCGCCAGCTGGGCCGCAGGATTCATGCCTGCTCAGCTGCCTGATAATCGCCAGCTGGGCCGCAGGATTCATGCCTGCTCAGCTGCCTGATAATCGCCAGCTGGGCCGCAGGATTCATGCCTGCTCAGCTGCCTGATAATCGCCAGCTGGGCCGCAGGATTCATGCCTGCTCAGCTGCCTGATAATCGCCAGCTGGGCCGCAGGATTCATGCCTGCTCAGCTGCCTGATAATCGCCAGCTGGGCCGCAGGATTCATGCCTGCTCAGCTGCCTGATAATCGCCAGCTGGGCCGCAGGATTCATGCCTGCTCAGCTGCCTGATAATCGCCAGCTGGGCCGCAGGATTCATGCCTGCTCAGCTGCCTGATAATCGCCAGCTGGGCCGCAGGATTCATGCCTGCTCAGCTGCCTGATAATCGCCAGCTGGGCCGCAGGATTCATGCCTGCTCAGCTGCTTGATTCTTGCCTGCTGAGGCACATGATCCGTGCAGGAGAGCTACCTGATCAGCACATGAGCAGTCACATGATCAGCGCCTCTCAGTCACCTGATCACTGCATGACAGGCACGTGATCAGTGCCTGCTGAGGTGCGGGATCAGCGCCTGCTCAGCTGCCTGATAATCGCCAGCTGGGCCGCAGGATTCATGCCTGCTCAGCTGCCTGATAATCGCCAGCTGGGCCGCAGGATTCATGCCTGCTCAGCTGCCTGATAATCGCCAGCTGGGCCGCAGGATTCATGCCTGCTCAGCTGCCTGATAATCGCCAGCTGGGCCGCAGGATTCATGCCTGCTCAGCTGCCTGATAATCGCCAGCTGGGCCGCAGGATTCATGCCTGCTCAGCTGCCTGATAATCGCCAGCTGGGCCGCAGGATTCATGCCTGCTCAGCTGCCTGATAATCGCCAGCTGGGCCGCAGGATTCATGCCTGCTCAGCTGCCTGATAATCGCCAGCTGGGCCGCAGGATTCATGCCTGCTCAGCTGCTTGATTCTTGCCTGCTGAGGCACATGATCCGTGCAGGAGAGCTACCTGATCAGCACATGAGCAGTCACATGATCAGCGCCTCTCAGTCACCTGATCACTGCATGACAGGCACGTGATCAGTGCCTGCTGAGGTGCGGGATCAGCGCCTGCTCAGCTGCCTGATAATCGCCAGCTGGGCCGCAGGATTCATGCCTGCTCAGCTGCCTGATAATCGCCAGCTGGGCCGCAGGATTCATGCCTGCTCAGCTGCCTGATAATCGCCAGCTGGGCCGCAGGATTCATGCCTGCTCAGCTGCCTGATAATCGCCAGCTGGGCCGCAGGATTCATGCCTGCTCAGCTGCCTGATAATCGCCAGCTGGGCCGCAGGATTCATGCCTGCTCAGCTGCCTGATAATCGCCAGCTGGGCCGCAGGATTCATGCCTGCTCAGCTGCCTGATAATCGCCAGCTGGGCCGCAGGATTCATGCCTGCTCAGCTGCCTGATAATCGCCAGCTGGGCCGCAGGATTCATGCCTGCTCAGCTGCCTGATAATCGCCAGCTGGGCCGCAGGATTCATGCCTGCTCAGCTGCCTGATAATCGCCAGCTGGGCCGCAGGATTCATGCCTGCTCAGCTGCCTGATAATCGCCAGCTGGGCCGCAGGATTCATGCCTGCTCAGCTGCCTGATAATCGCCAGCTGGGCCGCAGGATTCATGCCTGCTCAGCTGCCTGATAATCGCCAGCTGGGCCGCAGGATTCATGCCTGCTCAGCTGCCTGATAATCGCCAGCTGGGCCGCAGGATTCATGCCTGCTCAGCTGCCTGATAATCGCCAGCTGGGCCGCAGGATTCATGCCTGCTCAGCTGCTTGATTCTTGCCTGCTGAGGCACATGATCCGTGCAGGAGAGCTACCTGATCAGCACATGAGCAGTCACATGATCAGCGCCTCTCAGTCACCTGATCACTGCATGACAGGCACGTGATCAGTGCCTGCTGAGGTGCGGGATCAGCGCCTGCTCAGCTGCCTGATAATCGCCAGCTGGGCCGCAGGATTCATGCCTGCTCAGCTGCCTGATAATCGCCAGCTGGGCCGCAGGATTCATGCCTGCTCAGCTGCCTGATAATCGCCAGCTGGGCCGCAGGATTCATGCCTGCTCAGCTGCCTGATAATCGCCAGCTGGGCCGCAGGATTCATGCCTGCTCAGCTGCCTGATAATCGCCAGCTGGGCCGCAGGATTCATGCCTGCTCAGCTGCCTGATAATCGCCAGCTGGGCCGCAGGATTCATGCCTGCTCAGCTGCCTGATAATCGCCAGCTGGGCCGCAGGATTCATGCCTGCTCAGCTGCCTGATAATCGCCAGCTGGGCCGCAGGATTCATGCCTGCTCAGCTGCCTGATAATCGCCAGCTGGGCCGCAGGATTCATGCCTGCTCAGCTGCCTGATAATCGCCAGCTGGGCCGCAGGATTCATGCCTGCTCAGCTGCCTGATAATCGCCAGCTGGGCCGCAGGATTCATGCCTGCTCAGCTGCCTGATAATCGCCAGCTGGGCCGCAGGATTCATGCCTGCTCAGCTGCCTGATAATCGCCAGCTGGGCCGCAGGATTCATGCCTGCTCAGCTGCCTGATAATCGCCAGCTGGGCCGCAGGATTCATGCCTGCTCAGCTGCCTGATAATCGCCAGCTGGGCCGCAGGATTCATGCCTGCTCAGCTGCCTGATAATCGCCAGCTGGGCCGCAGGATTCATGCCTGCTCAGCTGCCTGATAATCGCCAGCTGGGCCGCAGGATTCATGCCTGCTCAGCTGCCTGATAATCGCCAGCTGGGCCGCAGGATTCATGCCTGCTCAGCTGCCTGATAATCGCCAGCTGGGCCGCAGGATTCATGCCTGCTCAGCTGCCTGATAATCGCCAGCTGGGCCGCAGGATTCATGCCTGCTCAGCTGCCTGATAATCGCCAGCTGGGCCGCAGGATTCATGCCTGCTCAGCTGCCTGATAATCGCCAGCTGGGCCGCAGGATTCATGCCTGCTCAGCTGCCTGATAATCGCCAGCTGGGCCGCAGGATTCATGCCTGCTCAGCTGCCTGATAATCGCCAGCTGGGCCGCAGGATTCATGCCTGCTCAGCTGCCTGATAATCGCCAGCTGGGCCGCAGGATTCATGCCTGCTCAGCTGCCTGATAATCGCCAGCTGGGCCGCAGGATTCATGCCTGCTCAGCTGCCTGATAATCGCCAGCTGGGCCGCAGGATTCATGCCTGCTCAGCTGCCTGATAATCGCCAGCTGGGCCGCAGGATTCATGCCTGCTCAGCTGCTTGATTCTTGCCTGCTGAGGCACATGATCCGTGCAGGAGAGCTACCTGATCAGCACATGAGCAGTCACATGATCAGCGCCTCTCAGTCACCTGATCACTGCATGACAGGCACGTGATCAGTGCCTGCTGAGGTGCGGGATCAGCGCCTGCTCAGCTGCCTGATAATCGCCAGCTGGGCCGCAGGATTCATGCCTGCTCAGCTGCCTGATAATCGCCAGCTGGGCCGCAGGATTCATGCCTGCTCAGCTGCCTGATAATCGCCAGCTGGGCCGCAGGATTCATGCCTGCTCAGCTGCCTGATAATCGCCAGCTGGGCCGCAGGATTCATGCCTGCTCAGCTGCCTGATAATCGCCAGCTGGGCCGCAGGATTCATGCCTGCTCAGCTGCCTGATAATCGCCAGCTGGGCCGCAGGATTCATGCCTGCTCAGCTGCCTGATAATCGCCAGCTGGGCCGCAGGATTCATGCCTGCTCAGCTGCCTGATAATCGCCAGCTGGGCCGCAGGATTCATGCCTGCTCAGCTGCTTGATTCTTGCCTGCTGAGGCACATGATCCGTGCAGGAGAGCTACCTGATCAGCACATGAGCAGTCACATGATCAGCGCCTCTCAGTCACCTGATCACTGCATGACAGGCACGTGATCAGTGCCTGCTGAGGTGCGGGATCAGCGCCTGCTCAGCTGCCTGATAATCGCCAGCTGGGCCGCAGGATTCATGCCTGCTCAGCTGCCTGATAATCGCCAGCTGGGCCGCAGGATTCATGCCTGCTCAGCTGCCTGATAATCGCCAGCTGGGCCGCAGGATTCATGCCTGCTCAGCTGCCTGATAATCGCCAGCTGGGCCGCAGGATTCATGCCTGCTCAGCTGCCTGATAATCGCCAGCTGGGCCGCAGGATTCATGCCTGCTCAGCTGCCTGATAATCGCCAGCTGGGCCGCAGGATTCATGCCTGCTCAGCTGCCTGATAATCGCCAGCTGGGCCGCAGGATTCATGCCTGCTCAGCTGCTTGATTCTTGCCTGCTGAGGCACATGATCCGTGCAGGAGAGCTACCTGATCAGCACATGAGCAGTCACATGATCAGCGCCTCTCAGTCACCTGATCACTGCATGACAGGCACGTGATCAGTGCCTGCTGAGGTGCGGGATCAGCGCCTGCTCAGCTGCCTGATAATCGCCAGCTGGGCCGCAGGATTCATGCCTGCTCAGCTGCCTGATAATCGCCAGCTGGGCCGCAGGATTCATGCCTGCTCAGCTGCCTGATAATCGCCAGCTGGGCCGCAGGATTCATGCCTGCTCAGCTGCCTGATAATCGCCAGCTGGGCCGCAGGATTCATGCCTGCTCAGCTGCCTGATAATCGCCAGCTGGGCCGCAGGATTCATGCCTGCTCAGCTGCCTGATAATCGCCAGCTGGGCCGCAGGATTCATGCCTGCTCAGCTGCCTGATAATCGCCAGCTGGGCCGCAGGATTCATGCCTGCTCAGCTGCCTGATAATCGCCAGCTGGGCCGCAGGATTCATGCCTGCTCAGCTGCCTGATAATCGCCAGCTGGGCCGCAGGATTCATGCCTGCTCAGCTGCCTGATAATCGCCAGCTGGGCCGCAGGATTCATGCCTGCTCAGCTGCCTGATAATCGCCAGCTGGGCCGCAGGATTCATGCCTGCTCAGCTGCCTGATAATCGCCAGCTGGGCCGCAGGATTCATGCCTGCTCAGCTGCCTGATAATCGCCAGCTGGGCCGCAGGATTCATGCCTGCTCAGCTGCCTGATAATCGCCAGCTGGGCCGCAGGATTCATGCCTGCTCAGCTGCCTGATAATCGCCAGCTGGGCCGCAGGATTCATGCCTGCTCAGCTGCCTGATAATGCCAGCTGAGGCACATGATCCGTGCAGGAGAGCTACCTGATCAGCACATGAGCAGTCACATGATCAGCGCTCAGTCACCTGATCACTGCATGACAGGCACGTGATCAGTGCCTGCTGAGGTGCGGGATCAGCGCCTGCTCAGCTGCCTGATAATCGCCAGCTGGGCCGCAGGATTCATGCCTGCTCAGCTGCCTGATAATCGCCAGCTGGGCCGCAGGATTCATGCCTGCTCAGCTGCCTGATAATCGCCAGCTGGGCCGCAGGATTCATGCCTGCTCAGCTGCCTGATAATCGCCAGCTGGGCCGCAGGATTCATGCCTGCTCAGCTGCCTGATAATCGCCAGCTGGGCCGCAGGATTCATGCCTGCTCAGCTGCCTGATAATCGCCAGCTGGGCCGCAGGATTCATGCCTGCTCAGCTGCCTGATAATCGCCAGCTGGGCCGCAGGATTCATGCCTGCTCAGCTGCCTGATAATCGCCAGCTGGGCCGCAGGATTCATGCCTGCTCAGCTGCCTGATAATCGCCAGCTGGGCCGCAGGATTCATGCCTGCTCAGCTGCCTGATAATCGCCAGCTGGGCCGCAGGATTCATGCCTGCTCAGCTGCCTGATAATCGCCAGCTGGGCCGCAGGATTCATGCCTGCTCAGCTGCCTGATAATCGCCAGCTGGGCCGCAGGATTCATGCCTGCTCAGCTGCCTGATTCTTGCCTGCTGAGGCACATGATCCGTGCAGGAGAGCTGCCTGATCAGCACATGAGCAGTCACATGATCAGCGCCTCTCAGTCACCTGATCACTGCATGACAGGCACGTGATCAGTGCCTGCTGATGCGGGATCAGCGCCTGCTCAGCTGCCTGATAATCGCCAGCTGGGCCGCAGGATTCATGCCTGCTCAGCTGCCTGATAATCGCCAGCTGGGCCGCAGGATTCATGCCTGCTCAGCTGCCTGATAATCGCCAGCTGGGCCGCAGGATTCATGCCTGCTCAGCTGCCTGATAATCGCCAGCTGGGCCGCAGGATTCATGCCTGCTCAGCTGCCTGATAATCGCCAGCTGGGCCGCAGGATTCATGCCTGCTCAGCTGCCTGATAATCGCCAGCTGGGCCGCAGGATTCATGCCTGCTCAGCTGCCTGATAATCGCCAGCTGGGCCGCAGGATTCATGCCTGCTCAGCTGCCTGATAATCGCCAGCTGGGCCGCAGGATTCATGCCTGCTCAGCTGCCTGATAATCGCCAGCTGGGCCGCAGGATTCATGCCTGCTCAGCTGCCTGATTCTTGCCTGCTGAGGCACATGATCCGTGCAGGAGAGCTGCCTGATCAGCACATGAGCAGTCACATGATCAGCGCCTCTCAGTCACCTGATCACTGCATGACAGGCACGTGATCAGTGCCTGCTGAGGTGCGGGATCAGCGCCTGCTCAGCTGCCTGATAATCGCCAGCTGGGCCGCAGGATTCATGCCTGCTCAGCTGCCTGATAATCGCCAGCTGGGCCGCAGGATTCATGCCTGCTCAGCTGCCTGATAATCGCCAGCTGGGCCGCAGGATTCATGCCTGCTCAGCTGCCTGATAATCGCCAGCTGGGCCGCAGGATTCATGCCTGCTCAGCTGCCTGATAATCGCCAGCTGGGCCGCAGGATTCATGCCTGCTCAGCTGCCTGATAATCGCCAGCTGGGCCGCAGGATTCATGCCTGCTCAGCTGCCTGATAATCGCCAGCTGGGCCGCAGGATTCATGCCTGCTCAGCTGCCTGATAATCGCCAGCTGGGCCGCAGGATTCATGCCTGCTCAGCTGCCTGATAATCGCCAGCTGGGCCGCAGGATTCATGCCTGCTCAGCTGCCTGATAATCGCCAGCTGGGCCGCAGGATTCATGCCTGCTCAGCTGCCTGATAATCGCCAGCTGGGCCGCAGGATTCATGCCTGCTCAGCTGCCTGATAATCGCCAGCTGGGCCGCAGGATTCATGCCTGCTCAGCTGCTTGATTCTTGCCTGCTGAGGCACATGATCCGTGCAGGAGAGCTACCTGATCAGCACATGAGCAGTCACATGATCAGCGCCTCTCAGTCACCTGATCACTGCATGACAGGCACGTGATCAGTGCCTGCTGAGGTGCGGGATCAGCGCCTGCTCAGCTGCCTGATAATCGCCAGCTGGGCCGCAGGATTCATGCCTGCTCAGCTGCCTGATAATCGCCAGCTGGGCCGCAGGATTCATGCCTGCTCAGCTGCCTGATAATCGCCAGCTGGGCCGCAGGATTCATGCCTGCTCAGCTGCCTGATAATCGCCAGCTGGGCCGCAGGATTCATGCCTGCTCAGCTGCCTGATAATCGCCAGCTGGGCCGCAGGATTCATGCCTGCTCAGCTGCTTGATTCTTGCCTGCTGAGGCACATGATCCGTGCAGGAGAGCTACCTGATCAGCACATGAGCAGTCACATGATCAGCGCCTCTCAGTCACCTGATCACTGCATGACAGGCACGTGATCAGTGCCTGCTGAGGTGCGGGATCAGCGCCTGCTCAGCTGCCTGATAATCGCCAGCTGGGCCGCAGGATTCATGCCTGCTCAGCTGCCTGATAATCGCCAGCTGGGCCGCAGGATTCATGCCTGCTCAGCTGCCTGATAATCGCCAGCTGGGCCGCAGGATTCATGCCTGCTCAGCTGCCTGATAATCGCCAGCTGGGCCGCAGGATTCATGCCTGCTCAGCTGCCTGATAATCGCCAGCTGGGCCGCAGGATTCATGCCTGCTCAGCTGCCTGATAATCGCCAGCTGGGCCGCAGGATTCATGCCTGCTCAGCTGCCTGATAATCGCCAGCTGGGCCGCAGGATTCATGCCTGCTCAGCTGCCTGATAATCGCCAGCTGGGCCGCAGGATTCATGCCTGCTCAGCTGCCTGATAATCGCCAGCTGGGCCGCAGGATTCATGCCTGCTCAGCTGCCTGATAATCGCCAGCTGGGCCGCAGGATTCATGCCTGCTCAGCTGCCTGATAATCGCCAGCTGGGCCGCAGGATTCATGCCTGCTCAGCTGCCTGATAATCGCCAGCTGGGCCGCAGGATTCATGCCTGCTCAGCTGCCTGATAATCGCCAGCTGGGCCGCAGGATTCATGCCTGCTCAGCTGCCTGATAATCGCCAGCTGGGCCGCAGGATTCATGCCTGCTCAGCTGCCTGATAATCGCCAGCTGGGCCGCAGGATTCATGCCTGCTCAGCTGCCTGATAATCGCCAGCTGGGCCGCAGGATTCATGCCTGCTCAGCTGCCTGATAATCGCCAGCTGGGCCGCAGGATTCATGCCTGCTCAGCTGCCTGATAATCGCCAGCTGGGCCGCAGGATTCATGCCTGCTCAGCTGCCTGATAATCGCCAGCTGGGCCGCAGGATTCATGCCTGCTCAGCTGCTTGATTCTTGCCTGCTGAGGCACATGATCCGTGCAGGAGAGCTACCTGATCAGCACATGAGCAGTCACATGATCAGCGCCTCTCAGTCACCTGATCACTGCATGACAGGCACGTGATCAGTGCCTGCTGAGGTGCGGGATCAGCGCCTGCTCAGCTGCCTGATAATCGCCAGCTGGGCCGCAGGATTCATGCCTGCTCAGCTGCCTGATAATCGCCAGCTGGGCCGCAGGATTCATGCCTGCTCAGCTGCCTGATAATCGCCAGCTGGGCCGCAGGATTCATGCCTGCTCAGCTGCCTGATAATCGCCAGCTGGGCCGCAGGATTCATGCCTGCTCAGCTGCCTGATAATCGCCAGCTGGGCCGCAGGATTCATGCCTGCTCAGCTGCCTGATAATCGCCAGCTGGGCCGCAGGATTCATGCCTGCTCAGCTGCCTGATAATCGCCAGCTGGGCCGCAGGATTCATGCCTGCTCAGCTGCCTGATAATCGCCAGCTGGGCCGCAGGATTCATGCCTGCTCAGCTGCCTGATAATCGCCAGCTGGGCCGCAGGATTCATGCCTGCTCAGCTGCCTGATAATCGCCAGCTGGGCCGCAGGATTCATGCCTGCTCAGCTGCCTGATAATCGCCAGCTGGGCCGCAGGATTCATGCCTGCTCAGCTGCCTGATAATCGCCAGCTGGGCCGCAGGATTCATGCCTGCTCAGCTGCTTGATTCTTGCCTGCTGAGGCACATGATCCGTGCAGGAGAGCTACCTGATCAGCACATGAGCAGTCACATGATCAGCGCCTCTCAGTCACCTGATCACTGCATGACAGGCACGTGATCAGTGCCTGCTGAGGTGCGGGATTCATGCCTGCTCAGCTGCCTGATAATCGCCAGCTGGGCCGCAGGATTCATGCCTGCTCAGCTGCCTGATAATCGCCAGCTGGGCCGCAGGATTCATGCCTGCTCAGCTGCCTGATAATCGCCAGCTGGGCCGCAGGATTCATGCCTGCTCAGCTGCCTGATAATCGCCAGCTGGGCCGCAGGATTCATGCCTGCTCAGCTGCCTGATAATCGCCAGCTGGGCCGCAGGATTCATGCCTGCTCAGCTGCCTGATAATCGCCAGCTGGGCCGCAGGATTCATGCCTGCTCAGCTGCCTGATAATCGCCAGCTGGGCCGCAGGATTCATGCCTGCTCAGCTGCCTGATAATCGCCAGCTGGGCCGCAGGATTCATGCCTGCTCAGCTGCCTGATAATCGCCAGCTGGGCCGCAGGATTCATGCCTGCTCAGCTGCCTGATAATCGCCAGCTGGGCCGCAGGATTCATGCCTGCTCAGCTGCCTGATAATCGCCAGCTGGGCCGCAGGATTCATGCCTGCTCAGCTGCCTGATAATCGCCAGCTGGGCCGCAGGATTCATGCCTGCTCAGCTGCCTGATAATCGCCAGCTGGGCCGCAGGATTCATGCCTGCTCAGCTGCCTGATAATCGCCAGCTGGGCCGCAGGATTCATGCCTGCTCAGCTGCCTGATAATCGCCAGCTGGGCCGCAGGATTCATGCCTGCTCAGCTGCCTGATAATCGCCAGCTGGGCCGCAGGATTCATGCCTGCTCAGCTGCTTGATTCTTGCCTGCTGAGGCACATGATCCGTGCAGGAGAGCTACCTGATCAGCACATGAGCAGTCACATGATCAGCGCCTCTCAGTCACCTGATCACTGCATGACAGGCACGTGATCAGTGCCTGCTGAGGTGCGGGATCAGCGCCTGCTCAGCTGCCTGATAATCGCCAGCTGGGCCGCAGGATTCATGCCTGCTCAGCTGCCTGATAATCGCCAGCTGGGCCGCAGGATTCATGCCTGCTCAGCTGCCTGATAATCGCCAGCTGGGCCGCAGGATTCATGCCTGCTCAGCTGCCTGATAATCGCCAGCTGGGCCGCAGGATTCATGCCTGCTCAGCTGCCTGATAATCGCCAGCTGGGCCGCAGGATTCATGCCTGCTCAGCTGCCTGATAATCGCCAGCTGGGCCGCAGGATTCATGCCTGCTCAGCTGCCTGATAATCGCCAGCTGGGCCGCAGGATTCATGCCTGCTCAGCTGCCTGATAATCGCCAGCTGGGCCGCAGGATTCATGCCTGCTCAGCTGCTTGATTCTTGCCTGCTGAGGCACATGATCCGTGCAGGAGAGCTACCTGATCAGCACATGAGCAGTCACATGATCAGCGCCTCTCAGTCACCTGATCACTGCATGACAGGCACGTGATCAGTGCCTGCTGAGGTGCGGGATCAGCGCCTGCTCAGCTGCCTGATAATCGCCAGCTGGGCCGCAGGATTCATGCCTGCTCAGCTGCCTGATAATCGCCAGCTGGGCCGCAGGATTCATGCCTGCTCAGCTGCCTGATAATCGCCAGCTGGGCCGCAGGATTCATGCCTGCTCAGCTGCCTGATAATCGCCAGCTGGGCCGCAGGATTCATGCCTGCTCAGCTGCCTGATAATCGCCAGCTGGGCCGCAGGATTCATGCCTGCTCAGCTGCCTGATAATCGCCAGCTGGGCCGCAGGATTCATGCCTGCTCAGCTGCCTGATAATCGCCAGCTGGGCCGCAGGATTCATGCCTGCTCAGCTGCCTGATTCTTGCCTGCTGAGGCACATGATCCGTGCAGGAGAGCTACCTGATCAGCACATGAGCAGTCACATGATCAGCGCCTCTCAGTCACCTGATCACTGCATGACAGGCACGTGATCAGTGCCTGCTGAGGTGCGGGATCAGCGCCTGCTCAGCTGCCTGATAATCGCCAGCTGGGCCGCAGGATTCATGCCTGCTCAGCTGCCTGATAATCGCCAGCTGGGCCGCAGGATTCATGCCTGCTCAGCTGCCTGATAATCGCCAGCTGGGCCGCAGGATTCATGCCTGCTCAGCTGCCTGATAATCGCCAGCTGGGCCGCAGGATTCATGCCTGCTCAGCTGCCTGATAATCGCCAGCTGGGCCGCAGGATTCATGCCTGCTCAGCTGCCTGATAATCGCCAGCTGGGCCGCAGGATTCATGCCTGCTCAGCTGCCTGATAATCGCCAGCTGGGCCGCAGGATTCATGCCTGCTCAGCTGCCTGATAATCGCCAGCTGGGCCGCAGGATTCATGCCTGCTCAGCTGCCTGATAATCGCCAGCTGGGCCGCAGGATTCATGCCTGCTCAGCTGCCTGATAATCGCCAGCTGGGCCGCAGGATTCATGCCTGCTCAGCTGCCTGATAATCGCCAGCTGGGCCGCAGGATTCATGCCTGCTCAGCTGCCTGATAATCGCCAGCTGGGCCGCAGGATTCATGCCTGCTCAGCTGCCTGATAATCGCCAGCTGGGCCGCAGGATTCATGCCTGCTCAGCTGCCTGATAATCGCCAGCTGGGCCGCAGGATTCATGCCTGCTCAGCTGCCTGATAATCGCCAGCTGGGCCGCAGGATTCATGCCTGCTCAGCTGCTTGATTCTTGCCTGCTGAGGCACATGATCCGTGCAGGAGAGCTACCTGATCAGCACATGAGCAGTCACATGATCAGCGCCTCTCAGTCACCTGATCACTGCATGACAGGCACGTGATCAGTGCCTGCTGAGGTGCGGGATCATGCCTGCTCAGCTGCCTGATAATCGCCAGCTGGGCCGCAGGATTCATGCCTGCTCAGCTGCCTGATAATCGCCAGCTGGGCCGCAGGATTCATGCCTGCTCAGCTGCCTGATAATCGCCAGCTGGGCCGCAGGATTCATGCCTGCTCAGCTGCCTGATAATCGCCAGCTGGGCCGCAGGATTCATGCCTGCTCAGCTGCCTGATAATCGCCAGCTGGGCCGCAGGATTCATGCCTGCTCAGCTGCCTGATAATCGCCAGCTGGGCCGCAGGATTCATGCCTGCTCAGCTGCCTGATAATCGCCAGCTGGGCCGCAGGATTCATGCCTGCTCAGCTGCCTGATAATCGCCAGCTGGGCCGCAGGATTCATGCCTGCTCAGCTGCCTGATAATCGCCAGCTGGGCCGCAGGATTCATGCCTGCTCAGCTGCCTGATAATCGCCAGCTGGGCCGCAGGATTCATGCCTGCTCAGCTGCCTGATAATCGCCAGCTGGGCCGCAGGATTCATGCCTGCTCAGCTGCCTGATAATCGCCAGCTGGGCCGCAGGATTCATGCCTGCTCAGCTGCCTGATAATCGCCAGCTGGGCCGCAGGATTCATGCCTGCTCAGCTGCCTGATAATCGCCAGCTGGGCCGCAGGATTCATGCCTGCTCAGCTGCCTGATAATCGCCAGCTGGGCCGCAGGATTCATGCCTGCTCAGCTGCCTGATAATCGCCAGCTGGGCCGCAGGATTCATGCCTGCTCAGCTGCCTGATAATCGCCAGCTGGGCCGCAGGATTCATGCCTGCTCAGCTGCCTGATAATCGCCAGCTGGGCCGCAGGATTCATGCCTGCTCAGCTGCCTGATAATCGCCAGCTGGGCCGCAGGATTCATGCCTGCTCAGCTGCTTGATTCTTGCCTGCTGAGGCACATGATCCGTGCAGGAGAGCTACCTGATCAGCACATGAGCAGTCACATGATCAGCGCCTCTCAGTCACCTGATCACTGCATGACAGGCACGTGATCAGTGCCTGCTGAGGTGCGGGATCAGCGCCTGCTCAGCTGCCTGATAATCGCCAGCTGGGCCGCAGGATTCATGCCTGCTCAGCTGCCTGATAATCGCCAGCTGGGCCGCAGGATTCATGCCTGCTCAGCTGCCTGATAATCGCCAGCTGGGCCGCAGGATTCATGCCTGCTCAGCTGCCTGATAATCGCCAGCTGGGCCGCAGGATTCATGCCTGCTCAGCTGCCTGATAATCGCCAGCTGGGCCGCAGGATTCATGCCTGCTCAGCTGCCTGATAATCGCCAGCTGGGCCGCAGGATTCATGCCTGCTCAGCTGCCTGATAATCGCCAGCTGGGCCGCAGGATTCATGCCTGCTCAGCTGCCTGATAATCGCCAGCTGGGCCGCAGGATTCATGCCTGCTCAGCTGCCTGATAATCGCCAGCTGGGCCGCAGGATTCATGCCTGCTCAGCTGCTTGATTCTTGCCTGCTGAGGCACATGATCCGTGCAGGAGAGCTGCCTGATCAGCACATGAGCAGTCACATGATCAGCGCCTCTCAGTCACCTGATCACTGCATGACAGGCACGTGATCAGTGCCTGCTGAGGTGCGGGATCAGCGCCTGCTCAGCTGCCTGATAATCGCCAGCTGGGCCGCAGGATTCATGCCTGCTCAGCTGCCTGATAATCGCCAGCTGGGCCGCAGGATTCATGCCTGCTCAGCTGCCTGATAATCGCCAGCTGGGCCGCAGGATTCATGCCTGCTCAGCTGCCTGATAATCGCCAGCTGGGCCGCAGGATTCATGCCTGCTCAGCTGCCTGATAATCGCCAGCTGGGCCGCAGGATTCATGCCTGCTCAGCTGCCTGATAATCGCCAGCTGGGCCGCAGGATTCATGCCTGCTCAGCTGCCTGATAATCGCCAGCTGGGCCGCAGGATTCATGCCTGCTCAGCTGCTTGATTCTTGCCTGCTGAGGCACATGATCCGTGCAGGAGAGCTACCTGATCAGCACATGAGCAGTCACATGATCAGCGCCTCTCAGTCACCTGATCACTGCATGACAGGCACGTGATCAGTGCCTGCTGAGGTGCGGGATCAGCGCCTGCTCAGCTGCCTGATAATCGCCAGCTGGGCCGCAGGATTCATGCCTGCTCAGCTGCCTGATAATCGCCAGCTGGGCCGCAGGATTCATGCCTGCTCAGCTGCCTGATAATCGCCAGCTGGGCCGCAGGATTCATGCCTGCTCAGCTGCCTGATAATCGCCAGCTGGGCCGCAGGATTCATGCCTGCTCAGCTGCCTGATAATCGCCAGCTGGGCCGCAGGATTCATGCCTGCTCAGCTGCCTGATAATCGCCAGCTGGGCCGCAGGATTCATGCCTGCTCAGCTGCCTGATAATCGCCAGCTGGGCCGCAGGATTCATGCCTGCTCAGCTGCCTGATAATCGCCAGCTGGGCCGCAGGATTCATGCCTGCTCAGCTGCCTGATAATCGCCAGCTGGGCCGCAGGATTCATGCCTGCTCAGCTGCCTGATAATCGCCAGCTGGGCCGCAGGATTCATGCCTGCTCAGCTGCCTGATAATCGCCAGCTGGGCCGCAGGATTCATGCCTGCTCAGCTGCCTGATTCTTGCCTGCTGAGGCACATGATCCGTGCAGGAGAGCTACCTGATCAGCACATGAGCAGTCACATGATCAGCGCCTCTCAGTCACCTGATCACTGCATGACAGGCACGTGATCAGTGCCTGCAGGTGCGGGATCAGCGCCTGCTCAGCTGCCTGATAATCGCCAGCTGGGCCGCAGGATTCATGCCTGCTCAGCTGCCTGATAATCGCCAGCTGGGCCGCAGGATTCATGCCTGCTCAGCTGCCTGATAATCGCCAGCTGGGCCGCAGGATTCATGCCTGCTCAGCTGCCTGATAATCGCCAGCTGGGCCGCAGGATTCATGCCTGCTCAGCTGCCTGATAATCGCCAGCTGGGCCGCAGGATTCATGCCTGCTCAGCTGCCTGATAATCGCCAGCTGGGCCGCAGGATTCATGCCTGCTCAGCTGCCTGATAATCGCCAGCTGGGCCGCAGGATTCATGCCTGCTCAGCTGCCTGATAATCGCCAGCTGGGCCGCAGGATTCATGCCTGCTCAGCTGCCTGATAATCGCCAGCTGGGCCGCAGGATTCATGCCTGCTCAGCTGCCTGATAATCGCCAGCTGGGCCGCAGGATTCATGCCTGCTCAGCTGCCTGATAATCGCCAGCTGGGCCGCAGGATTCATGCCTGCTCAGCTGCCTGATAATCGCCAGCTGGGCCGCAGGATTCATGCCTGCTCAGCTGCTTGATTCTTGCCTGCTGAGGCACATGATCCGTGCAGGAGAGCTACCTGATCAGCACATGAGCAGTCACATGATCAGCGCCTCTCAGTCACCTGATCACTGCATGACAGGCACGTGATCAGTGCCTGCTGAGGTGCGGGATCAGCGCCTGCTCAGCTGCCTGATAATCGCCAGCTGGGCCGCAGGATTCATGCCTGCTCAGCTGCCTGATAATCGCCAGCTGGGCCGCAGGATTCATGCCTGCTCAGCTGCCTGATAATCGCCAGCTGGGCCGCAGGATTCATGCCTGCTCAGCTGCCTGATAATCGCCAGCTGGGCCGCAGGATTCATGCCTGCTCAGCTGCCTGATAATCGCCAGCTGGGCCGCAGGATTCATGCCTGCTCAGCTGCCTGATAATCGCCAGCTGGGCCGCAGGATTCATGCCTGCTCAGCTGCCTGATAATCGCCAGCTGGGCCGCAGGATTCATGCCTGCTCAGCTGCCTGATAATCGCCAGCTGGGCCGCAGGATTCATGCCTGCTCAGCTGCCTGATAATCGCCAGCTGGGCCGCAGGATTCATGCCTGCTCAGCTGCCTGATAATCGCCAGCTGGGCCGCAGGATTCATGCCTGCTCAGCTGCCTGATAATCGCCAGCTGGGCCGCAGGATTCATGCCTGCTCAGCTGCCTGATAATCGCCAGCTGGGCCGCAGGATTCATGCCTGCTCAGCTGCCTGATAATCGCCAGCTGGGCCGCAGGATTCATGCCTGCTCAGCTGCCTGATAATCGCCAGCTGGGCCGCAGGATTCATGCCTGCTCAGCTGCTTGATTCTTGCCTGCTGAGGCACATGATCCGTGCAGGAGAGCTACCTGATCAGCACATGAGCAGTCACATGATCAGCGCCTCTCAGTCACCTGATCACTGCATGACAGGCACGTGATCAGTGCCTGCTGAGGTGCGGGATCAGCGCCTGCTCAGCTGCCTGATAATCGCCAGCTGGGCCGCAGGATTCATGCCTGCTCAGCTGCCTGATAATCGCCAGCTGGGCCGCAGGATTCATGCCTGCTCAGCTGCCTGATAATCGCCAGCTGGGCCGCAGGATTCATGCCTGCTCAGCTGCCTGATAATCGCCAGCTGGGCCGCAGGATTCATGCCTGCTCAGCTGCCTGATAATCGCCAGCTGGGCCGCAGGATTCATGCCTGCTCAGCTGCCTGATAATCGCCAGCTGGGCCGCAGGATTCATGCCTGCTCAGCTGCCTGATAATCGCCAGCTGGGCCGCAGGATTCATGCCTGCTCAGCTGCCTGATAATCGCCAGCTGGGCCGCAGGATTCATGCCTGCTCAGCTGCCTGATTCTTGCCAGCTGAGGCACATGATCCGTGCCTGGAGAGCTGCCTGATCAGCACATGAGCAGTCACATGATCAGCGCCTCTCAGTCACCTGATCACTGCATGACAGGCACGTGATCAGTGCCTGCTGAGGTGCGGATCAGCGCCTGCTCAGCTGCCTGATAATCGCCAGCTGGGCCGCAGGATTCATGCCTGCTCAGCTGCCTGATAATCGCCAGCTGGGCCGCAGGATTCATGCCTGCTCAGCTGCCTGATAATCGCCAGCTGGGCCGCAGGATTCATGCCTGCTCAGCTGCCTGATAATCGCCAGCTGGGCCGCAGGATTCATGCCTGCTCAGCTGCCTGATAATCGCCAGCTGGGCCGCAGGATTCATGCCTGCTCAGCTGCCTGATAATCGCCAGCTGGGCCGCAGGATTCATGCCTGCTCAGCTGCCTGATAATCGCCAGCTGGGCCGCAGGATTCATGCCTGCTCAGCTGCCTGATAATCGCCAGCTGGGCCGCAGGATTCATGCCTGCTCAGCTGCCTGATAATCGCCAGCTGGGCCGCAGGATTCATGCCTGCTCAGCTGCCTGATAATCGCCAGCTGGGCCGCAGGATTCATGCCTGCTCAGCTGCCTGATAATCGCCAGCTGGGCCGCAGGATTCATGCCTGCTCAGCTGCCTGATAATCGCCAGCTGGGCCGCAGGATTCATGCCTGCTCAGCTGCCTGATAATCGCCAGCTGGGCCGCAGGATTCATGCCTGCTCAGCTGCCTGATAATCGCCAGCTGGGCCGCAGGATTCATGCCTGCTCAGCTGCTTGATTCTTGCCTGCTGAGGCACATGATCCGTGCAGGAGAGCTACCTGATCAGCACATGAGCAGTCACATGATCAGCGCCTCTCAGTCACCTGATCACTGCATGACAGGCACGTGATCAGTGCCTGCTGAGGTGCGGGATCAGCGCCTGCTCAGCTGCCTGATAATCGCCAGCTGGGCCGCAGGATTCATGCCTGCTCAGCTGCCTGATAATCGCCAGCTGGGCCGCAGGATTCATGCCTGCTCAGCTGCCTGATAATCGCCAGCTGGGCCGCAGGATTCATGCCTGCTCAGCTGCCTGATAATCGCCAGCTGGGCCGCAGGATTCATGCCTGCTCAGCTGCCTGATAATCGCCAGCTGGGCCGCAGGATTCATGCCTGCTCAGCTGCCTGATAATCGCCAGCTGGGCCGCAGGATTCATGCCTGCTCAGCTGCCTGATAATCGCCAGCTGGGCCGCAGGATTCATGCCTGCTCAGCTGCCTGATAATCGCCAGCTGGGCCGCAGGATTCATGCCTGCTCAGCTGCCTGATAATCGCCAGCTGGGCCGCAGGATTCATGCCTGCTCAGCTGCCTGATAATCGCCAGCTGGGCCGCAGGATTCATGCCTGCTCAGCTGCCTGATAATCGCCAGCTGGGCCGCAGGATTCATGCCTGCTCAGCTGCCTGATAATCGCCAGCTGGGCCGCAGGATTCATGCCTGCTCAGCTGCCTGATAATCGCCAGCTGGGCCGCAGGATTCATGCCTGCTCAGCTGCCTGATAATCGCCAGCTGGGCCGCAGGATTCATGCCTGCTCAGCTGCCTGATAATCGCCAGCTGGGCCGCAGGATTCATGCCTGCTCAGCTGCCTGATAATCGCCAGCTGGGCCGCAGGATTCATGCCTGCTCAGCTGCCTGATAATCGCCAGCTGGGCCGCAGGATTCATGCCTGCTCAGCTGCCTGATAATCGCCAGCTGGGCCGCAGGATTCATGCCTGCTCAGCTGCCTGATAATCGCCAGCTGGGCCGCAGGATTCATGCCTGCTCAGCTGCCTGATAATCGCCAGCTGGGCCGCAGGATTCATGCCTGCTCAGCTGCCTGATAATCGCCAGCTGGGCCGCAGGATTCATGCCTGCTCAGCTGCTTGATTCTTGCCTGCTGAGGCACATGATCCGTGCAGGAGAGCTACCTGATCAGCACATGAGCAGTCACATGATCAGCGCCTCTCAGTCACCTGATCACTGCATGACAGGCACGTGATCAGTGCCTGCTGAGGTGGGATCAGCGCCTGCTCAGCTGCCTGATAATCGCCAGCTGGGCCGCAGGATTCATGCCTGCTCAGCTGCCTGATAATCGCCAGCTGGGCCGCAGGATTCATGCCTGCTCAGCTGCCTGATAATCGCCAGCTGGGCCGCAGGATTCATGCCTGCTCAGCTGCCTGATAATCGCCAGCTGGGCCGCAGGATTCATGCCTGCTCAGCTGCCTGATAATCGCCAGCTGGGCCGCAGGATTCATGCCTGCTCAGCTGCCTGATAATCGCCAGCTGGGCCGCAGGATTCATGCCTGCTCAGCTGCCTGATTCTTGCCAGCTGGGCACATGATTCATGCCTGCTCAGCTGCCTGATCAGCACATGAGCAGTCACATGATCAGCGCCTCTCAGTCACCTGATCACTGCATGACAGGCACTGATCAGTGCCTGCTGAGGTGCCGCAGGATTCATGCCTGCTCAGCTGCCTGATAATCGCCAGCTGGGCCGCAGGATTCATGCCTGCTCAGCTGCCTGATAATCGCCAGCTGGGCCGCAGGATTCATGCCTGCTCAGCTGCCTGATAATCGCCAGCTGGGCCGCAGGATTCATGCCTGCTCAGCTGCCTGATAATCGCCAGCTGGGCCGCAGGATTCATGCCTGCTCAGCTGCCTGATAATCGCCAGCTGGGCCGCAGGATTCATGCCTGCTCAGCTGCCTGATAATCGCCAGCTGGGCCGCAGGATTCATGCCTGCTCAGCTGCCTGATAATCGCCAGCTGGGCCGCAGGATTCATGCCTGCTCAGCTGCCTGATAATCGCCAGCTGGGCCGCAGGATTCATGCCTGCTCAGCTGCCTGATAATCGCCAGCTGGGCCGCAGGATTCATGCCTGCTCAGCTGCCTGATAATCGCCAGCTGGGCCGCAGGATTCATGCCTGCTCAGCTGCCTGATAATCGCCAGCTGGGCCGCAGGATTCATGCCTGCTCAGCTGCCTGATAATCGCCAGCTGGGCCGCAGGATTCATGCCTGCTCAGCTGCCTGATAATCGCCAGCTGGGCCGCAGGATTCATGCCTGCTCAGCTGCCTGATAATCGCCAGCTGGGCCGCAGGATTCATGCCTGCTCAGCTGCCTGATAATCGCCAGCTGGGCCGCAGGATTCATGCCTGCTCAGCTGCCTGATAATCGCCAGCTGGGCCGCAGGATTCATGCCTGCTCAGCTGCCTGATAATCGCCAGCTGGGCCGCAGGATTCATGCCTGCTCAGCTGCCTGATAATCGCCAGCTGGGCCGCAGGATTCATGCCTGCTCAGCTGCCTGATAATCGCCAGCTGGGCCGCAGGATTCATGCCTGCTCAGCTGCTTGATTCTTGCCTGCTGAGGCACATGATCCGTGCAGGAGAGCTACCTGATCAGCACATGAGCAGTCACATGATCAGCGCCTCTCAGTCACCTGATCACTGCATGACAGGCACGTGATCAGTGCCTGCTGAGGTGCGGGATCAGCGCCTGCTCAGCTGCCTGATAATCGCCAGCTGGGCCGCAGGATTCATGCCTGCTCAGCTGCCTGATAATCGCCAGCTGGGCCGCAGGATTCATGCCTGCTCAGCTGCCTGATAATCGCCAGCTGGGCCGCAGGATTCATGCCTGCTCAGCTGCCTGATAATCGCCAGCTGGGCCGCAGGATTCATGCCTGCTCAGCTGCCTGATAATCGCCAGCTGGGCACATGATCCGTGCAGGAGAGCTGCCTGATCAATGAGCAGTCACATGATCAGCGCCTCTCAGTCACCTGATCACTGCATGACAGGCACGTGATCAGTGCCTGCTGAGGTGCGGGATCAGCGCCTGCTCAGCTGCCTGATAATCGCCAGCTGGGCCGCAGGATTCATGCCTGCTCAGCTGCCTGATAATCGCCAGCTGGGCCGCAGGATTCATGCCTGCTCAGCTGCCTGATAATCGCCAGCTGGGCCGCAGGATTCATGCCTGCTCAGCTGCCTGATAATCGCCAGCTGGGCCGCAGGATTCATGCCTGCTCAGCTGCCTGATAATCGCCAGCTGGGCCGCAGGATTCATGCCTGCTCAGCTGCCTGATAATCGCCAGCTGGGCCGCAGGATTCATGCCTGCTCAGCTGCCTGATAATCGCCAGCTGGGCCGCAGGATTCATGCCTGCTCAGCTGCCTGATAATCGCCAGCTGGGCCGCAGGATTCATGCCTGCTCAGCTGCCTGATAATCGCCAGCTGGGCCGCAGGATTCATGCCTGCTCAGCTGCCTGATAATCGCCAGCTGGGCCGCAGGATTCATGCCTGCTCAGCTGCCTGATAATCGCCAGCTGGGCCGCAGGATTCATGCCTGCTCAGCTGCTTGATTCTTGCCTGCTGAGGCACATGATCCGTGCAGGAGAGCTACCTGATCAGCACATGAGCAGTCACATGATCAGCGCCTCTCAGTCACCTGATCACTGCATGACAGGCACGTGATCAGTGCCTGCTGAGGTGCGGGATCAGCGCCTGCTCAGCTGCCTGATAATCGCCAGCTGGGCCGCAGGATTCATGCCTGCTCAGCTGCCTGATAATCGCCAGCTGGGCCGCAGGATTCATGCCTGCTCAGCTGCCTGATAATCGCCAGCTGGGCCGCAGGATTCATGCCTGCTCAGCTGCCTGATAATCGCCAGCTGGGCCGCAGGATTCATGCCTGCTCAGCTGCCTGATAATCGCCAGCTGGGCCGCAGGATTCATGCCTGCTCAGCTGCCTGATAATCGCCAGCTGGGCCGCAGGATTCATGCCTGCTCAGCTGCCTGATAATCGCCAGCTGGGCCGCAGGATTCATGCCTGCTCAGCTGCCTGATAATCGCCAGCTGGGCCGCAGGATTCATGCCTGCTCAGCTGCCTGATAATCGCCAGCTGGGCCGCAGGATTCATGCCTGCTCAGCTGCCTGATAATCGCCAGCTGGGCCGCAGGATTCATGCCTGCTCAGCTGCCTGATAATCGCCAGCTGGGCCGCAGGATTCATGCCTGCTCAGCTGCCTGATAATCGCCAGCTGGGCCGCAGGATTCATGCCTGCTCAGCTGCCTGATAATCGCCAGCTGGGCCGCAGGATTCATGCCTGCTCAGCTGCTTGATTCTTGCCTGCTGAGGCACATGATCCGTGCAGGAGAGCTACCTGATCAGCACATGAGCAGTCACATGATCAGCGCCTCTCAGTCACCTGATCACTGCATGACAGGCACGTGATCAGTGCCTGCTGAGGTGCGGGATCAGCGCCTGCTCAGCTGCCTGATAATCGCCAGCTGGGCCGCAGGATTCATGCCTGCTCAGCTGCCTGATAATCGCCAGCTGGGCCGCAGGATTCATGCCTGCTCAGCTGCCTGATAATCGCCAGCTGGGCCGCAGGATTCATGCCTGCTCAGCTGCCTGATAATCGCCAGCTGGGCCGCAGGATTCATGCCTGCTCAGCTGCCTGATAATCGCCAGCTGGGCCGCAGGATTCATGCCTGCTCAGCTGCCTGATAATCGCCAGCTGGGCCGCAGGATTCATGCCTGCTCAGCTGCTTGATTCTTGCCTGCTGAGGCACATGATCCGTGCAGGAGAGCTACCTGATCAGCACATGAGCAGTCACATGATCAGCGCCTCTCAGTCACCTGATCACTGCATGACAGGCACGTGATCAGTGCCTGCTGAGGTGCGGGATCAGCGCCTGCTCAGCTGCCTGATAATCGCCAGCTGGGCCGCAGGATTCATGCCTGCTCAGCTGCCTGATAATCGCCAGCTGGGCCGCAGGATTCATGCCTGCTCAGCTGCCTGATAATCGCCAGCTGGGCCGCAGGATTCATGCCTGCTCAGCTGCCTGATAATCGCCAGCTGGGCCGCAGGATTCATGCCTGCTCAGCTGCCTGATAATCGCCAGCTGGGCCGCAGGATTCATGCCTGCTCAGCTGCCTGATAATCGCCAGCTGGGCCGCAGGATTCATGCCTGCTCAGCTGCCTGATAATCGCCAGCTGGGCCGCAGGATTCATGCCTGCTCAGCTGCCTGATAATCGCCAGCTGGGCCGCAGGATTCATGCCTGCTCAGCTGCCTGATAATCGCCAGCTGGGCCGCAGGATTCATGCCTGCTCAGCTGCCTGATAATCGCCAGCTGGGCCGCAGGATTCATGCCTGCTCAGCTGCCTGATAATCGCCAGCTGGGCCGCAGGATTCATGCCTGCTCAGCTGCCTGATAATCGCCAGCTGGGCCGCAGGATTCATGCCTGCTCAGCTGCCTGATAATCGCCAGCTGGGCCGCAGGATTCATGCCTGCTCAGCTGCCTGATAATCGCCAGCTGGGCCGCAGGATTCATGCCTGCTCAGCTGCCTGATAATCGCCAGCTGGGCCGCAGGATTCATGCCTGCTCAGCTGCCTGATAATCGCCAGCTGGGCCGCAGGATTCATGCCTGCTCAGCTGCCTGATAATCGCCAGCTGGGCCGCAGGATTCATGCCTGCTCAGCTGCCTGATAATCGCCAGCTGGGCCGCAGGATTCATGCCTGCTCAGCTGCCTGATAATCGCCAGCTGGGCCGCAGGATTCATGCCTGCTCAGCTGCCTGATTCTTGCCTGCTGGGCACATGATCCGCAGGAGAGCTGCCTGATCAGCACATGAGCAGTCACAGATCAGCGCCTCTCAGTCACCTGATCACTGCATGACAGGCACGTGATCAGTGCCTGCTGAGGTGCGGGATTCATGCCTGCTCAGCTGCCTGATAATCGCCAGCTGGGCCGCAGGATTCATGCCTGCTCAGCTGCCTGATAATCGCCAGCTGGGCCGCAGGATTCATGCCTGCTCAGCTGCCTGATAATCGCCAGCTGGGCCGCAGGATTCATGCCTGCTCAGCTGCCTGATAATCGCCAGCTGGGCCGCAGGATTCATGCCTGCTCAGCTGCCTGATTCTTGCCAGCTGGGCACATGATCCGTGCCTGAGAGCTGCCTGATCAGCACATGAGCAGTCACATGATCAGCGCCTCTCAGTCACCTGATCACTGCATGACAGGCACGTGATCAGTGCCTGCTGAGCTGCGGGATTCATGCCTGCTCAGCTGCCTGATAATCGCCAGCTGGGCCGCAGGATTCATGCCTGCTCAGCTGCCTGATAATCGCCAGCTGGGCCGCAGGATTCATGCCTGCTCAGCTGCCTGATAATCGCCAGCTGGGCCGCAGGATTCATGCCTGCTCAGCTGCCTGATAATCGCCAGCTGGGCCGCAGGATTCATGCCTGCTCAGCTGCCTGATAATCGCCAGCTGGGCCGCAGGATTCATGCCTGCTCAGCTGCCTGATAATCGCCAGCTGGGCCGCAGGATTCATGCCTGCTCAGCTGCCTGATAATCGCCAGCTGGGCCGCAGGATTCATGCCTGCTCAGCTGCCTGATAATCGCCAGCTGGGCCGCAGGATTCATGCCTGCTCAGCTGCCTGATAATCGCCAGCTGGGCCGCAGGATTCATGCCTGCTCAGCTGCCTGATAATCGCCAGCTGGGCCGCAGGATTCATGCCTGCTCAGCTGCCTGATAATCGCCAGCTGGGCCGCAGGATTCATGCCTGCTCAGCTGCCTGATAATCGCCAGCTGGGCCGCAGGATTCATGCCTGCTCAGCTGCCTGATAATCGCCAGCTGGGCCGCAGGATTCATGCCTGCTCAGCTGCCTGATAATCGCCAGCTGGGCCGCAGGATTCATGCCTGCTCAGCTGCCTGATAATCGCCAGCTGGGCCGCAGGATTCATGCCTGCTCAGCTGCCTGATAATCGCCAGCTGGGCCGCAGGATTCATGCCTGCTCAGCTGCCTGATAATCGCCAGCTGGGCCGCAGGATTCATGCCTGCTCAGCTGCCTGATAATCGCCAGCTGGGCCGCAGGATTCATGCCTGCTCAGCTGCCTGATAATCGCCAGCTGGGCCGCAGGATTCATGCCTGCTCAGCTGCCTGATAATCGCCAGCTGGGCCGCAGGATTCATGCCTGCTCAGCTGCCTGATAATCGCCAGCTGGGCCGCAGGATTCATGCCTGCTCAGCTGCCTGATAATCGCCAGCTGGGCCGCAGGATTCATGCCTGCTCAGCTGCCTGATAATCGCCAGCTGGGCCGCAGGATTCATGCCTGCTCAGCTGCCTGATAATCGCCAGCTGGGCCGCAGGATTCATGCCTGCTCAGCTGCCTGATAATCGCCAGCTGGGCCGCAGGATTCATGCCTGCTCAGCTGCCTGATAATCGCCAGCTGGGCCGCAGGATTCATGCCTGCTCAGCTGCCTGATAATCGCCAGCTGGGCCGCAGGATTCATGCCTGCTCAGCTGCTTGATTCTTGCCTGCTGAGGCACATGATCCGTGCAGGAGAGCTACCTGATCAGCACATGAGCAGTCACATGATCAGCGCCTCTCAGTCACCTGATCACTGCATGACAGGCACGTGATCAGTGCCTGCTGAGGTGCGGGATCAGCGCCTGCTCAGCTGCCTGATAATCGCCAGCTGGGCCGCAGGATTCATGCCTGCTCAGCTGCCTGATAATCGCCAGCTGGGCCGCAGGATTCATGCCTGCTCAGCTGCCTGATAATCGCCAGCTGGGCCGCAGGATTCATGCCTGCTCAGCTGCCTGATAATCGCCAGCTGGGCCGCAGGATTCATGCCTGCTCAGCTGCCTGATAATCGCCAGCTGGGCCGCAGGATTCATGCCTGCTCAGCTGCCTGATAATCGCCAGCTGGGCCGCAGGATTCATGCCTGCTCAGCTGCCTGATAATCGCCAGCTGGGCCGCAGGATTCATGCCTGCTCAGCTGCCTGATAATCGCCAGCTGGGCCGCAGGATTCATGCCTGCTCAGCTGCCTGATAATCGCCAGCTGGGCCGCAGGATTCATGCCTGCTCAGCTGCCTGATAATCGCATGAGCAGTCACATGATCAGCGCCTCTCAGTCACCTGATCACTGCATGACAGGCATGATCAGTGCCTGCTGGGCTGCAGGATTCATGCCTGCTCAGCTGCCTGATAATCGCCAGCTGGGCCGCAGGATTCATGCCTGCTCAGCTGCCTGATAATCGCCAGCTGGGCCGCAGGATTCATGCCTGCTCAGCTGCCTGATAATCGCCAGCTGGGCCGCAGGATTCATGCCTGCTCAGCTGCCTGATAATCGCCAGCTGGGCCGCAGGATTCATGCCTGCTCAGCTGCCTGATAATCGCCAGCTGGGCCGCAGGATTCATGCCTGCTCAGCTGCCTGATAATCGCCAGCTGGGCCGCAGGATTCATGCCTGCTCAGCTGCCTGATAATCGCCAGCTGGGCCGCAGGATTCATGCCTGCTCAGCTGCCTGATAATCGCCAGCTGGGCACATGATCCGTGCAGGAGAGCTGCCTGATCAGCACATGAGCAGTCACATGATCAGCGCTCAGTCACCTGATCACTGCTGACAGGCACGTGATCAGTGCCTGCTGAGGTGCGGGATCAGCGCCTGCTCAGCTGCCTGATAATCGCCAGCTGGGCCGCAGGATTCATGCCTGCTCAGCTGCCTGATAATCGCCAGCTGGGCCGCAGGATTCATGCCTGCTCAGCTGCCTGATAATCGCCAGCTGGGCCGCAGGATTCATGCCTGCTCAGCTGCCTGATAATCGCCAGCTGGGCCGCAGGATTCATGCCTGCTCAGCTGCCTGATAATCGCCAGCTGGGCCGCAGGATTCATGCCTGCTCAGCTGCCTGATAATCGCCAGCTGGGCCGCAGGATTCATGCCTGCTCAGCTGCCTGATAATCGCCAGCTGGGCCGCAGGATTCATGCCTGCTCAGCTGCCTGATAATCGCCAGCTGGGCCGCAGGATTCATGCCTGCTCAGCTGCCTGATAATCGCCAGCTGGGCCGCAGGATTCATGCCTGCTCAGCTGCCTGATAATCGCCAGCTGGGCCGCAGGATTCATGCCTGCTCAGCTGCCTGATAATCGCCAGCTGGGCCGCAGGATTCATGCCTGCTCAGCTGCCTGATAATCGCCAGCTGGGCCGCAGGATTCATGCCTGCTCAGCTGCCTGATAATCGCCAGCTGGGCCGCAGGATTCATGCCTGCTCAGCTGCCTGATAATCGCCAGCTGGGCCGCAGGATTCATGCCTGCTCAGCTGCCTGATAATCGCCAGCTGGGCCGCAGGATTCATGCCTGCTCAGCTGCTTGATTCTTGCCTGCTGAGGCACATGATCCGTGCAGGAGAGCTACCTGATCAGCACATGAGCAGTCACATGATCAGCGCCTCTCAGTCACCTGATCACTGCATGACAGGCACGTGATCAGTGCCTGCTGAGGTGCGGGATCAGCGCCTGCTCAGCTGCCTGATAATCGCCAGCTGGGCCGCAGGATTCATGCCTGCTCAGCTGCCTGATAATCGCCAGCTGGGCCGCAGGATTCATGCCTGCTCAGCTGCCTGATAATCGCCAGCTGGGCCGCAGGATTCATGCCTGCTCAGCTGCCTGATAATCGCCAGCTGGGCCGCAGGATTCATGCCTGCTCAGCTGCCTGATAATCGCCAGCTGGGCCGCAGGATTCATGCCTGCTCAGCTGCCTGATAATCGCCAGCTGGGCCGCAGGATTCATGCCTGCTCAGCTGCCTGATAATCGCCAGCTGGGCCGCAGGATTCATGCCTGCTCAGCTGCCTGATAATCGCCAGCTGGGCCGCAGGATTCATGCCTGCTCAGCTGCCTGATAATCGCCAGCTGGGCCGCAGGATTCATGCCTGCTCAGCTGCCTGATAATCGCCAGCTGGGCCGCAGGATTCATGCCTGCTCAGCTGCCTGATAATCGCCAGCTGGGCCGCAGGATTCATGCCTGCTCAGCTGCCTGATAATCGCCAGCTGGGCCGCAGGATTCATGCCTGCTCAGCTGCCTGATAATCGCCAGCTGGGCCGCAGGATTCATGCCTGCTCAGCTGCCTGATAATCGCCAGCTGGGCCGCAGGATTCATGCCTGCTCAGCTGCCTGATAATCGCCAGCTGGGCCGCAGGATTCATGCCTGCTCAGCTGCCTGATAATCGCCAGCTGGGCCGCAGGATTCATGCCTGCTCAGCTGCCTGATAATCGCCAGCTGGGCCGCAGGATTCATGCCTGCTCAGCTGCCTGATAATCGCCAGCTGGGCCGCAGGATTCATGCCTGCTCAGCTGCTTGATTCTTGCCTGCTGAGGCACATGATCCGTGCAGGAGAGCTACCTGATCAGCACATGAGCAGTCACATGATCAGCGCCTCTCAGTCACCTGATCACTGCATGACAGGCACGTGATCAGTGCCTGCTGAGGTGCGGGATCAGCGCCTGCTCAGCTGCCTGATAATCGCCAGCTGGGCCGCAGGATTCATGCCTGCTCAGCTGCCTGATAATCGCCAGCTGGGCCGCAGGATTCATGCCTGCTCAGCTGCCTGATAATCGCCAGCTGGGCCGCAGGATTCATGCCTGCTCAGCTGCCTGATAATCGCCAGCTGGGCCGCAGGATTCATGCCTGCTCAGCTGCCTGATAATCGCCAGCTGGGCCGCAGGATTCATGCCTGCTCAGCTGCCTGATAATCGCCAGCTGGGCCGCAGGATTCATGCCTGCTCAGCTGCCTGATAATCGCCAGCTGGGCCGCAGGATTCATGCCTGCTCAGCTGCCTGATAATCGCCAGCTGGGCCGCAGGATTCATGCCTGCTCAGCTGCCTGATAATCGCCAGCTGGGCCGCAGGATTCATGCCTGCTCAGCTGCCTGATAATCGCCAGCTGGGCCGCAGGATTCATGCCTGCTCAGCTGCCTGATCAGCACATGAGCAGTCACATGATCAGCGCCTCTCAGTCACCTGATCACTGCATGACAGGCACGTGATCAGTGCCTGCTGGGCCGCAGGATCATGCCTGCTCAGCTGCCTGATAATCGCCAGCTGGGCCGCAGGATTCATGCCTGCTCAGCTGCCTGATAATCGCCAGCTGGGCCGCAGGATTCATGCCTGCTCAGCTGCCTGATAATCGCCAGCTGGGCCGCAGGATTCATGCCTGCTCAGCTGCCTGATAATCGCCAGCTGGGCCGCAGGATTCATGCCTGCTCAGCTGCCTGATAATCGCCAGCTGGGCCGCAGGATTCATGCCTGCTCAGCTGCCTGATAATCGCCAGCTGGGCCGCAGGATTCATGCCTGCTCAGCTGCCTGATAATCGCCAGCTGGGCCGCAGGATTCATGCCTGCTCAGCTGCTTGATTCTTGCCTGCTGAGGCACATGATCCGTGCAGGAGAGCTACCTGATCAGCACATGAGCAGTCACATGATCAGCGCCTCTCAGTCACCTGATCACTGCATGACAGGCACGTGATCAGTGCCTGCTGATGCGGGATCAGCGCCTGCTCAGCTGCCTGATAATCGCCAGCTGGGCCGCAGGATTCATGCCTGCTCAGCTGCCTGATAATCGCCAGCTGGGCCGCAGGATTCATGCCTGCTCAGCTGCCTGATAATCGCCAGCTGGGCCGCAGGATTCATGCCTGCTCAGCTGCCTGATAATCGCCAGCTGGGCCGCAGGATTCATGCCTGCTCAGCTGCCTGATAATCGCCAGCTGGGCCGCAGGATTCATGCCTGCTCAGCTGCCTGATAATCGCCAGCTGGGCCGCAGGATTCATGCCTGCTCAGCTGCCTGATAATCGCCAGCTGGGCCGCAGGATTCATGCCTGCTCAGCTGCCTGATAATCGCCAGCTGGGCCGCAGGATTCATGCCTGCTCAGCTGCCTGATAATCGCCAGCTGGGCCGCAGGATTCATGCCTGCTCAGCTGCCTGATAATCGCCAGCTGGGCCGCAGGATTCATGCCTGCTCAGCTGCCTGATAATCGCCAGCTGGGCCGCAGGATTCATGCCTGCTCAGCTGCCTGATAATCGCCAGCTGGGCCGCAGGATTCATGCCTGCTCAGCTGCCTGATAATCGCCAGCAGGGCACGATCAGGCCTTCATGCCTGCTCAGCAGCCTGATCATGCCTGCTGGGCCGGGATCATGCCTGCTCAGCTGCCTGATAATCGCCAGCTGGGCCGCAGGATTCATGCCTGCTCAGCTGCCTGATAATCGCCAGCTGGGCCGCAGGATTCATGCCTGCTCAGCTGCCTGATTCTTGCCTGCTGGGCACATGATCCGTGCAGGAGAGCTACCTGATCAGCACATGAGCAGTCACATGATCAGCGCCTCTCAGTCACCTGATCACTGCATGACAGGCACGTGATCAGTGCCTGCTGAGGATCATGCCTGCTCAGCTGCCTGATAATCGCCAGCTGGGCCGCAGGATTCATGCCTGCTCAGCTGCCTGATAATCGCCAGCTGGGCCGCAGGATTCATGCCTGCTCAGCTGCCTGATAATCGCCAGCTGGGCCGCAGGATTCATGCCTGCTCAGCTGCCTGATAATCGCCAGCTGGGCCGCAGGATTCATGCCTGCTCAGCTGCCTGATAATCGCCAGCTGGGCCGCAGGATTCATGCCTGCTCAGCTGCCTGATAATCGCCAGCTGGGCCGCAGGATTCATGCCTGCTCAGCTGCCTGATAATCGCCAGCTGGGCCGCAGGATTCATGCCTGCTCAGCTGCCTGATAATCGCCAGCTGGGCCGCAGGATTCATGCCTGCTCAGCTGCCTGATAAGCGCCAGCAGTCACGATCAGCGCCTTCATGCCTGATCAGCTGACAGGCATGATCAGTGCCTGCTGGGTGCAGGATTCATGCCTGCTCAGCTGCCTGATAATCGCCAGCTGGGCCGCAGGATTCATGCCTGCTCAGCTGCCTGATAATCGCCAGCTGGGCCGCAGGATTCATGCCTGCTCAGCTGCCTGATAATCGCCAGCTGGGCCGCAGGATTCATGCCTGCTCAGCTGCCTGATAATCGCCAGCTGGGCCGCAGGATTCATGCCTGCTCAGCTGCCTGATAATCGCCAGCTGGGCCGCAGGATTCATGCCTGCTCAGCTGCCTGATAATCGCCAGCTGGGCCGCAGGATTCATGCCTGCTCAGCTGCCTGATAATCGCCAGCTGGGCCGCAGGATTCATGCCTGCTCAGCTGCCTGATAATCGCCAGCTGGGCCGCAGGATTCATGCCTGCTCAGCTGCCTGATAATCGCCAGCTGGGCCGCAGGATTCATGCCTGCTCAGCTGCCTGATAATCGCCAGCTGGGCCGCAGGATTCATGCCTGCTCAGCTGCCTGATAATCGCCAGCTGGGCCGCAGGATTCATGCCTGCTCAGCTGCCTGATTCTTGCCTGCTGAGGCACATGATCCGTGCAGGAGAGCTGCCTGATCAGCACATGAGCAGTCACATGATCAGCGCCTCTCAGTCACCTGATCACTGCATGACAGGCACGTGATCAGTGCCTGCTGAGGGATTCATGCCTGCTCAGCTGCCTGATAATCGCCAGCTGGGCCGCAGGATTCATGCCTGCTCAGCTGCCTGATAATCGCCAGCTGGGCCGCAGGATTCATGCCTGCTCAGCTGCCTGATAATCGCCAGCTGGGCCGCAGGATTCATGCCTGCTCAGCTGCCTGATAATCGCCAGCTGGGCCGCAGGATTCATGCCTGCTCAGCTGCCTGATAATCGCCAGCTGGGCCGCAGGATTCATGCCTGCTCAGCTGCCTGATAATCGCCAGCTGGGCCGCAGGATTCATGCCTGCTCAGCTGCCTGATAATCGCCAGCTGGGCCGCAGGATTCATGCCTGCTCAGCTGCCTGATAATCGCCAGCTGGGCCGCAGGATTCATGCCTGCTCAGCTGCCTGATAATCGCCAGCTGGGCCGCAGGATTCATGCCTGCTCAGCTGCCTGATAATCGCCAGCTGGGCCGCAGGATTCATGCCTGCTCAGCTGCCTGATAATCGCCAGCTGGGCCGCAGGATTCATGCCTGCTCAGCTGCCTGATAATCGCCAGCTGGGCCGCAGGATTCATGCCTGCTCAGCTGCTTGATTCTTGCCTGCTGAGGCACATGATCCGTGCAGGAGAGCTACCTGATCAGCACATGAGCAGTCACATGATCAGCGCCTCTCAGTCACCTGATCACTGCATGACAGGCACGTGATCAGTGCCTGCTGAGGTGCGGGATCAGCGCCTGCTCAGCTGCCTGATAATCGCCAGCTGGGCCGCAGGATTCATGCCTGCTCAGCTGCCTGATAATCGCCAGCTGGGCCGCAGGATTCATGCCTGCTCAGCTGCCTGATAATCGCCAGCTGGGCCGCAGGATTCATGCCTGCTCAGCTGCCTGATAATCGCCAGCTGGGCCGCAGGATTCATGCCTGCTCAGCTGCCTGATAATCGCCAGCTGGGCCGCAGGATTCATGCCTGCTCAGCTGCCTGATAATCGCCAGCTGGGCCGCAGGATTCATGCCTGCTCAGCTGCCTGATAATCGCCAGCTGGGCCGCAGGATTCATGCCTGCTCAGCTGCCTGATAATCGCCAGCTGGGCCGCAGGATTCATGCCTGCTCAGCTGCCTGATAATCGCCAGCTGGGCCGCAGGATTCATGCCTGCTCAGCTGCCTGATAATCGCCAGCTGGGCCGCAGGATTCATGCCTGCTCAGCTGCCTGATAATCGCCAGCTGGGCCGCAGGATTCATGCCTGCTCAGCTGCCTGATAATCGCCAGCTGGGCCGCAGGATTCATGCCTGCTCAGCTGCTTGATTCTTGCCTGCTGAGGCACATGATCCGTGCAGGAGAGCTACCTGATCAGCACATGAGCAGTCACATGATCAGCGCCTCTCAGTCACCTGATCACTGCATGACAGGCACGTGATCAGTGCCTGCTGGGCCGCAGGATTCATGCCTGCTCAGCTGCCTGATAATCGCCAGCTGGGCCGCAGGATTCATGCCTGCTCAGCTGCCTGATAATCGCCAGCTGGGCCGCAGGATTCATGCCTGCTCAGCTGCCTGATAATCGCCAGCTGGGCCGCAGGATTCATGCCTGCTCAGCTGCCTGATAATCGCCAGCTGGGCCGCAGGATTCATGCCTGCTCAGCTGCCTGATAATCGCCAGCTGGGCCGCAGGATTCATGCCTGCTCAGCTGCCTGATAATCGCCAGCTGGGCCGCAGGATTCATGCCTGCTCAGCTGCCTGATAATCGCCAGCTGGGCCGCAGGATTCATGCCTGCTCAGCTGCCTGATAATCGCCAGCTGGGCCGCAGGATTCATGCCTGCTCAGCTGCCTGATAATCGCCAGCTGGGCCGCAGGATTCATGCCTGCTCAGCTGCCTGATAATCGCCAGCTGGGCCGCAGGATTCATGCCTGCTCAGCTGCCTGATAATCGCCAGCTGGGCCGCAGGATTCATGCCTGCTCAGCTGCCTGATAATCGCCAGCTGGGCCGCAGGATTCATGCCTGCTCAGCTGCCTGATAATCGCCAGCTGGGCCGCAGGATTCATGCCTGCTCAGCTGCCTGATAATCGCCAGCTGGGCCGCAGGATTCATGCCTGCTCAGCTGCCTGATAATCGCCAGCTGGGCACATGATCCGTGCAGGAGAGCTACCTGATCAGCACATGAGCAGTCACATGATCAGCGCCTCTCAGTCACCTGATCACTGCATGACAGGCACGTGATCAGTGCCTGCTGAGGTGCGGGATCAGCGCCTGCTCAGCTGCCTGATAATCGCCAGCTGGGCCGCAGGATTCATGCCTGCTCAGCTGCCTGATAATCGCCAGCTGGGCCGCAGGATTCATGCCTGCTCAGCTGCCTGATAATCGCCAGCTGGGCCGCAGGATTCATGCCTGCTCAGCTGCCTGATAATCGCCAGCTGGGCCGCAGGATTCATGCCTGCTCAGCTGCCTGATAATCGCCAGCTGGGCCGCAGGATTCATGCCTGCTCAGCTGCCTGATAATCGCCAGCTGGGCCGCAGGATTCATGCCTGCTCAGCTGCCTGATAATCGCCAGCTGGGCCGCAGGATTCATGCCTGCTCAGCTGCCTGATAATCGCCAGCTGGGCCGCAGGATTCATGCCTGCTCAGCTGCCTGATAATCGCCAGCTGGGCCGCAGGATTCATGCCTGCTCAGCTGCCTGATAATCGCCAGCTGGGCCGCAGGATTCATGCCTGCTCAGCTGCCTGATAATCGCCAGCTGGGCCGCAGGATTCATGCCTGCTCAGCTGCCTGATAATCGCCAGCTGGGCCGCAGGATTCATGCCTGCTCAGCTGCCTGATAATCGCCAGCTGGGCCGCAGGATTCATGCCTGCTCAGCTGCCTGATAATCGCCAGCTGGGCCGCAGGATTCATGCCTGCTCAGCTGCCTGATAATCGCCAGCTGGGCCGCAGGATTCATGCCTGCTCAGCTGCCTGATAATCGCCAGCTGGGCCGCAGGATTCATGCCTGCTCAGCTGCCTGATAATCGCCAGCTGGGCCGCAGGATTCATGCCTGCTCAGCTGCCTGATAATCGCCAGCTGGGCCGCAGGATTCATGCCTGCTCAGCTGCCTGATAATCGCCAGCTGGGCCGCAGGATTCATGCCTGCTCAGCTGCCTGATAATCGCCAGCTGGGCCGCAGGATTCATGCCTGCTCAGCTGCCTGATAATCGCCAGCTGGGCCGCAGGATTCATGCCTGCTCAGCTGCTTGATTCTTGCCTGCTGAGGCACATGATCCGTGCAGGAGAGCTACCTGATCAGCACATGAGCAGTCACATGATCAGCGCCTCTCAGTCACCTGATCACTGCATGACAGGCACGTGATCAGTGCCTGCTGAGGTGCGGGATCAGCGCCTGCTCAGCTGCCTGATAATCGCCAGCTGGGCCGCAGGATTCATGCCTGCTCAGCTGCCTGATAATCGCCAGCTGGGCCGCAGGATTCATGCCTGCTCAGCTGCCTGATAATCGCCAGCTGGGCCGCAGGATTCATGCCTGCTCAGCTGCCTGATAATCGCCAGCTGGGCCGCAGGATTCATGCCTGCTCAGCTGCCTGATAATCGCCAGCTGGGCCGCAGGATTCATGCCTGCTCAGCTGCCTGATAATCGCCAGCTGGGCCGCAGGATTCATGCCTGCTCAGCTGCCTGATAATCGCCAGCTGGGCCGCAGGATTCATGCCTGCTCAGCTGCCTGATAATCGCCAGCTGGGCCGCAGGATTCATGCCTGCTCAGCTGCCTGATAATCGCCAGCTGGGCCGCAGGATTCATGCCTGCTCAGCTGCCTGATAATCGCCAGCTGGGCCGCAGGATTCATGCCTGCTCAGCTGCCTGATAATCGCCAGCTGGGCCGCAGGATTCATGCCTGCTCAGCTGCCTGATAATCGCCAGCTGGGCCGCAGGATTCATGCCTGCTCAGCTGCCTGATAATCGCCAGCTGGGCCGCAGGATTCATGCCTGCTCAGCTGCCTGATAATCGCCAGCTGGGCACATGATTCATGCCTGCTCAGCTGCCTGATCAGCGCCAGCAGTCACATGATCAGCGCCTCTCAGCACCTGATCAGCATGACAGGCTGATCAGTGCCTGCTGGGTGCAGGATTCATGCCTGCTCAGCTGCCTGATAATCGCCAGCTGGGCCGCAGGATTCATGCCTGCTCAGCTGCCTGATAATCGCCAGCTGGGCCGCAGGATTCATGCCTGCTCAGCTGCCTGATAATCGCCAGCTGGGCCGCAGGATTCATGCCTGCTCAGCTGCCTGATAATCGCCAGCTGGGCCGCAGGATTCATGCCTGCTCAGCTGCCTGATAATCGCCAGCTGGGCCGCAGGATTCATGCCTGCTCAGCTGCCTGATAATCGCCAGCTGGGCCGCAGGATTCATGCCTGCTCAGCTGCTTGATTCTTGCCTGCTGAGGCACATGATCCGTGCAGGAGAGCTACCTGATCAGCACATGAGCAGTCACATGATCAGCGCCTCTCAGTCACCTGATCACTGCATGACAGGCACGTGATCAGTGCCTGCTGAGGTGCGGGATCAGCGCCTGCTCAGCTGCCTGATAATCGCCAGCTGGGCCGCAGGATTCATGCCTGCTCAGCTGCCTGATAATCGCCAGCTGGGCCGCAGGATTCATGCCTGCTCAGCTGCCTGATAATCGCCAGCTGGGCCGCAGGATTCATGCCTGCTCAGCTGCCTGATAATCGCCAGCTGGGCCGCAGGATTCATGCCTGCTCAGCTGCCTGATAATCGCCAGCTGGGCCGCAGGATTCATGCCTGCTCAGCTGCCTGATAATCGCCAGCTGGGCCGCAGGATTCATGCCTGCTCAGCTGCCTGATAATCGCCAGCTGGGCCGCAGGATTCATGCCTGCTCAGCTGCCTGATAATCGCCAGCTGGGCCGCAGGATTCATGCCTGCTCAGCTGCCTGATAATCGCCAGCTGGGCCGCAGGATTCATGCCTGCTCAGCTGCCTGATAATCGCCAGCTGGGCCGCAGGATTCATGCCTGCTCAGCTGCCTGATAATCGCCAGCTGGGCCGCAGGATTCATGCCTGCTCAGCTGCCTGATAATCGCCAGCTGGGCCGCAGGATTCATGCCTGCTCAGCTGCCTGATAATCGCCAGCTGGGCCGCAGGATTCATGCCTGCTCAGCTGCCTGATAATCGCCAGCTGGGCCGCAGGATTCATGCCTGCTCAGCTGCCTGATAATCGCCAGCTGGGCCGCAGGATTCATGCCTGCTCAGCTGCCTGATAATCGCCAGCTGGGCCGCAGGATTCATGCCTGCTCAGCTGCCTGATAATCGCCAGCTGGGCCGCAGGATTCATGCCTGCTCAGCTGCCTGATAATCGCCAGCTGGGCCGCAGGATTCATGCCTGCTCAGCTGCCTGATAATCGCCAGCTGGGCCGCAGGATTCATGCCTGCTCAGCTGCCTGATAATCGCCTGCTGAGGCTGATCCGCAGGAGAGCTGCCTGATCAGCGCCTGAGCTCAGATCAGCGCTCTCAGTCACCTGATCACTGCTGACAGGCACGTGATCAGTGCCTGCTGATGCGGGATTCGCCTGCTCAGCTGCCTGATAATCGCCAGCTGGGCCGCAGGATTCATGCCTGCTCAGCTGCCTGATAATCGCCAGCTGGGCCGCAGGATTCATGCCTGCTCAGCTGCCTGATAATCGCCAGCTGGGCCGCAGGATTCATGCCTGCTCAGCTGCCTGATAATCGCCAGCTGGGCCGCAGGATTCATGCCTGCTCAGCTGCTTGATTCTTGCCTGCTGAGGCACATGATCCGTGCAGGAGAGCTACCTGATCAGCACATGAGCAGTCACATGATCAGCGCCTCTCAGTCACCTGATCACTGCATGACAGGCACGTGATCAGTGCCTGCTGGGTGCAGGATCAGCGCCTGCTCAGCTGCCTGATAATCGCCAGCTGGGCCGCAGGATTCATGCCTGCTCAGCTGCCTGATAATCGCCAGCTGGGCCGCAGGATTCATGCCTGCTCAGCTGCCTGATAATCGCCAGCTGGGCCGCAGGATTCATGCCTGCTCAGCTGCCTGATAATCGCCAGCTGGGCCGCAGGATTCATGCCTGCTCAGCTGCCTGATAATCGCCAGCTGGGCCGCAGGATTCATGCCTGCTCAGCTGCCTGATAATCGCCAGCTGGGCCGCAGGATTCATGCCTGCTCAGCTGCCTGATAATCGCCAGCTGGGCCGCAGGATTCATGCCTGCTCAGCTGCCTGATAATCGCCAGCTGGGCCGCAGGATTCATGCCTGCTCAGCTGCCTGATAATCGCCAGCTGGGCCGCAGGATTCATGCCTGCTCAGCTGCCTGATAATCGCCAGCTGGGCCGCAGGATTCATGCCTGCTCAGCTGCCTGATAATCGCCAGCTGGGCCGCAGGATTCATGCCTGCTCAGCTGCTTGATTCTTGCCTGAGGCACATGATCCGTGCAGGAGAGCTACCTGATCAGCACATGAGCAGTCACATGATCAGCGCCTCTCAGTCACCTGATCACTGCATGACAGGCACGTGATCAGTGCCTGCTGCGGGATCAGCGCCTGCTCAGCTGCCTGATAATCGCCAGCTGGGCCGCAGGATTCATGCCTGCTCAGCTGCCTGATAATCGCCAGCTGGGCCGCAGGATTCATGCCTGCTCAGCTGCCTGATAATCGCCAGCTGGGCCGCAGGATTCATGCCTGCTCAGCTGCCTGATAATCGCCAGCTGGGCCGCAGGATTCATGCCTGCTCAGCTGCCTGATAATCGCCAGCTGGGCCGCAGGATTCATGCCTGCTCAGCTGCCTGATAATCGCCAGCTGGGCCGCAGGATTCATGCCTGCTCAGCTGCCTGATAATCGCCAGCTGGGCCGCAGGATTCATGCCTGCTCAGCTGCCTGATAATCGCCAGCTGGGCCGCAGGATTCATGCCTGCTCAGCTGCCTGATAATCGCCAGCTGGGCCGCAGGATTCATGCCTGCTCAGCTGCCTGATAATCGCCAGCTGGGCCGCAGGATTCATGCCTGCTCAGCTGCCTGATAATCGCCAGCTGGGCCGCAGGATTCATGCCTGCTCAGCTGCCTGATAATCGCCAGCTGGGCCGCAGGATTCATGCCTGCTCAGCTGCCTGATAATCAGCTGGGCCGCAGGATTCATGCCTGCTCAGCTGCTGATTCTTGCCCTGAGGCACATGATCCGTGAGAGCTACCTGATCAGCACATGAGCAGTCACATGATCAGCGCCTCTCAGTCACCTGATCACTGCATGACAGGCACGTGATCAGTGCCTGCTGAGGTGCGGGATCAGCGCCTGCTCAGCTGCCTGATAATCGCCAGCTGGGCCGCAGGATTCATGCCTGCTCAGCTGCCTGATAATCGCCAGCTGGGCCGCAGGATTCATGCCTGCTCAGCTGCCTGATAATCGCCAGCTGGGCCGCAGGATTCATGCCTGCTCAGCTGCCTGATAATCGCCAGCTGGGCCGCAGGATTCATGCCTGCTCAGCTGCCTGATAATCGCCAGCTGGGCCGCAGGATTCATGCCTGCTCAGCTGCCTGATAATCGCCAGCTGGGCCGCAGGATTCATGCCTGCTCAGCTGCCTGATAATCGCCAGCTGGGCACATGATCCGTGCCTGAAGCTGCCTGATCAGCACATGAGCAGTCACATGATCAGCGCCTCTCAGTCACCTGATCACTGCATGACAGGCACGTGATCAGTGCCTGCTGAGGATTCATGCCTGCTCAGCTGCCTGATAATCGCCAGCTGGGCCGCAGGATTCATGCCTGCTCAGCTGCCTGATAATCGCCAGCTGGGCCGCAGGATTCATGCCTGCTCAGCTGCCTGATAATCGCCAGCTGGGCCGCAGGATTCATGCCTGCTCAGCTGCCTGATAATCGCCAGCTGGGCCGCAGGATTCATGCCTGCTCAGCTGCCTGATAATCGCCAGCTGGGCCGCAGGATTCATGCCTGCTCAGCTGCCTGATAATCGCCAGCTGGGCCGCAGGATTCATGCCTGCTCAGCTGCTTGATTCTTGCCTGCTGAGGCACATGATCCGTGCAGGAGAGCTACCTGATCAGCACATGAGCAGTCACATGATCAGCGCCTCTCAGTCACCTGATCACTGCATGACAGGCACGTGATCAGTGCCTGCTGAGGTGCGGGATCAGCGCCTGCTCAGCTGCCTGATAATCGCCAGCTGGGCCGCAGGATTCATGCCTGCTCAGCTGCCTGATAATCGCCAGCTGGGCCGCAGGATTCATGCCTGCTCAGCTGCCTGATAATCGCCAGCTGGGCCGCAGGATTCATGCCTGCTCAGCTGCCTGATAATCGCCAGCTGGGCCGCAGGATTCATGCCTGCTCAGCTGCCTGATAATCGCCAGCTGGGCCGCAGGATTCATGCCTGCTCAGCTGCCTGATAATCGCCAGCTGGGCCGCAGGATTCATGCCTGCTCAGCTGCCTGATAATCGCCAGCTGGGCCGCAGGATTCATGCCTGCTCAGCTGCCTGATAATCGCCAGCTGGGCCGCAGGATTCATGCCTGCTCAGCTGCCTGATAATCGCCAGCTGGGCCGCAGGATTCATGCCTGCTCAGCTGCCTGATAATCGCCAGCTGGGCCGCAGGATTCATGCCTGCTCAGCTGCCTGATAATCGCCAGCTGGGCCGCAGGATTCATGCCTGCTCAGCTGCCTGATAATCGCCAGCTGGGCCGCAGGATTCATGCCTGCTCAGCTGCCTGATAATCGCCAGCTGGGCCGCAGGATTCATGCCTGCTCAGCTGCCTGATAATCGCCAGCTGGGCCGCAGGATTCATGCCTGCTCAGCTGCCTGATAATCGCCAGCTGGGCCGCAGGATTCATGCCTGCTCAGCTGCCTGATAATCGCCAGCTGGGCCGCAGGATTCATGCCTGCTCAGCTGCCTGATAATCGCCAGCTGGGCCGCAGGATTCATGCCTGCTCAGCTGCCTGATAATCGCCAGCTGGGCCGCAGGATTCATGCCTGCTCAGCTGCCTGATAATCGCCAGCTGGGCCGCAGGATTCATGCCTGCTCAGCTGCCTGATAATCGCCAGCTGGGCCGCAGGATTCATGCCTGCTCAGCTGCTTGATTCTTGCCTGCTGAGGCACATGATCCGTGCAGGAGAGCTACCTGATCAGCACATGAGCAGTCACATGATCAGCGCCTCTCAGTCACCTGATCACTGCATGACAGGCACGTGATCAGTGCCTGCTGGCGGGATCATGCCTGCTCAGCTGCCTGATAATCGCCAGCTGGGCCGCAGGATTCATGCCTGCTCAGCTGCCTGATAATCGCCAGCTGGGCCTCAGGATTCATGCCTGCTCAGCTGTCTGATAATCGCCAGCTGGGCCGCAGGATTCATTCCTGCTCAGCTGCCTGATAATCGCCAGCTGGGCCGCAGGATTCATGCCTGTTCACCTGCTTGATAAGCGCCAGCTGGGGCACAGGATCCGTGCAGGAGACCTACCTGATCAGCACATGAGCAGTCACATGATCAGCGCCTCTCAGTCACCTGATCACTGCATGACAGGCACGTGATCAGTGCCTGCTGGGTGCAGGATCAGCGCCTGCTCAGCTGCCTGATAATCGCCAGCTGGGCCGCAGGATTCATGCCTGCTCAGCTGCCTGATAATCGCCAGCTGGGCCGCAGGATTCATGCCTGCTCAGCTGCCTGATAATCGCCAGCTGGGCCGCAGGATTCATGCCTGCTCAGCTGCCTGATAATCGCCAGCTGGGCCGCAGGATTCATGCCTGCTCAGCTGCCTGATAATCGCCAGCTGGGCCGCAGGATTCATGCCTGCTCAGCTGCCTGATAATCGCCAGCTGGGCCGCAGGATTCATGCCTGCTCAGCTGCCTGATAATCGCCAGCTGGGCCGCAGGATTCATGCCTGCTCAGCTGCCTGATAATCGCCAGCTGGGCCGCAGGATTCATGCCTGCTCAGCTGCCTGATAATCGCCAGCTGGGCCGCAGGATTCATGCCTGCTCAGCTGCCTGATAATCGCCAGCTGGGCCGCAGGATTCATGCCTGCTCAGCTGCCTGATAATCGCCAGCTGGGCCGCAGGATTCATGCCTGCTCAGCTGCCTGATAATCGCCAGCTGGGCCGCAGGATTCATGCCTGCTCAGCTGCCTGATAATCGCCAGCTGGGCCGCAGGATTCATGCCTGCTCAGCTGCTTGATTCTTGCCTGCTGAGGCACATGATCCGTGCAGGAGAGCTACCTGATCAGCACATGAGCAGTCACATGATCAGCGCCTCTCAGTCACCTGATCACTGCATGACAGGCACGTGATCAGTGCCTGCTGAGGTGCGGGATCAGCGCCTGCTCAGCTGCCTGATAATCGCCAGCTGGGCCGCAGGATTCATGCCTGCTCAGCTGCCTGATAATCGCCAGCTGGGCCGCAGGATTCATGCCTGCTCAGCTGCCTGATAATCGCCAGCTGGGCCGCAGGATTCATGCCTGCTCAGCTGCCTGATAATCGCCAGCTGGGCCGCAGGATTCATGCCTGCTCAGCTGCCTGATAATCGCCAGCTGGGCCGCAGGATTCATGCCTGCTCAGCTGCCTGATAATCGCCAGCTGGGCCGCAGGATTCATGCCTGCTCAGCTGCCTGATAATCGCCAGCTGGGCCGCAGGATTCATGCCTGCTCAGCTGCCTGATAATCGCCAGCTGGGCCGCAGGATTCATGCCTGCTCAGCTGCCTGATAATCGCCAGCTGGGCCGCAGGATTCATGCCTGCTCAGCTGCCTGATAATCGCCAGCTGGGCCGCAGGATTCATGCCTGCTCAGCTGCCTGATAATCGCCAGCTGGGCCGCAGGATTCATGCCTGCTCAGCTGCCTGATAATCGCCAGCTGGGCCGCAGGATTCATGCCTGCTCAGCTGCCTGATAATCGCCAGCTGGGCCGCAGGATTCATGCCTGCTCAGCTGCCTGATAATCGCCAGCTGGGCCGCAGGATTCATGCCTGCTCAGCTGCCTGATAATCGCATGGGCAGCACGATCAGCGCCTCATCGCCTGCTCAGCATGACAGGCCTGATCAGTGCCTGCTGGGTGCAGGATTCATGCCTGCTCAGCTGCCTGATAATCGCCAGCTGGGCCGCAGGATTCATGCCTGCTCAGCTGCCTGATAATCGCCAGCTGGGCCGCAGGATTCATGCCTGCTCAGCTGCCTGATAATCGCCAGCTGGGCCGCAGGATTCATGCCTGCTCAGCTGCCTGATAATCGCCAGCTGGGCCGCAGGATTCATGCCTGCTCAGCTGCCTGATAATCGCCAGCTGGGCCGCAGGATTCATGCCTGCTCAGCTGCCTGATAATCGCCAGCTGGGCCGCAGGATTCATGCCTGCTCAGCTGCCTGATAATCGCCAGCTGGGCACATGATCCGTGCAGGAGAGCTACCTGATGCACATGAGCTCAGATCAGCGCCTCTCAGTCACCTGATCACTGCCAGGCACGTGATCAGTGCCTGCTGAGGTGCGGGATCAGCGCCTGCTCAGCTGCCTGATAATCGCCAGCTGGGCCGCAGGATTCATGCCTGCTCAGCTGCCTGATAATCGCCAGCTGGGCCGCAGGATTCATGCCTGCTCAGCTGCCTGATAATCGCCAGCTGGGCCGCAGGATTCATGCCTGCTCAGCTGCCTGATAATCGCCAGCTGGGCCGCAGGATTCATGCCTGCTCAGCTGCCTGATAATCGCCAGCTGGGCCGCAGGATTCATGCCTGCTCAGCTGCCTGATAATCGCCAGCTGGGCCGCAGGATTCATGCCTGCTCAGCTGCTTGATTCTTGCCTGCTGAGGCACATGATCCGTGCAGGAGAGCTACCTGATCAGCACATGAGCAGTCACATGATCAGCGCCTCTCAGTCACCTGATCACTGCATGACAGGCACGTGATCAGTGCCTGCTGAGGTGCGGGATCAGCGCCTGCTCAGCTGCCTGATAATCGCCAGCTGGGCCGCAGGATTCATGCCTGCTCAGCTGCCTGATAATCGCCAGCTGGGCCGCAGGATTCATGCCTGCTCAGCTGCCTGATAATCGCCAGCTGGGCCGCAGGATTCATGCCTGCTCAGCTGCCTGATAATCGCCAGCTGGGCCGCAGGATTCATGCCTGCTCAGCTGCCTGATAATCGCCAGCTGGGCCGCAGGATTCATGCCTGCTCAGCTGCCTGATAATCGCCAGCTGGGCCGCAGGATTCATGCCTGCTCAGCTGCCTGATAATCGCCAGCTGGGCCGCAGGATTCATGCCTGCTCAGCTGCCTGATAATCGCCAGCTGGGCCGCAGGATTCATGCCTGCTCAGCTGCCTGATAATCGCCAGCTGGGCCGCAGGATTCATGCCTGCTCAGCTGCCTGATAATCGCCAGCTGGGCCGCAGGATTCATGCCTGCTCAGCTGCCTGATAATCGCCAGCTGGGCCGCAGGATTCATGCCTGCTCAGCTGCCTGATAATCGCCAGCTGGGCCGCAGGATTCATGCCTGCTCAGCTGCCTGATAATCGCCAGCTGGGCCGCAGGATTCATGCCTGCTCAGCTGCCTGATAATCGCCAGCTGGGCCGCAGGATTCATGCCTGCTCAGCTGCCTGATAATCGCCAGCTGGGCCGCAGGATTCATGCCTGCTCAGCTGCCTGATAATCGCCAGCTGGGCCGCAGGATTCATGCCTGCTCAGCTGCCTGATAATCGCCAGCTGGGCCGCAGGATTCATGCCTGCTCAGCTGCCTGATAATCGCCAGCTGGGCCGCAGGATTCATGCCTGCTCAGCTGCCTGATAATCGCCAGCTGGGCCGCAGGATTCATGCCTGCTCAGCTGCTTGATTCTTGCCTGCTGAGGCACATGATCCGTGCAGGAGAGCTACCTGATCAGCACATGAGCAGTCACATGATCAGCGCCTCTCAGTCACCTGATCACTGCATGACAGGCACGTGATCAGTGCCTGCTGAGCGGGATCATGCCTGCTCAGCTGCCTGATAATCGCCAGCTGGGCCGCAGGATTCATGCCTGCTCAGCTGCCTGATAATCGCCAGCTGGGCCGCAGGATTCATGCCTGCTCAGCTGCCTGATAATCGCCAGCTGGGCCGCAGGATTCATGCCTGCTCAGCTGCCTGATAATCGCCAGCTGGGCCGCAGGATTCATGCCTGCTCAGCTGCTTGATTCTTGCCTGCTGAGGCACATGATCCGTGCAGGAGAGCTACCTGATCAGCACATGAGCAGTCACATGATCAGCGCCTCTCAGTCACCTGATCACTGCATGACAGGCACGTGATCAGTGCCTGCTGAGCGGGATCAGCGCCTGCTCAGCTGCCTGATAATCGCCAGCTGGGCCGCAGGATTCATGCCTGCTCAGCTGCCTGATAATCGCCAGCTGGGCCGCAGGATTCATGCCTGCTCAGCTGCCTGATAATCGCCAGCTGGGCCGCAGGATTCATGCCTGCTCAGCTGCCTGATAATCGCCAGCTGGGCCGCAGGATTCATGCCTGCTCAGCTGCCTGATAAGCCAGCTGGGCCGCAGGATTCATGCCTGCTCAGCTGCCTGATAATCGCCAGCTGGGCCGCAGGATTCATGCCTGCTCAGCTGCCTGATAATCGCCAGCTGGGCCGCAGGATTCATGCCTGCTCAGCTGCCTGATAATCGCCAGCTGGGCCGCAGGATTCATGCCTGCTCAGCTGCCTGATAATCGCCAGCTGGGCCGCAGGATTCATGCCTGCTCAGCTGCCTGATAATCGCCAGCTGGGCCGCAGGATTCATGCCTGCTCAGCTGCCTGATAATCGCCAGCTGGGCCGCAGGATTCATGCCTGCTCAGCTGCCTGATTCTTGCCAGCTGAGGCACATGATCCGTGCAGGAGAGCTACCTGATCAGCACATGAGCAGTCACATGATCAGCGCCTCTCAGTCACCTGATCACGCAGGCACGTGATCAGTGCCTGCTGAGTGCGGGATCAGCGCCTGCTCAGCTGCCTGATAATCGCCAGCTGGGCCGCAGGATTCATGCCTGCTCAGCTGCCTGATAATCGCCAGCTGGGCCGCAGGATTCATGCCTGCTCAGCTGCCTGATAATCGCCAGCTGGGCCGCAGGATTCATGCCTGCTCAGCTGCCTGATAATCGCCAGCTGGGCCGCAGGATTCATGCCTGCTCAGCTGCCTGATAATCGCCAGCTGGGCCGCAGGATTCATGCCTGCTCAGCTGCCTGATAATCGCCAGCTGGGCCGCAGGATTCATGCCTGCTCAGCTGCCTGATAATCGCCAGCTGGGCCGCAGGATTCATGCCTGCTCAGCTGCCTGATAATCGCCAGCTGGGCCGCAGGATTCATGCCTGCTCAGCTGCCTGATAATCGCCAGCTGGGCCGCAGGATTCATGCCTGCTCAGCTGCCTGATAATCGCCAGCTGGGCCGCAGGATTCATGCCTGCTCAGCTGCCTGATAATCGCCAGCTGGGCCGCAGGATTCATGCCTGCTCAGCTGCCTGATAATCGCCAGCTGGGCCGCAGGATTCATGCCTGCTCAGCTGCCTGATAATCGCCAGCTGGGCCGCAGGATTCATGCCTGCTCAGCTGCTTGATTCTTGCCTGCTGAGGCACATGATCCATGCAGGAATGCTACCTGATCAGCACATGAGCAGTCACATGATCAGCGCCTCAGTCACCTGATCACTGCATGACAGGCATGATCAGTGCCTGCTGAGGTGCGGGATCAGCGCCTGCTCAGCTGCCTGATAATCGCCAGCTGGGCCGCAGGATTCATGCCTGCTCAGCTGCCTGATAATCGCCAGCTGGGCCGCAGGATTCATGCCTGCTCAGCTGCCTGATAATCGCCAGCTGGGCCGCAGGATTCATGCCTGCTCAGCTGCCTGATAATCGCCAGCTGGGCCGCAGGATTCATGCCTGCTCAGCTGCCTGATAATCGCCAGCTGGGCCGCAGGATTCATGCCTGCTCAGCTGCCTGATAATCGCCAGCTGGGCCGCAGGATTCATGCCTGCTCAGCTGCCTGATAATCGCCAGCTGGGCACATGATCCATGCAGGAGAGCTGCCTGATAAGCCATGAGCAGTCAGCTCAGCGCCTGCTCAGCCACCTGATCGCCAGGCTGCTCAGTGCCTGCTGAGGCTGGGCCGCAGGATTCATGCCTGCTCAGCTGCCTGATAATCGCCAGCTGGGCCGCAGGATTCATGCCTGCTCAGCTGCCTGATAATCGCCAGCTGGGCCGCAGGATTCATGCCTGCTCAGCTGCCTGATAATCGCCAGCTGGGCCGCAGGATTCATGCCTGCTCAGCTGCCTGATAATCGCCAGCTGGGCCGCAGGATTCATGCCTGCTCAGCTGCCTGATAATCGCCAGCTGGGCCGCAGGATTCATGCCTGCTCAGCTGCCTGATAATCGCCAGCTGGGCCGCAGGATTCATGCCTGCTCAGCTGCTTGATTCTTGCCTGCTGAGGCACATGATCCGTGCAGGAGAGCTACCTGATCAGCACATGAGCAGTCACATGATCAGCGCCTCTCAGTCACCTGATCACTGCATGACAGGCACGTGATCAGTGCCTGCTGAGGTGCGGGATCAGCGCCTGCTCAGCTGCCTGATAATCGCCAGCTGGGCCGCAGGATTCATGCCTGCTCAGCTGCCTGATAATCGCCAGCTGGGCCGCAGGATTCATGCCTGCTCAGCTGCCTGATAATCGCCAGCTGGGCCGCAGGATTCATGCCTGCTCAGCTGCCTGATAATCGCCAGCTGGGCCGCAGGATTCATGCCTGCTCAGCTGCCTGATGCCAGCTGGGCCGCAGGATTCATGCCTGCTCAGCTGCCTGATAACGCCAGCTGGGCCGCAGGATTCATGCCTGCTCAGCTGCCTGATAATCGCCAGCTGGGCCGCAGGATTCATGCCTGCTCAGCTGCCTGATAATCGCCAGCTGGGCCGCAGGATTCATGCCTGCTCAGCTGCCTGATAATCGCCAGCTGGGCCGCAGGATTCATGCCTGCTCAGCTGCCTGATAATCGCCAGCTGGGCCGCAGGATTCATGCCTGCTCAGCTGCCTGATAATCGCCAGCTGGGCCGCAGGATTCATGCCTGCTCAGCTGCCTGATAATCGCCAGCTGGGCCGCAGGATTCATGCCTGCTCAGCTGCCTGATAATCGCCAGCTGGGCCGCAGGATTCATGCCTGCTCAGCTGCCTGATAATCGCCAGCTGGGCCGCAGGATTCATGCCTGCTCAGCTGCCTGATAATCGCCAGCTGGGCCGCAGGATTCATGCCTGCTCAGCTGCCTGATAATCGCCAGCTGGGCCGCAGGATTCATGCCTGCTCAGCTGCCTGATAATCGCCAGCTGGGCCGCAGGATTCATGCCTGCTCAGCTGCCTGATAATCGCCAGCTGGGCCGCAGGATTCATGCCTGCTCAGCTGCCTGATAATCGCCAGCTGGGCCGCAGGATTCATGCCTGCTCAGCTGCTTGATTCTTGCCTGCTGAGGCACATGATCCGTGCAGGAGAGCTACCTGATCAGCACATGAGCAGTCACATGATCAGCGCCTCTCAGTCACCTGATCACTGCATGACAGGCACGTGATCAGTGCCTGCTGAGGTGCGGGATCAGCGCCTGCTCAGCTGCCTGATAATCGCCAGCTGGGCCGCAGGATTCATGCCTGCTCAGCTGCCTGATAATCGCCAGCTGGGCCGCAGGATTCATGCCTGCTCAGCTGCCTGATAATCGCCAGCTGGGCCGCAGGATTCATGCCTGCTCAGCTGCCTGATAATCGCCAGCTGGGCCGCAGGATTCATGCCTGCTCAGCTGCTTGATTCTTGCCTGCTGAGGCACATGATCCGTGCAGGAGAGCTACCTGATCAGCACATGAGCAGTCACATGATCAGCGCCTCTCAGTCACCTGATCACTGCATGACAGGCACGTGATCAGTGCCTGCTGAGGTGCGGGATCAGCGCCTGCTCAGCTGCCTGATAATCGCCAGCTGGGCCGCAGGATTCATGCCTGCTCAGCTGCCTGATAATCGCCAGCTGGGCCGCAGGATTCATGCCTGCTCAGCTGCCTGATAATCGCCAGCTGGGCCGCAGGATTCATGCCTGCTCAGCTGCCTGATAATCGCCAGCTGGGCCGCAGGATTCATGCCTGCTCAGCTGCCTGATAATCGCCAGCTGGGCCGCAGGATTCATGCCTGCTCAGCTGCCTGATAATCGCCAGCTGGGCCGCAGGATTCATGCCTGCTCAGCTGCCTGATAATCGCCAGCTGGGCCGCAGGATTCATGCCTGCTCAGCTGCCTGATAATCGCCAGCTGGGCCGCAGGATTCATGCCTGCTCAGCTGCCTGATAATCGCCTGCAGGATTCATGCCTGCTCAGCTGCCTGATAATCGCCAGCTGGGCCGCAGGATTCATGCCTGCTCAGCTGCCTGATAATCGCCAGCTGGGCCGCAGGATTCATGCCTGCTCAGCTGCTTGATTCGCCTGCTCAGGCACATGATCCTGCAGGAGAGCCACCTGATCAGCACATGAGCAGTCACATGATCAGCGCCTCTCAGTCACCTGATCACTGCATGACAGGCACGTGATCAGTGCCTGCGGGATCAGCGCCTGCTCAGCTGCCTGATAATCGCCAGCTGGGCCGCAGGATTCATGCCTGCTCAGCTGCCTGATAATCGCCAGCTGGGCCGCAGGATTCATGCCTGCTCAGCTGCCTGATAACCGCCAGCTGGGCCGCAGGATTCATGCCTGCTCAGCTGCCTGATAACGCCAGCTGGGCCGCAGGATTCATGCCTGCTCAGCTGCCTGATAATCGCCAGCTGGGCCGCAGGATTCATGCCTGCTCAGCTGCCTGATAATCGCCAGCTGGGCCGCAGGATTCATGCCTGCTCAGCTGCCTGATAATCGCCAGCTGGGCCGCAGGATTCATGCCTGCTCAGCTGCCTGATAATCGCCAGCTGGGCCGCAGGATTCATGCCTGCTCAGCTGCCTGATAATCGCCAGCTGGGCCGCAGGATTCATGCCTGCTCAGCTGCCTGATAATCGCCAGCTGGGCCGCAGGATTCATGCCTGCTCAGCTGCCTGATAATCGCCAGCTGGGCCGCAGGATTCATGCCTGCTCAGCTGCCTGATAATCGCCAGCTGGGCCGCAGGATTCATGCCTGCTCAGCTGCCTGATAATCGCCAGCTGGGCCGCAGGATTCATGCCTGCTCAGCTGCTTGATTCTTGCCTGCTGGGCACATGATCCGTGCAGGAGAGCTACCTGATCAGCACATGAGCAGTCACATGATCAGCGCCTCTCAGTCACCTGATCACTGCATGACAGGCACGTGATCAGTGCCTGCTGAGGTGCGGGATCAGCGCCTGCTCAGCTGCCTGATAATCGCCAGCTGGGCCGCAGGATTCATGCCTGCTCAGCTGCCTGATAATCGCCAGCTGGGCCGCAGGATTCATGCCTGCTCAGCTGCCTGATAATCGCCAGCTGGGCCGCAGGATTCATGCCTGCTCAGCTGCCTGATAATCGCCAGCTGGGCCGCAGGATTCATGCCTGCTCAGCTGCCTGATTCGCCAGCTGGGCCAGGATCCATGCCTGCTCAGCTGCCTGATAATCGCCAGCTGGGCCGCAGGATTCATGCCTGCTCAGCTGCCTGATAATCGCCAGCTGGGCCGCAGGATTCATGCCTGCTCAGCTGCCTGATAATCGCCAGCTGGGCCGCAGGATTCATGCCTGCTCAGCTGCCTGATAATCGCCAGCTGGGCCGCAGGATTCATGCCTGCTCAGCTGCCTGATAATCGCCAGCTGGGCCGCAGGATTCATGCCTGCTCAGCTGCCTGATAATCGCCAGCTGGGCCGCAGGATTCATGCCTGCTCAGCTGCCTGATAATCGCCAGCTGGGCCGCAGGATTCATGCCTGCTCAGCTGCCTGATAATCGCCAGCTGGGCCGCAGGATTCATGCCTGCTCAGCTGGCTGATAATCGCCAGCTGGGCCTCAGGATTCATGCCTGCTCAGCTGCCTGATAATCGCCAGCTGGGCCGCAGGATTCATGCCTGCTCAGCTGCCTGATAATCCCCAGCTGGGCCGCAGGATTCATGCCTGCTCAGCTGCCTGATAACCGCCAGCTGGGCCGCAGGATTCATGCCTGCTCAGCTGCCTGATAATCGCCAACTGGGCCGCAGGATTCATGCCTGCTCAGCTGCCTGATAATCGCCAGCTGGGCCGCAGGATTCATGCCTGCTCAGCTGCCTGATAATCGCCAGCTGGGCACATGATCCATGCAGGAGAGCTACCTGATCAGCACATGAGCAGTCATGATCAGCGCCTCTCAGCACCTGATCACTGCATGACAGGCACGTGATCAGTGCCTGCTGAGGACGCAGGATTCATGCCTGCTCAGCTGCCTGATAATCGCCAGCTGGGCCGCAGGATTCATGCCTGCTCAGCTGCCTGATAATCGCCAGCTGGGCCGCAGGATTCATGCCTGATCAGCTACCTGATAACCGCCAGCTGGGCCGCAGGATTCATGCCTGCTCAGCTGCCTGATAATCGCCAGCTGGGCCGCTGGATTCATGCCTGCTCAGCTGCCTGATAATCGCCAGCTGGGCCGCAGGATTCATGCCTGATCAGCTACCTGATAACCGCCAGCTGGGCCGCAGGATTCATGCCTGCTCAGCTGCCTGATAATCGCCAGCTGGGCCGCAGGATTCATGCCTGCTCAGCTGCCTGATAATCGCCAGCTGGGCCGCAGGATTCATGCCTGCTCAGCTGCCTGATAATCGCCAGCTGGGCCGCAGGATTCATGCCTGCTCAGCTGCTTGATTCTTGCCTGCTGAGGCACATGATCCGTGCAGGAGAGCTCCCTGATCAGCACATGAGCAGTCACATGATCAGCGCCTCTCAGTCACCTGATCACTGCATGACAGGCACGTGATCAGTGCCTGCTGAGGTGCGGGATCAGCACCTGATCAGCTGCCTGATAATCGCCAGCTGGGCCGCAGGATTCACGCCTGCTCAGCTGCCTGATAATCGCCAGCTGGGCCGCAGGATTCATGCCTGCTCAGCTGCCTGATAATCGCCAGCTGGGCCGCAGGATTCATGCCTGCTCAGCTGCCTGATAATCGCCAGCTGGGCCGCAGGATTCATGCCTACTCAGCTGCCTGATAACCGCCAGCTTGGCCGCAGGATTCATGCCTGCTCAGCTGCCTGATAACCGCCAGCTGGGCGGCAGGATTCATGCCTGCTCAGCTGCCTGATAATCGCCAGCTGGGCCGCTGGATTCATGCCTGCTCAGCTGCCTGATAATCGCCAGCTGGGCCGCAGGATTCATGCCTGCTCAGCTGCCTGATAATCGCCAGCTGGGCCGCTGGATTCATGCCTGCTCAGCTGCCTGATAATCGCCAGCTGGGCCGCAGGATTCATGCCTGCTCAGCTGCCTGATAATCGCCAGCTGGGCCGCAGGATTCATGCCTGCTCAGCTGCGTGATTCTTGCCTGCTGGGCCGCATGATTCGTGCAGGAGAGCTACCTGATCAGCATGAGCTGTCACATGATCAGCGCCTCTCAGTCACCTGATCACTGCATGACAGGCACGTGATCAGTGCCTGCTGGGCGCGGGATCATGCCTGCTCAGCTGCCTGATAATCGCCAGCTGGGCCGCAGGATTCATGCCTGCTCAGCTGCCTGATAATCGCCAGCTGGGCCGCAGGATTCATGCCTGCTCCGCTGCCTGATAATCGCCAGCTGGGCCGCTGGATTCATGCCTGCTCAGCTGCCTGATAATCGCCAGCTGGGCCGCAGGATTCATGCCTGCTCAGCTGCCTGATAATCGCCAGCTGGGCCGCTGGATTCATGCCTGCTCAGCTGCCTGATAATCGCCAGCTGGGCCGCAGGATTCATGCCTGCTCAGCTGCTTGATTCTTGCCTGCTGAGGCACATGATCCGTGCAGGAGAGCTACCTGATCAGCACATGAGTAGTCACATGATCAGCACCACTCAGTCACCTGATCACTGCATGACAGGCACGTGATCAGTGCCTGCTGAGGTGGGGGATTAGCGCCTGCTCAGCTGCCTGATAATCACCAGCTGGGCCGCAGGATTCATGCCTGCTCAGCTGCCTGATAATCGCCAGCTGGGCCGCAGGATTCATGCCTGCTCAGCTGCCTGATAATCGCCAGCTGGGCCGCAGGATTCATGCCTGCTCAGCTGCCTGATAATCGCCAGCTGGGCCGCAGGATTCATGCCTGCTCAGCTGCCTGATAATCGCCAGCTGGGCCGCAGGATTCATGCCTGCTCAGCTGCCTGATAATCGCCAGCTGGGCCGCAGGATTCATGCCTGCTCAGCTGCCTGATAATCGCCAGCTGGGCCGCAGGATTCATGCCTGCTCAGCTGCCTGATAATCGCCAGCTGGGCCGCAGGATTCATGCCTGCTCAGCTGCCTGATAATCGCCAGCTGGGCCGCAGGATTCATGCCTGCTCAGCTGCCTGATAATCGCCAGCTGGGCCGCAGGATTCATGCCTGCTCAGCTGCCTGATAATCGCCAGCTGGGCCGCAGGATTCATGCCTGCTCAGCTGCCTGATAATCGCCAGCTGGGCCGCTGGATTCATGCCTGCTCAGCTGCCTGATAACCGACAGCTGGGCCGCAGGATTCATGCCTGCTCAGCTGCCTGATAATCGCCAGCTGGGCCGCAGGATTCATGCCTGCTCAGCTGCCTGATAATCGCCAGCTGGGCCGCAGGATTCATGCCTGCTCAGCTGCCTGATAATCGCCAGCTGGGCCGCTGGATTCATGCCTGCTCAGCTGCCTGATAATCGCCAGCTGGGCCGCAGGATTCATGCCTGCTCAGCTGCCTGATAATCGCCAGCTGGGCCGCAGGATTCATGCCTGCTCAGCTGCCTGATAATCGCCAGCTGGGCCGCAGGATTCATGCCTGCTCAGCTGCTTGATTCTTGCCTGCTGAGGCACATGATCCGTGCAGGAGAGCTACCTGATCAGCACATGAGCAGTCACATGATCAGCGCCTCTCAGTCACCTGATCACTGCATGACAGGCACGTGATCAGTGCCTGCTGAGGTGCGGGATCAGCGCCTGCTCAGCTGCCTGATAATCGCCAGCTGGGCCGCAGGATTCATGCCTGCTCAGCTGCCTGATAATCGCCAGCTGGGCCGCAGGATTCATGCCTGCTCAGCTGCCTGATAATCGCCAGCTGGGCCGCTGGATTCATGCCTGCTCAGCTGCCTGATAATCGCCAGCTGGGCCGCAGGATTCATGCCTGCTCAGCTGCCTGATAATCGCCAGCTGGGCCGCTGGATTCATGCCTGCTCAGCTGCCTGATAATCGCCAGCTGGGCCGCTGGATTCATGCCTGCTCAGCTGCCTGATAACCGACAGCTGGGCCGCAGGATTCATGCCTGCTCAGCTGCCTGATAATCGCCAGCTGGGCCGCTGGATTCATGCCTGCTCAGCTGCCTGATAATCGCCAGCTGGGCCGCAGGATTCATGCCTGCTCAGCTGCCTGATAATCGCCAGCTGGGCCGCTGGATTCATGACTGCTCAGCTGCCTGATAATCGCCAGCTGGGCCGCAGGATTCATGCCTGCTCAGCTGCCTGATAATCGCCAGCTGGGCCGCAGGATTCATGCCTGCTCAGCTGCCTGATAATCGCCAGCTGGGCCGCAGGATTCATGCCTGCTCAGCTGCTTGATTCTTGCCTGCTGAAGCACATGATCCGTGCAGGAGAGCTACCTGATCAGCACATGAGCAGTCACATTATCAGCGCCTCTCAGTCACCTGATCACTGCATGACAGGCACGTGATCAGTGCCTGCTGATGTGCGGGATTAGCGCCTGCTCAGCTGCCTGATAATCGCCAGCTAGGCCGCAGGATTCATGACTGCTCAGCTGCCGGATAATCGCCAGCTGGGCCGCAGGATTCATGCCTGCTCAGCTGCCTGATAATCGCCAGCTGGGCCGCAGGATTCATGCCTGCTCAGCTGCCTGATAATCGCCAGCTGGGCCGCAGGATTCATGCCTGCTCAGCTGCCTGATAATCGCCAGCTGGGCCGCAGGATTCATGCCTGCTCAGCTGCCTGATAATCGCCAGCTGGGCCGCAGGATTCATGCCTGCTCAGCTGGCTGATAATCGCCAGCTGGGCCTCAGGATTCATGCCTGCTCAGCTGCCTGATAATCGCCAGCTGGGCCGCAGGATTCATGCCTGCTCAGCTGCCTGATAATCGCCAGCTGGGCCGCAGGATTCATGCCTGCTCAGCTGCCTGATAATCGCCAGCTGGGCCGCAGGATTCATGCCTGCTCAGCTGCCTGATAATCGCCAACTGGGCCGCAGGATTCATGCCTGCTCAGCTGCCTGATAATCGCCAGCTGGGCCGCAGGATTCATGCCTGCTCAGCTGCCTGATAATCGCCAGCTGGGCCGCAGGATTCATGCCTGCTCAGCTGCCTGATAAGCGCCAGCTGGGCAGTCACATGATCAGCTGCCTCTCAGTCACCTGATCACGCATGACAGGCACGTGCTCAGTGCCTGCTAATCGGCTGCCGCAGGATTCATGCCTGCTCAGCTGCCTGATAATCGCCAGCTGGGCCGCAGGATTCATGCCTGCTCAGCTGCCTGATAATCGCCAGCTGGGCCGCAGGATTCATGCCTGCTCAGCTGCCTGATAATCGCCAGCTGGGCCGCAGGATTCATGCCTGATCAGCTACCTGATAACCGTCAGCTGGGCCGCAGGATTCATGCCTGATCAGCTGCCTGATAATCGCGAGCTGGGCCGCAGGATTCATGCCTGCTCAGCTGCCTGATAATCGCCAGCTGGGCCGCAGGATTCATGCCTGATCAGCTACCTGATAACCGCCAGCTGGGCCGCAGGATTCATGCCTGCTCAGCTGCCTGATAATCGCCAGCTGGGCCGCAGGATTCATGCCTGCTCAGCTGCCTGATAATCGCCAGCTGGGCCGCAGGATTCATGCCTGCTCAGCTGCCTGATAATCGCCAGCTGGGCCGCAGGATTCATGCCTGCTCAGCTGCTTGATTCTTGCCTGCTGAGGCACATGATCCGTGCAGGAGAGCTGCCTGATCAGCACATGAGCAGTCACATGATCAGCGCCTCTCAGTCACCTGATCACTGCATGACAGGCACGTGATCAGTGCCTGCTGAGGTGCGGGATCAGCGCCTGATCAGCTGCCTGATAATCGCCAGCTGGGCCGCAGGATTCAGGCCTGCTCAGCTGCCTGATAATCGCCAGCTGGGCCGCAGGATTCATGCCTGCTCAGCTGCCTGATAATCGCCAGCTGGGCCGCAGGATTCATGCCTGCTCAGCTGCCTGATAATCGCCAGCTGGGCCGCAGGATTCATGCCTGCTCAGCTGCCTGATAATCGCCAGCTGGGCCGCAGGATTCATGCCTGCTCAGCTGCCTGATAATCGCCAGCTGGGCCGCAGGATTCATGCCTGCTCAGCTGCCTGATAATCGCCAGCTGGGCCGCTGGATTCATGCCTGCTCAGCTGCCTGATAATCGCCAGCTGGGCCGCAGGATTCATGCCTGCTCAGCTGCCTGATAATCGCCAGCTGGGCCGCTGGATTCATGCCTGCTCAGCTGCCTGATAATCGCCAGCTGGGCCGCAGGATTCATGCCTGCTCAGCTGCATGATAATAGCCTGCTGAGGCACAGGATACATGCCTGCTCAGCTACCTGATCAGCACATGAGTAGTCACATGATCAGCGCCTCTCAGTCACCTGATCACTGCATGACAGGCACGTGATCAGTGCCTGCTGAGGTGCGGGATTCATGCCTGCTCAGCTGCCTGATAATCGCCAGCTGGGCCGCAGGATTCATGCCTGCTCAGCTGCCTGATAATCGCCAGCTGGGCCGCAGGATTCATGCCTGCTCAGCTGCCTGATAACCCCCAGCTGGGCCGCAGGATTCATGCCTGCTCAGCTGCCTGATAATCGCCAGCTGGGCTGCAGGATTCATGCCTGCTCAGCTGCTTGATTCTTGCCTGCTGAGGCACATGATCCGTGCAGGAGAGCTACCTGATCAGCACATGAGCAGTCACATGATCAGCGCCTCTCAGTCACCTGATCACTGCATGACAGGCACGTGATCAGTGCCTGCTGAGGTGCGGGATCAGCGCCTGCTCAGCTGCCTGATAATCGCCAGCTGGGCCGCAGGATTCATGCCTGCTCAGCTGCCTGATAATCGCCAGCTGGGCCGCAGGATTCATGCCTGCTCAGCTGCCTGATAATCGCCAGCTGGGCCGCAGGATTCATGCCTGCTCAGCTGCCTGATAATCGCCAGCTGGGCCGCAGGATTCATGCCTGCTCAGCTGCCTGATAATCGCCAGCTGGGCCGCAGGATTCATGCCTGCTCAGCTGCCTGATAATCGCCAGCTGGGCCGCTGGATTCATGCCTGCTCAGCTGCCTGATAATCGCCAGCTGGGCCGCTGGATTCATGCCTGCTCAGCTGCCTGATAACCGACAGCTGGGCCGCAGGATTCATGCCTGCTCAGCTGCCTGATAATCGCCAGCTGGGCCGCTGGATTCATGCCTGCTCAGCTGCCTGATAATCGCCAGCTGGGCCGCAGGATTCATGCCTGCTCAGCGGCCTGATAATCGCCAGCTGGGCCGCTGGATTCATGCCTGCTCAGCTGCCTGATAATCGCCAGCTGGGCCGCAGGATTCATGCCTGCTCAGCTGGCTGATAATCGCCAGCTGGGCCGCAGGATTCATGCCTGCTCAGCTGCCTGATAATCGCCAGCTGGGCTGCAGGATTCATGCCTGCTCAGCTGCCTGATTCTTGCCTGCTGAGGCACATGATCCGTGCAGGAGAGCTACCTGATCAGCACATGAGCAGTCACATGATCAGCGCCTCTCAGTCACCTGATCACTGCATGACAGGCACGTGATCAGTGCCTGCTGAGGAGCGGGATCAGCGCCTGCTCAGCTGCCTGATAATCGCCAGCTGGGCCGCAGGATTCATGCCTGCTCAGCTGCCTGATAATCGCCAGCTGGGCCGCAGGATTCATGCCTGCTCAGCTGCCTGATAATCGCCAGCTGGGCCGCTGGATTCATGCCTGCTCAGCTGCCTGATAATCGCCAGCTGGGCCGCAGGATTCATGCCTGCTCAGCTGCCTGATAATCGCCAGCTGGGCCGCTGGATTCATGCCTGCTCAGCTGCCTGATAATCGCCAGCTGGGCCGCTGGATTCATGCCTGCTCAGCTGCCTGATAACCGACAGCTGGGCCACAGGATTCATGCCTGCTCAGCTGCCTGATAATCGCCAGCTGGGCCGCTGGATTCATGCCTGCTCAGCTGCCTGATAATCGCCAGCTGGGCCGCAGGATTCATGCCTGCTCAGCTGCCTGATAATCGCCAGCTGGGCCGCTGGATTCATGCCTGCTCAGCTGCCTGATAATCGCCAGCTGGGCCGCAGGATTCATGCCTGCTCAGCTGCCTGATAATCGCCAGCTGGGCCGCAGGATTCATGCCTGCTCAGCTGCCTGATAATCGCCAGCTGGGCCGCAGGATTCATGCCTGCTCAGCTGCTTGATTCTTGCCTGCTGAAGCACATGATCCGTGCAGGAGAGCTACCTGATCAGCACATGAGCAGTCACATTATCAGCGCCTCTCAGTCACCTGATCACTGCATGACAGGCACGTGATCAGTGCCTGCTGATGTGCGGGATTAGCGCCTGCTCAGCTGCCTGATAATCGCCAGCTAGGCCGCAGGATTCATGCCTGCTCAGCTGCCTGATAATCGCCAGCTGGGCCGCAGGATTCATGCCTGCTCAGCTGCCTGATAATCGCCAGCTGGGCCGCAGGATTCATGCCTGCTCAGCTGCCTGATAATCGCCAGCTGGGCCGCAGGATTCATGCCTGCTCAGCTGCCTGATAATCGCCAGCTGGGCCGCAGGATTCATGCCTGCTCAGCTGCCTGATAATCGCCAGCTGGGCCGCAGGATTCATGCCTGCTCAGCTGGCTGATAATCGCCAGCTTGGCCTCAGGATTCATGCCTGCTCAGCTGCCTGATAATCGCCAGCTGGGCCGCAGGATTCATGCCTGCTCAGCTGCCTGATAATCGCCAGCTGGGCCGCAGGATACATGCCTGCTCAGCTGCCTGATAATCGCCAGCTGGGCCGCAGGATTCATGCCTGCTCAGCTGCCTGATAATCGCCAACTGGGCCGCAGGATTCATGCCTGCTCAGCTGCCTGATAATCGCCAGCTGGGCCGCAGGATTCATGCCTGCTCAGCTGCTTGATTCTTGCCTGCTGAGGCACATGATCCGTGCAGGAAAGCTACCTGATCAGCACATGAGCAGTCACATGATCAGGGCCTCTCAGTCACCTGATCACTGCATGACAGGCACGTGATCAGTGCCTGCTGAGGTGCGGGATCAGCGCCTGCTCAGCTGCCTGATAATCGCCAGCTGGGCCGCAGGATTCATGCCTGCTCAGCTGCCTGATAATCGCCAGCTGGGCCGCAGGATTCATGCCTGCTCAGCTGCCTGATAACGCCAGCTGGGCCGCAGGATTCATGCCTGCTCAGCTGCCTGATAATCGCCAGCTGGGCCGCTGGATTCATGCCTGCTCAGCTGCCTGATAATCGCCAGCTGGGCCGCAGGATTCATGCCTGATCAGCTACCTGATAACCGCCAGCTGGGCCGCAGGATTCATGCCTGCTCAGCTGCCTGATAATCGCCAGCTGGGCCGCAGGATTCATGCCTGCTCAGCTGCCTGATAATCGCCAGCTGGGCCGCAGGATTCATGCCTGCTCAGCTGCCTGATAATCGCCAGCTGGGCCGCAGGATTCATGCCTGCTCAGCTGCTTGATTCTTGCCTGCTGAGGCACATGATCCGTGCAGGAGAGCTCCCTGATCAGCACATGAGCAGTCACATGATCAGCGCCTCTCAGTCACCTGATCACTGCATGACAGGCACGTGATCAGTGCCTGCGAGGTGCGGGATCAGCGCCTGCTCAGCTGCCTGATAATCGCCAGCTGGGCCGCAGGATTCATGCCTGCTCAGCTGCCTGATAATCGCCAGCTGGGCCGCAGGATTCATGCCTGCTCAGCTGCCTGATAACGCCAGCTGGGCCGCAGGATTCATGCCTGCTCAGCTGCCTGATAATCGCCAGCTGGGCCGCAGGATTCATGCCTACTCAGCTGCCTGATAATCGCCAGCTGGGCCGCAGGATTCATGCCTGCTCAGCTGCCTGATAACCGCCAGCTGGGCGGCAGGATTCATGCCTGCTCAGCTGTCTGATAATCGCCAGCTGGGCCGCTGGATTCATGCCTGCTCAGCTGCCTGATAATCGCCAGCTGGGCCGCAGGATTCATGCCTGCTCAGCTGCCTGATAATCGCCAGCTGGGCCGCTGGATTCATGCCTGCTCAGCTGCCTGATAATCGCCAGCTGGGCCACAGGATTCATGCCTGCTCAGCTGCTTGATTCTTGCCTGCTGAGGCACATGATCCGTGCAGGAGAGCTACCTGATCAGCACATGAGTAGTCACATGATCAGCGCCTCTCAGTCACCTGATCACTGCATGACAGGCACGTGATCAGTGCCTGCTGAGGTGCGGGATTAGCGCCTGCTCAGCTGCCTGAGAATCGCCAGCTGGGCCGCAGGATTCATGCCTGCCAGCTGCCTGATAATCGCCAGCTGGGCCGCAGGATTCATGCCTGCTCAGCTGCCTGATAACCCCCAGCTGGGCCGCAGGATTCATGCCTGCTCAGCTGCCTGATAATCGCCAGCTGGGCTGCAGGATTCATGCCTGCTCAGCTGCTTGATTCTTGCCTGCTGAGGCACATGATCCGTGCAGGAGAGCTACCTGATCAGCACATGAGCAGTCACATGATCAGCGCCTCTCAGTCACCTGATCACTGCATGACAGGCACGTGATCAGTGCCTGCTGAGGTGCGGGATCAGCGCCTGCTCAGCTGCCTGATAATCGCCAGCTGGGCCGCAGGATTCATGCCTGCTCAGCTGCCTGATAATCGCCAGCTGGGCCGCAGGATTCATGCCTGCTCAGCTGCCTGATAATCGCCAGCTGGGCCGCAGGATTCATGCCTGCTCAGCTGCCTGATAATCGCCAGCTGGGCCGCAGGATTCATGCCTGCTCAGCTGCCTGATAATCGCCAGCTGGGCCGCAGGATTCATGCCTGCTCAGCTGCCTGATAATCGCCAGCTGGGCCGCTGGATTCATGCCTGCTCAGCTGCCTGATAATCGCCAGCTGGGCCGCTGGATTCATGCCTGCTCAGCTGCCTGATAACCGACAGCTGGGCCGCAGGATTCATGCCTGCTCAGCTGCCTGATAATCGCCAGCTGGGCCGCTGGATTCATGCCTGCTCAGCTGCCTGATAATCGCCAGCTGGGCCGCAGCATTCATGCCTGCTCAGCTGCCTGATAATCGCCAGCTGGGCCCCTGGATTCATGCCTGCTCAGCTGCCTGATAATCGCCAGCTGGGCCGCAGGATTCATGCCTGCTCAGCTGCCTGATAATCGCCAGCTGGGCCGCAGGATTCATGCCTGCTCAGCTGCCTGATAATCGCCAGCTGGGCTGCAGGATTCATGCCTGCTCAGCTGCTTGATTCTTGCCTGCTGAGGCACATGATCCGTGCAGGAGAGCTACCTGATCAGCACATGAGCAGTCACATGATCAGCGCCTCTCAGTCACCTGATCACTGCATGACAGGCACGTGATCAGTGCCTGCTGAGGTGCGGGATCAGCGCCTGCTCAGCTGCCTGATAATCGCCAGCTGGGCCGCAGGATTCATGCCTGCTCAGCTGCCTGATAATCGCCAGCTGGGCCGCAGGATTCATGCCTGCTCAGCTGCCTGATAATCGCCAGCTGGGCCGCTGGATTCATGCCTGCTCAGCTGCCTGATAATCGCCAGCTGGGCCGCAGGATTCATGCCTGCTCAGCTGCCTGATAATCGCCAGCTGGGCCGCTGGATTCATGCCTGCTCAGCTGCCTGATAATCGCCAGCTGGGCCGCTGGATTCATGCCTGCTCAGCTGCCTGATAACCGACAGCTGGGCCACAGGATTCATGCCTGCTCAGCTGCCTGATAATCGCCAGCTGGGCCGCTGGATTCATGCCTGCTCAGCTGCCTGATAATCGCCAGCTGGGCCGCAGGATTCATGCCTGCTCAGCTGCCTGATAATCGCCAGCTGGGCCGCTGGATTCATGCCTGCTCAGCTGCCTGATAATCGCCAGCTGGGCCGCAGGATTCATGCCTGCTCAGCTGCCTGATAATCGCCAGCTGGGCCGCAGGATTCATGCCTGCTCAGCTGCATGATAATCGCCAGCTGGGCCGCAGGATTCATGCCTGCTCAGCTGCTTGATTCTTGCCTGCTGAAGCACATGATCCGTGCAGGAGAGCTACCTGATCAGCACATGAGCAGTCACATTATCAGCGCCTCTCAGTCACCTGATCACTGCATGACAGGCACGTGATCAGTGCCTGCTGATGTGCGGGATTAGCGCCTGCTCAGCTGCCTGATAATCGCCAGCTGGGCCGCAGGATTCATGCCTGCTCAGCTGCCGGATAATCGCCAGCTGGGCCGCAGGATTCATGCCTGCTCAGCTGCCTGATAATCGCCAGCTGGGCCGCAGGATTCATGCCTGCTCAGCTGGCTGATAATCGCCAGCTGGGCCTCAGGATTCATGCCTGCTCAGCTGCCTGATAATCGCCAGCTGGGCCGCAGGATTCATGCCTGCTCAGCTGCCTGATAATCGCCAGCTGGGCCGCAGGATTCATGCCTGCTCAGCTGGCTGATAACCGCCAGCTGGGCCGCAGGATTCATGCCTGCTCAGCTGCCTGATAATCGCCAACTGGGCCGCAGGATTCATGCCTGCTCAGCTGCCTGATAATCGCCAGCTGGGCCGCAGGATTCATGCCTGCTCAGCTGCTTGATTCTTGCCTGCTGAGGCACATGATCCGTGCAGGAAAGCTACCTGATCAGCACATGAGCAGTCACATGATCAGGGCCTCTCAGTCACCTGATCACTGCATGACAGGCACGTGATCAGTGCCTGCTGAGGTGCGGGATCAGCGCCTGCTCAGCTGCCTGATAATCGCCAGCTGGGCCGCAGGATTCATGCCTGCTCAGCTGCCTGATAATCGCCAGCTGGGCCGCAGGATTCATGCCTGATCAGCTACCTGATAACCGCCAGCTGGGCCGCAGGATTCATGCCTGCTCAGCTGCCTGATAATCGCCAGCTGGGCCGCTGGATTCATGCCTGCTCAGCTGCCTGATAATCGCCAGCTGGGCCGCAGGATTCATGCCTGCTCAGCTGCCTGATAATCGCCAGCTGGGCCGCAGGATTCATGCCTGCTCAGCTGCTTGATTCTTGCCTGCTGAGGCACATGATCCGTGCAGGAGAGCTACCTGATCAGCACATGAGCAGTCACATGATCAGCGCCTCTCAGTCACCTGATCACTGCATGACAGGCACGTGATCAGTGCCTGCTGAGGTGCGGGATTAGCGCCTGCTCAGCTGCCTGATAATCGCCAGCTGGGCCGCAGGATTCATGCCTGCTCAGCTGCCTGATAATCGCCAGCTGGGCCGCAGGATTCATGCCTGCTCAGCTGCCTGATAATCGCCAGCTGGGCCGCAGGATTCATGCCTGCTCAGCTGCCTGATAATCGCCAGCTGGGCCGCAGGATTCATGCCTGCTCAGCTGCCTGATAACCGCCAGCTGGGCGGCAGGATTCATGCCTGCTCAGCTGCCTGATAATCGCCAGCTGGGCCGCTGGATTCATGCCTGCTCAGCTGCCTGATAATCGCCAGCTGGGCCGCAGGATTCATGCTTGCTCAGCTGCCTGATAATCGCCAGCTGGGCCGCTGGATTCATGCCTGCTCAGCTGCCTGATAATCGCCAGCTGGGCCACAGGATTCATGCCTGCTCAGCTGCTTGATTCTTGCCTGCTGAGGCACATGATCCGTGCAGGAGAGCTACCTGATCAGCACATGAGTAGTCACATGATCAGCGCCTCTCAGTCACCTGATCACTGCATGACAGGCACGTGATCAGTGCCTGCTGAGGTGCGGGATTAACGCCTGCTCAGCTGCCTGAGAATCGCCAGCTGGGCCGCAGGATTCATGCCTGCTCAGCTGCCTGATAATCGCCAGCTGGGCCGCAGGATTCATGCCTGCTCAGCTGCCTGATAATCGCCAGCTGGGCCACAGGATTCATGCCTGCTCAGCTGCCTGATAATCGCCAGCTGGGCCGCAGGATTCATGCCTGCTCAGCTGCCTGATAATCGCCAACTGGGCCGCAGGATTCATGCCTGCTCAGCTGCCTGATAATCGCCAGCTGGGCCTCAGGATTCATGCCTGCTCAGCTGCCTGATAATCGCCAGCTGGGCCGCAGGATTCATGCCTGCTCAGCTGCCTGATAATCGCCAGCTGGGCCGCAGGATTCATGCCTGCTCAGCTGCCTGATAATCGCCAGCTGGGCCGCAGGATTCATGCCTGCTCAGCTGCCTGATAATCGCCAGCTGGGCCGCAGGATTCATGCCTGCTCAGCTGCCTGATAATCGCCAGCTGGGCCGCAGGATTCATGCCTGCTCAGCTGCTTGATTCTTGACTGCTGAGGCACATGATCCGTGCAGGAAAGCTACCTGATCAGCACATGAGCAGTCACATGATCAGGGCCTCTCAGTCACCTGATCACTGCATGACAGGCACGTGATCAGTGCCTGCTGAGGTGCGGGATCAGCGCCTGCTCAGCTGCCTGATAATCGCCAGCTGGGCCGCAGGATTCATGCCTGCTCAGCTGCCTGATAATCGCCAGCTGGGCCGCAGGATTCATGCCTGATCAGCTACCTGATAACCGCCAGCTGGGCCGCAGGATTCATGCCTGCTCAGCTGCCTGATAATCGCCAGCTGGGCCGCAGGATTCATGCCTGCTCAGCTGCCTGATAATCGCCAGCTGGGCCGCAGGATTCATGCCTGCTCAGCTGCCTGATAACGCCAGCTGGGCCGCAGGATTCATGCCTGCTCAGCTGCCTGATAATCGCCAGCTGGGCCGCAGGATTCATGCCTGCTCAGCTGCCTGATAATCGCCAGCTGGGCCGCAGGATTCATGCCTGCTCAGCTGCCTGATAATCGCCAGCTGGGCCGCAGGATTCATGCCTGCTCAGCTGCCTGATAATCGCCAGCTGGGCCGCAGGATTCATGCCTGCTCAGCTGCCTGATAATCGCCAGCTGGGCCGCAGGATTCATGCCTGCTCAGCTGCCTGATAATCGCCAGCTGGGCCGCTGGATTCATGCCTGCTCAGCTGCCTGATAATCGCCAGCTGGGCCGCAGGATTCATGCCTGCTCAGCTGCTGATTCTTGCCTGCTGAGGCACATGATCCGTGCAGGAGAGCTACCTGATCAGCACATGAGTAGTCACATGATCAGCGCCTCTCAGTCACCTGATCACTGCATGACAGGCACGTGATCAGTGCCTGCTGAGGTGCGGGATTAGCGCCTGCTCAGCTGCCTGAGAATCGCCAGCTGGGCCGCAGGATTCATGCCTGCTCAGCTGCCTGATAACCCCCAGCTGGGCCGCAGGATTCATGCCTGCTCAGCTGCCTGATAATCGCCAGCTGGGCTGCAGGATTCATGCCTGCTCAGCTGCTTGATTCTTGCCTGCTGAGGCACATGATCCGTGCAGGAGAGCTACCTGATCAGCACATGAGCAGTCACATGATCAGCGCCTCTCAGTCACCTGATCACTGCATGACAGGCACGTGATCAGTGCCTGCTGAGGTGCGGGATCAGCGCCTGCTCAGCTGCCTGATAATCGCCAGCTGGGCCGCAGGATTCATGCCTGCTCAGCTGCCTGATAATCGCCAGCTGGGCCGCAGGATTCATGCCTGCTCAGCTGCCTGATAATCGCCAGCTGGGCCGCAGGATTCATGCCTGCTCAGCTGCCTGATAATCGCCAGCTGGGCCGCAGGATTCATGCCTGCTCAGCTGCCTGATAATCGCCAGCTGGGCCGCAGGATTCATGCCTGCTCAGCTGCCTGATAATCGCCAGCTGGGCCGCTGGATTCATGCCTGCTCAGCTGCCTGATAATCGCCAGCTGGGCCGCTGGATTCATGCCTGCTCAGCTGCCTGATAACCGACAGCTGGGCCGCAGGATTCATGCCTGCTCAGCTGCCTGATAATCGCCAGCTGGGCCGCTGGATTCATGCCTGCTCAGCTGCCTGATAATCGCCAGCTGGGCCGCAGGATTCATGCCTGCTCAGCTGCCTGATAATCGCCAGCTGGGCCGCAGGATTCATGCCTGCTCAGCTGCCTGATAATCGCCAGCTGGGCCGCTGGATTCATGCCTGCTCAGCTGCTTGATTCTTGCCTGCTGAGGCACATGATCCGTGCAGGAGAGCTACCTGATCAGCACATGAGCAGTCACATGATCAGCGCCTCTCAGTCACCTGATCACTGCATGACAGGCACGTGATCAGTGCCTGCTGAGGTGCGGGATCAGCGCCTGCTCAGCTGCCTGATAATCGCCAGCTGGGCCGCAGGATTCATGCCTGCTCAGCTGCCTGATAACCGCCAGCTGGGACGCACGATTCATGCCTGCTCAGCTGCCTGATAACCGCCAGCTGGGCCGCTGGATTCATGCCTGCTCAGCTGCCTGATAATCGCCAGCTGGGCCGCAGGATTCATGCCTGCTCAGCTGCCTGATAATCGCCAGCTGGGCCCCAGGATTCATGCCTGCTCAGCTGCCTGATAATCGCCAGCTGGGCCGCAGGATTCATGCCTGCTCAGCTGCCTGATTCTTGCCTGCTGAGGCACATGATCCGTGCAGGAGAGCTACCTGATCAGCACACGTGTAGTCACATGATCAGCGCCTCTCAGTCACCTGATCACTGCATGACAGGCACATGATCAGTGCCTGCTGCGGTGCAGGATCAGCGCCTGCTCACCTGCTTGATAATCGCCAGCTGGGCCGCAGGATTCATGCCTGCTCGGCTGCCTGATAATCGCCAGCTGGGCCGCAAGATTCATGCCTGCTCGGCTGCCTGATAATCGCCAGCTGGGCCGCAGGATTCATGCCTGCTCGGCTGCCTGATAATCGCCAGCTGGGCCGCAGGATTCATGCCTGCTCGGCTGCCTGATAATCGCCAGCTGGGCCGCAGGATTCATGCCTGCTCAGCTGCTTGATTCTTGCCTGCTGAGGCACATGATCCGTGCAGGAGAGCTACCTCATCAGCACATGTGCAGTCACATGATCAGCGCCTCTCAGTCACCTGATCACTGCATGAGAGGCACGTGATCAGTGCCTGCGGCGGTGCGGGATCAGCGCCTGCTCAGCTGCCTGATAATCGCCAGCTGGGCCGCAGGATTCATGCCTGCTCGGCTGCCTGATAATCGCCAGCTGGGCCGCAAGATTCATGCCTGCTCGGCTGCCTGATAATCGCCAGCTGGGCCGCAGGATTCATGCCTGCTCGGCTGCCTGATAATCGCCAGCTGGGCCGCAGGATTCATGCCTGCTCGGCTGCCTGATAATCGCCAGCTGGGCCGCAGGATTCATGCCTGCTCGGCTGCCTGATAATCGCCAGCTGGGCCGCAGGATTCATGCCTGCTCAGCTGCCTGATAATCGCCAGCTGGGCCGCAGGATTCATGCCTGCTCGGCTGCCTGATAATCGCCAGCTGGGCCGCAGGATTCATGCCTGCTCGGCTGCCTGATAATCGCCAGCTGGGCCGCAGGATTCATGCCTGCTCAGCTGCTTGATTCTTGCCTGCTGAGGCACATGATCCGTGCAGGAGAGCTACCTCATCAGCACATGTGCAGTCACATGATCAGCGCCTCTCAGTCACCTGATCACTGCATGAGAGGCACGTGATCAGTGCCTGCTGCGGTGCGGGATCAGCGCCTGCTCACCTGCTTGATAATCGCCAGCTGGGCCGCAGGATTCATGCCTGCTCGGCTGCCTGATAATCGCCAGCTGGGCCGCAAGATTCATGCCTGCTCGGCTGCCTGATAATCGCCAGCTGGGCCGCAGGATTCATGCCTGCTCGGCTGCCTGATAATCGCCAGCTGGGCCGCAGGATTCATGCCTGCTCGGCTGCCTGATAATCGCCAGCTGGGCCGCAGGATTCATGCCTGCTCGGCTGCCTGATAATCGCCAGCTGGGCCGCAGGATTCATGCCTGCTCAGCTGCTTGATTCTTGCCTGCTGAGGCACATGATCCGTGCAGGAGAGCTACCTGATCAGCACATGTGCAGTCACATGATCAGCGCCTCTCAGTCACCTGATCACTGCATGACAGGCACGTGATCAGTGCCTGCCGCGGTGCAGGATCAGCGCCTCCTCACCTGCTTGATAATCGCCAGCTGGGCCGCAGGATTCATGCCTGCTCAGCTGCCTGATAATCGCCAGCTGGGCCGCAGGATTCATGCCTGCTCGGCTGCCTGATAATCGCCAGCTGGGCCGCAGGATTCATGCCTGCTCAGCTGCTTGATTCTTGCCTGCTGAGGCACATGATCCGTGCAGGAGAGCTACCTGATCAGCACATGTGCAGTCACATGATCAGCGCCTCTCAGTCACCTGATCACTGCATGACAGGCACGTGATCAGTGCCTGCCGCGGTGCAGGATCAGTGCCTCCTCACCTGCTTGATAATCGCCAGCTGGGCCGCAGGATTCATGCCTGCTCAGCTGCCTGATAATTGCCAGCTGGGCCGCAGGATTCATGCCTGCTCAGCTGCTTGATTCTTGCCTGCTGTGGCACATGATCCGTGCAGGAGAGCTACCTGATCCGCACATGTGCAGTCACATGATCAGCGCCTCTCAGTCACCTGATCACTGCATGAGAGGCACGTGATCAGTGCCTGCCACGGTGCGGGATCAGCGCCTGCTCACCTGCTTGATAATCGCCAGCTGGGCCGCAGGATTCATGCCTGCTGGGCTGCCTGATAATCGCCAGCTGGGCCGCAGGATTCATGCCTGCTCGGCTGCCTGATAATCGCCAGCTGGGCCGCAGGATTCATGCCTGCTCGGCTGCCTGATAATCGCCAGCTGGGCCGCAGGATTCATGCCTGCTCGGCTGCCTGATAATCGCCAGCTGGGCCGCAGGATTCATGCCTGCTCGGCTGCCTGATAATCGCCAGCTGGGCCGCAGGATTCATGCCTGCTCGGCTGCCTGATAATCGCCAGCTGGGCCGCAGGATTCATGCCTGCTCGGCTGCCTGATAATCGCCAGCTGGGCCGCAGGATTCATGCCTGCTCAGCTGCCTGATAATCGCCAGCTGGGCCGCAGGATTCATGCCTGCTCAGCTGCCTGATAATCGCCAGCTGGGCCGCAGGATTCATGCCTGCTCGGCTGCCTGATAATCGCCAGCTGGGCCGCAGGATTCATGCCTGCTTGGCTGCCTGATAATCGCCAGCTGGGCCGCAGGATTCATGCCTGCTCAGCTGCTTGATTCTTGCCTGCTGAGGCACATGATCCGTGCAGGAGAGCTACCTCATCAGCACATGTGCAGTCACATGATCAGCGCCTCTCAGTCACCTGATCACTGCATGAGAGGCACGTGATCAGTGCCTGCCGCGGTGCGGGATCAGCGCCTGCTCACCTGCTTGATAATCGCCAGCTGGGCCGCAGGATTCATGCCTGCTCGGCTGCCTGATAATCGCCAGCTGGGCCGCAAGATTCATGCCTGCTCGGCTGCCTGATAATCGCCAGCTGGGCCGCAGGATTCATGCCTGCTCGGCTGCCTGATAATCGCCAGCTGGGCCGCAGGATTCATGCCTGCTCGGCTGCCTGATAATCGCCAGCTGGGCCGCAGGATTCATGCCTGCTCGGCTGCCTGATAATCGCCAGCTGGGCCGCAGGATTCATGCCTGCTCAGCTGCTTGATTCTTGCCTGCTGAGGCACATGATCCGTGCAGGAGAGCTACCTGATCAGCACATGTGCAGTCACATGATCAGCACCTCTCAGTCACCTGATCACTGCATGACAGGCACGTGATCAGTGCCTGCCGCGGTGCAGGATCAGCGCCTCCTCAACTGCTTGATAATCGCCAGCTGGGCAGCAGGATTCATGCCTGCTCAGCTGCCTGATAATCGACAGCTGGGCCGCAGGATTCATGCCTGCTCGGCTGCCTGATAATCGCCAGCTGGGCCGCAGGATTCATGCCTGCTCGGCTGCCTGATAATCGCCAGCTGGGCCGCAGGATTCATGCCTGCTCGGCTGCCTGATAATCGCCAGCTGGGCCGCAGGATTCATGCCTGCTCGGCTGCCTGATAATCGCCAGCTGGGCCGCAGGATTCATGCCTGCTCGGCTGCCTGATAATCGCCAGCTGGGCCGCAGGATTCATGCCTGCTCAGCTGCTTGATTCTTGCCTGCTGAGGCACATGATCCGTGCAGTAGAGCTACCTCATCAGCACATGTGCAGTCCCATGATCAGCGCCTCTCAGTCACCTGATCACTGCATGAGAGGCACGTGATCAGTGCCTGCCGCAGTGCGGGATCAGCGCCTGCTCACCTGCTTGATAATCGCCAGCTGGGCCGCAGGATTCATGCCTGCTCAGCTGCCTGATAATCGCCAGCTGGGCCGCAGGATTCATGCCTGCTCGGCTGCCTGATAATCGCCAGCTGGGCCGCAAGATTCATGCCTGCTCAGCTGCCTGATAATCGCCAGCTGGGCCGCAGGATTCATGCCTGCTCGGCTGCCTGATAATCGCCAGCTGGGCCGCAGGATTCATGCCTGCTCGGCTGCCTGATAATCGCCAGCTGGGCCGCAGGATTCATGCCTGCTCGGCTGCCTGATAATCGCCAGCTGGGCCGCAGGATTCATGCCTGCTCGGCTGCCTGATAATCGCCAGCTGGGCCGCAGGATTCATGCCTGCTCAGCTGCTTGATTCTTGCCTGCTGAGGCACATGATCCGTGCAGGAGAGCTACCTGATCAGCACATGTGCAGTCACATGATCAGCGCCTCTCAGTCACCTGATCACTGCATGACAGGCACGTGATCAGTGCCTGCCGCGGTGCAGGATCAGCGCCTCCTCACCTGCTTGATAATCGCCAGCTGGGTCGCAGGATTCATGCCTGCTCAGCTGCCTGATAATCGCCAGCTGGGCCGCAGGATTCATGCCTGCTCAGCTGCTTGATTCTTGCCTGCTGAGGCACATGATCCGTGCAGGAGAGCTACCTGATCAGCACATGTGCAGTCACATGATCAGCACCTCTCAGTCACCTGATCACTGCATGACAGGCACGTGATCAGTGCCTGCCGCGGTGCAGGATCAGCGCCTCCTCACCTGCTTGATAATCGCCAGCTGGGCCGCAGGATTCATGCCTGCTCAGCTGCCTGATAATCGCCAGCTGGGCCGCAGGATTCATGCCTGCTCGGCTGCCTGATAATCGCCAGCTGGGCCGCAGGATTCATGCCTGCTCAGCTGCTTGATTCTTGCCTGCTGAGGCACATGATCCGTGCAGGAGAGCTACCTGATCAGCACATGTGCAGTCACATGATCAGCGCCTCTCAGTCACCTGATCACTGCATGACAGGCACGTGATCAGTGCCTGCCGCGGTGCAGGATCAGTGCCTCCTCACCTGCTTGATAATCGCCAGCTGGGCCGCAGGATTCATGCCTGCTCAGCTGCCTGATAATCGCCAGCTGGGCCGCAGGATTCATGCCTGCTCGGCTGCCTGATTCTTGCCTGCTGTGGCACATGATCCGTGCAGGAGAGCTACCTGATCCGCACATGAGCAGTCACATGATCAGCGCCTCTCAGTCACCTGATCACTGCATGACAGGCACGTGATCAGTGCCTGCCGCGGTGCGGGATTAGAGCCTGCTCAGCTGCCTGATAATCGCCAGCTGGGCCGCAGGATTCATGCCTGCTCAGCTGCCTGATAATCGCCAGCTGGGCCGCAGGATTCATGCCTGCTCAGCTGCCTGATAATCGCCAGCTGGGCCGCAGGATTCATGCCTGCTCAGCTGCCTGATAATCGCCAGCTGGGCCGCAGGATTCATGCCTGCTCAGCTGCCTGATTCTTGCCTGCTGAGGCACATGATCCGTGCAGGAGAGCTACCTGATCAGCACACGTGCAGTCACATGATCAGCGCCTCTCAGTCACCTGATCACTGCATGACAGGCACATGATCAGTGCCTGCTGCGGTGCAGGATCAGCGCCTGCTCACCTGCTTGATAATCGCCAGCTGGGCCGCAGGATTCATGCCTGCTCAGCTGCCTGATAATCGCCAGCTGGGCCGCAGGATTCATGCCTGCTCAGCTGCCTGATAATCGCCAGCTGGGCCGCAGGATTCATGCCTGCTCGGCTGCCTGATAATCGCCAGCTGGGCCGCAGGATTCATGCCTGCTCGGCTGCCTGATAATCGCCAGCTGGGCCGCAGGATTCATGCCTGCTCAGCTGCTTGATTCTTGCCTGCTGAGGCACATGATCCGTGCAGGAGAGCTACCTCATCAGCACATGTGCAGTCACATGATCAGCGCCTCTCAGTCACCTGATCACTGCATGAGAGGCACGTGATCAGTGCCTGCCGCGGTGCGGGATCAGCGCCTGCTCACCTGCTTGATAATCGCCAGCTGGGCCGCAGGATTCATGCCTGCTCGGCTGCCTGATAATCGCCAGCTGGGCCGCAAGATTCATGCCTGCTCGGCTGCCTGATAATCGCCAGCTGGGCCGCAGGATTCATGCCTGCTCGGCTGCCTGATAATCGCCAGCTGGGCCGCAGGATTCATGCCTGCTCGGCTGCCTGATAATCGCCAGCTGGGCCGCAGGATTCATGCCTGCTCGGCTGCCTGATAATCGCCAGCTGGGCCGCAGGATTCATGCCTGCTCAGCTGCTTGATTCTTGCCTGCTGAGGCACATGATCCGTGCAGGAGAGCTACCTGATCAGCACATGTGCAGTCACATGATCAGCGCCTCTCAGTCACCTGATCACTGCATGACAGGCACGTGATCAGTGCCTGCCGCGGTGCAGGATCAGCGCCTCCTCACCTGCTTGATAATCGCCAGCTGCGCCGCAGGATTCATGCCTGCTCAGCTGCCTGATAATCGCCAGCTGGGCCGCAGGATTCATGCCTGCTCGGCTGCCTGATAATCGCCAGCTGGGCCGCAGGATTCATGCCTGCTCGGCTGCCTGATAATCGCCAGCTGGGCCGCAGGATTCATGCCTGCTCGGCTGCCTGATAATCGCCAGCTGGGCCGCAGGATTCATGCCTGCTCGGCTGCCTGATAATCGCCAGCTGGGCCGCAGGATTCATGCCTGCTCGGCTGCCTGATAATCGCCAGCTGGGCCGCAGGATTCATGCCTGCTCAGCTGCTTGATTCTTGCCTGCTGAGGCACATGATCCGTGCAGGAGAGCTACCTCATCAGCACATGTGCAGTCCCATGATCAGCGCCTCTCAGTCACCTGATCACTGCATGAGAGGCACGTGATCAGTGCCTGCCGCAGTGCGGGATCAGCGCCTGCTCACCTGCTTGATAATCGCCAGCTGGGCCGCAGGATTCATGCCTGCTCAGCTGCCTGATAATCGCCAGCTGGGCCGCAGGATTCATGCCTGCTCGGCTGCCTGATAATCGCCAGCTGGGCCGCAGGATTCATGCCTGCTCAGCTGCCTGATAATCGCCAGCTGGGCCGCAGGATTCATGCCTGCTCGGCTGCCTGATAATCGCCAGCTGGGCCGCAGGATTCATGCCTGCTCGGCTGCCTGATAATCGCCAGCTGGGCCGCAGGATTCATGCCTGCTCGGCTGCCTGATAATCGCCAGCTGGGCCGCAGGATTCATGCCTGCTCGGCTGCCTGATAATCGCCAGCTGGGCCGCAGGATTCATGCCTGCTCAGCTGCTTGATTCTTGCCTGCTGAGGCACATGATCCGTGCAGGAGAGCTACCTGATCCGCACATGTGCAGTCACATGATCAGCGCCTCTCAGTCACCTGATCACTGCATGAGAGGCACGTGATCAGTGCCTGCCACGGTGCGGGATCAGCGCCTGCTCACCTGCTTGATAATCGCCAGCTGGGCCGCAGGATTCATGCCTGCTGGGCTGCCTGATAATTGCCAGCTGGGCCGCAGGATTCATGCCTGCTCGGCTGCCTGATAATCGCCAGCTGGGCCGCAGGATTCATGCCTGCTCGGCTGCCTGATAGTCGCCAGCTGGGCCGCAGGATTCATGCCTGCTCAGCTGCCTGATAATCGCCAGCTGGGCCGCAGGATTCATGCCTGCTCGGCTGCCTGATAATCGCCAGCTGGGCCGCAGGATTCATGCCTGCTCGGCTGCCTGATAATCGCCAGCTGGGCCGCAGGATTCATGCCTGCTCGGCTGCCTGATAATCGCCAGCTGGGCCGCAGGATTCATGCCTGCTCGGCTGCCTGATAATCGCCAGCTGGGCCGCAGGATTCATGCCTGCTCAGCTGCTTGATTCTTGCCTGCTGAGGCACATGATCCGTGCCGGAGAGCTACCTGATCCGCACATGTGCAGTCACATGATCAGCGCCTCTCAGTCACCTGATCACTGCATGAGAGGCACGTGATCAGTGCCTGCCACGGTGCGGGATCAGCGCCTGCTCACCTGCTTGATAATCGCCAGCTGGGCCGCAGGATTCATGCCTGCTGGGCTGCCTGATAATTGCCAGCTGGGCCGCAGGATTCATGCCTGCTCGGCTGCCTGATAATCGCCAGCTGGGCCGCAGGATTCATGCCTGCTCGGCTGCCTGATAATCGCCAGCTGGGCCGCAGGATTCATGCCTGCTCGGCTGCCTGATAATCGCCAGCTGGGCCGCAGGATTCATGCCTGCTCGGCTGCCTGATAATCGCCAGCTGGGCCGCAGGATTCATGCCTGCTCGGCTGCCTGATAATCGCCAGCTGGGCCGCAGGATTCATGCCTGCTCGGCTGCCTGATAATCGCCAGCTGGGCCGCAGGATTCATGCCTGCTCGGCTGCCTGATAATCGCCAGCTGGGCCGCAGGATTCATGCCTGCTCAGCTGCTTGATTCTTGCCTGCTGAGGCACATGATCCGTGCAGGAGAGCTACCTCATCAGCACATGTGCAGTCCCATGATCAGCGCCTCTCAGTCACCTGATCACTGCATGAGAGGCACGTGATCAGTGCCTGCCGCAGTGCGGGATCAGCGCCTGCTCACCTGCTTGATAATCGCCAGCTGGGCCGCAGGATTCATGCCTGCTCGGCTGCCTGATAATCGCCAGCTGGGCCGCAGGATTCATGCCTGCTCAGCTGCCTGATAATCGCCAGCTGGGCCGCAGGATTCATGCCTGCTCGGCTGCCTGATTCTTGCCTGCTGTGGCACATGATCCGTGCAGGAGAGCTACCTGATCCGCACATGAGCAGTCACATGATCAGCGCCTCTCAGTCACCTGATCACTGCATGACAGGCACGTGATCAGTGCCTGCCGCGGTGCGGGATTAGCGCCTGCTCAGCTGCCTGATAATCGCCAGCTGGGCCGCAGGATTCATGCCTGCTCAGCTGCCTGATAATCTCCAGCTGGGCCGCAGGATTCATGCCTGCTCAGCTGCCTGATAATCGCCAGCTGGGCCGCAGGATTCATGCCTGCTCAGCTGCCTGATAATCGCCAGCTGGGCCGCAGGATTCATGCCTGCTCAGCTGCCTGATTCTTGCCTGCTGAGGCACATGATCCGTGCAGGAGAGCTACCTGATCAGCACACGTGTAGTCACATGATCAGCGCCTCTCAGTCACCTGATCACTGCATGACAGGCACATGATCAGTGCCTGCTGCGGTGCAGGATCAGCGCCTGCTCACCTGCTTGATAATCGCCAGCTGGGCCGCAGGATTCATGCCTGCTCAGCTGCCTGATAATCGCCAGCTGGGCCGCAGGATTCATGCCTGCTCGGCTGCCTGATAATCGCCAGCTGGGCCGCAGGATTCATGCCTGCTCGGCTGCCTGATAATCGCCAGCTGGGCCGCAGGATTCATGCCTGCTCGGCTGCCTGATAATCGCCAGCTGGGCCGCAGGATTCATGCCTGCTCAGCTGCTTGATTCTTGCCTGCTGAGGCACATGATCCGTGCAGGAGAGCTACCTCATCAGCACATGTGCAGTCACATGATCAGCGCCTCTCAGTCACCTGATCACTGCATGAGAGGCACGTGATCAGTGCCTGCCGCGGTGCGGGATCAGCGCCTGCTCACCTGCTTGATAATCGCCAGCTGGGCCGCAGGATTCATGCCTGCTCGGCTGCCTGATAATCGCCAGCTGGGCCGCAAGATTCATGCCTGCTCGGCTGCCTGATAATCGCCAGCTGGGCCGCAGGATTCATGCCTGCTCGGCTGCCTGATAATCGCCAGCTGGGCCGCAGGATTCATGCCTGCTCGGCTGCCTGATAATCGCCAGCTGGGCCGCAGGATTCATGCCTGCTCGGCTGCCTGATAATCGCCAGCTGGGCCGCAGGATTCATGCCTGCTCAGCTGCTTGATTCTTGCCTGCTGAGGCACATGATCCGTGCAGGAGAGCTACCTGATCAGCACATGTGCAGTCACATGATCAGCGCCTCTCAGTCACCTGATCACTGCATGACAGGCACGTGATCAGTGCCTGCCCCGGTGCAGGATCAGCGCCTCCTCACCTGCTTGATAATCATCAGCTGGGCCGCAGGATTCATGCCTGCTCAGCTGCCTGATAATCGCCAGCTGGGCCGCAGGATTCATGCCTGCTCAGCTGCCTGATAATCGCCAGCTGGGCCACTGGATTCATGCCTGCTCAGCTGCTTGATTCTTGCCTGCTGAGGCACATGATCCGTGCAGGAGAGCTACCTGATCAGCACATGAGCAGTCACATGATCAGCGCCTCTCAGTCACCTGATCACTGCATGACAGGCACGTGATCAGTGCCTGCTGAGGTGCGGGATCAGCGCCTGCTCAGCTGCCTGATAATCGCCAGCTGGGCCGCAGGATTCATGCCTGCTCAGCTGCCTGATAACCGCCAGCTGGGACGCAGGATTCATGCCTGCTCAGCTGCCTGATAATCGCCAGCTGGGCCGCTGGATTCATGCCTGCTCAGCTGCCTGATAATCGCCAGCTGGGCCGCAGGATTCATGCCTGCTCAGCTGCCTGATAATCGCCAGCTGGGCCCCAGGATTCATGCCTGCTCAGCTGCCTGATAATCGCCAGCTGGGCCGCAGGATTCATGCCTGCTCAGCTGCCTGATTCTTGCCTGCTGAGGCACATGATCCGTGCAGGAGAGCTACCTGATCAGCACACGTGTAGTCACATGATCAGCGCCTCTCAGTCACCTGATCACTGCATGACAGGCACATGATCAGTGCCTGCTGCGGTGCAGGATCAGCGCCTGCTCACCTGCTTGATAATCGCCAGCTGGGCCGCAGGATTCATGCCTGCTCAGCTGCCTGATAATCGCCAGCTGGGCCGCAGGATTCATGCCTGCTCGGCTGCCTGATAATCGCCAGCTGGGCCGCAGGATTCATGCCTGCTCGGCTGCCTGATAATCGCCAGCTGGGCCGCAGGATTCATGCCTGCTCGGCTGCCTGATAATCGCCAGCTGGGCCGCAGGATTCATGCCTGCTCAGCTGCTTGATTCTTGCCTGCTGAGGCACATGATCCGTGCAGGAGAGCTACCTCATCAGCACATGTGCAGTCACATGATCAGCGCCTCTCAGTCACCTGATCACTGCATGAGAGGCACGTGATCAGTGCCTGCGGCGGTGCGGGATCAGCGCCTGCTCACCTGCTTGATAATCGCCAGCTGGGCCGCAGGATTCATGCCTGCTCGGCTGCCTGATAATCGCCAGCTGGGCCGCAAGATTCATGCCTGCTCGGCTGCCTGATAATCGCCAGCTGGGCCGCAGGATTCATGCCTGCTCGGCTGCCTGATAATCGCCAGCTGGGCCGCAGGATTCATGCCTGCTCGGCTGCCTGATAATCGCCAGCTGGGCCGCAGGATTCATGCCTGCTCGGCTGCCTGATAATCGCCAGCTGGGCCGCAGGATTCATGCCTGCTCAGCTGCCTGATAATCGCCAGCTGGGCCGCAGGATTCATGCCTGCTCGGCTGCCTGATAATCGCCAGCTGGGCCGCAGGATTCATGCCTGCTCGGCTGCCTGATAATCGCCAGCTGGGCCGCAGGATTCATGCCTGCTCAGCTGCTTGATTCTTGCCTGCTGAGGCACATGATCCGTGCAGGAGAGCTACCTCATCAGCACATGTGCAGTCACATGATCAGCGCCTCTCAGTCACCTGATCACTGCATGAGAGGCACGTGATCAGTGCCTGCCGCGGTGCGGGATCAGCGCCTGCTCACCTGCTTGATAATCGCCAGCTGGGCCGCAGGATTCATGCCTGCTCGGCTGCCTGATAATCGCCAGCTGGGCCGCAAGATTCATGCCTGCTCGGCTGCCTGATAATCGCCAGCTGGGCCGCAGGATTCATGCCTGCTCGGCTGCCTGATAATCGCCAGCTGGGCCGCAGGATTCATGCCTGCTCGGCTGCCTGATAATCGCCAGCTGGGCCGCAGGATTCATGCCTGCTCGGCTGCCTGATAATCGCCAGCTGGGCCGCAGGATTCATGCCTGCTCAGCTGCTTGATTCTTGCCTGCTGAGGCACATGATCCGTGCAGGAGAGCTACCTGATCAGCACATGTGCAGTCACATGATCAGCGCCTCTCAGTCACCTGATCACTGCATGACAGGCACGTGATCAGTGCCTGCCGCGGTGCAGGATCAGCGCCTCCTCACCTGCTTGATAATCGCCAGCTGGGCCGCAGGATTCATGCCTGCTCAGCTGCCTGATAATCGCCAGCTGGGCCGCAGGATTCATGCCTGCTCGGCTGCCTGATAATCGCCAGCTGGGCCGCAGGATTCATGCCTGCTCAGCTGCTTGATTCTTGCCTGCTGAGGCACATGATCCGTGCAGGAGAGCTACCTGATCAGCACATGTGCAGTCACATGATCAGCGCCTCTCAGTCACCTGATCACTGCATGACAGGCACGTGATCAGTGCCTGCCGCGGTGCAGGATCAGTGCCTCCTCACCTGCTTGATAATCGCCAGCTGGGCCGCAGGATTCATGCCTGCTCAGCTGCCTGATAATTGCCAGCTGGGCCGCAGGATTCATGCCTGCTCAGCTGCTTGATTCTTGCCTGCTGTGGCACATGATCCGTGCAGGAGAGCTACCTGATCCGCACATGTGCAGTCACATGATCAGCGCCTCTCAGTCACCTGATCACTGCATGAGAGGCACGTGATCAGTGCCTGCCACGGTGCGGGATCAGCGCCTGCTCACCTGCTTGATAATCGCCAGCTGGGCCGCAGGATTCATGCCTGCTGGGCTGCCTGATAATCGCCAGCTGGGCCGCAGGATTCATGCCTGCTCGGCTGCCTGATAATCGCCAGCTGGGCCGCAGGATTCATGCCTGCTCGGCTGCCTGATAATCGCCAGCTGGGCCGCAGGATTCATGCCTGCTCGGCTGCCTGATAATCGCCAGCTGGGCCGCAGGATTCATGCCTGCTCGGCTGCCTGATAATCGCCAGCTGGGCCGCAGGATTCATGCCTGCTCGGCTGCCTGATAATCGCCAGCTGGGCCGCAGGATTCATGCCTGCTCGGCTGCCTGATAATCGCCAGCTGGGCCGCAGGATTCATGCCTGCTCAGCTGCCTGATAATCGCCAGCTGGGCCGCAGGATTCATGCCTGCTCAGCTGCCTGATAATCGCCAGCTGGGCCGCAGGATTCATGCCTGCTCGGCTGCCTGATAATCGCCAGCTGGGCCGCAGGATTCATGCCTGCTTGGCTGCCTGATAATCGCCAGCTGGGCCGCAGGATTCATGCCTGCTCAGCTGCTTGATTCTTGCCTGCTGAGGCACATGATCCGTGCAGGAGAGCTACCTCATCAGCACATGTGCAGTCACATGATCAGCGCCTCTCAGTCACCTGATCACTGCATGAGAGGCACGTGATCAGTGCCTGCCGCGGTGCGGGATCAGCGCCTGCTCACCTGCTTGATAATCGCCAGCTGGGCCGCAGGATTCATGCCTGCTCGGCTGCCTGATAATCGCCAGCTGGGCCGCAAGATTCATGCCTGCTCGGCTGCCTGATAATCGCCAGCTGGGCCGCAGGATTCATGCCTGCTCGGCTGCCTGATAATCGCCAGCTGGGCCGCAGGATTCATGCCTGCTCGGCTGCCTGATAATCGCCAGCGGGGCCGCAGGATTCATGCCTGCTCGGCTGCCTGATAATCGCCAGCTGGGCCGCAGGATTCATGCCTGCTCAGCTGCTTGATTCTTGCCTGCTGAGGCACATGATCCGTGCAGGAGAGCTACCTGATCAGCACATGTGCAGTCACATGATCAGCACCTCTCAGTCACCTGATCACTGCATGACAGGCACGTGATCAGTGCCTGCCGCGGTGCAGGATCAGCGCCTCCTCAACTGCTTGATAATCGCCAGCTGGGCAGCAGGATTCATGCCTGCTCAGCTGCCTGATAATCGCCAGCTGGGCCGCAGGATTCATGCCTGCTCGGCTGCCTGATAATCGCCAGCTGGGCCGCAGGATTCATGCCTGCTCGGCTGCCTGATAATCGCCAGCTGGGCCGCAGGATTCATGCCTGCTCGGCTGCCTGATAATCGCCAGCTGGGCCGCAGGATTCATGCCTGCTCGGCTGCCTGATAATCGCCAGCTGGGCCGCAGGATTCATGCCTGCTCGGCTGCCTGATAATCGCCAGCTGGGCCGCAGGATTCATGCCTGCTCAGCTGCTTGATTCTTGCCTGCTGAGGCACATGATCCGTGCAGTAGAGCTACCTCATCAGCACATGTGCAGTCCCATGATCAGCGCCTCTCAGTCACCTGATCACTGCATGAGAGGCACGTGATCAGTGCCTGCCGCAGTGCGGGATCAGCGCCTGCTCACCTGCTTGATAATCGCCAGCTGGGCCGCAGGATTCATGCCTGCTCAGCTGCCTGATAATCGCCAGCTGGGCCGCAGGATTCATGCCTGCTCGGCTGCCTGATAATCGCCAGCTGGGCCGCAAGATTCATGCCTGCTCAGCTGCCTGATAATCGCCAGCTGGGCCGCAGGATTCATGCCTGCTCGGCTGCCTGATAATCGCCAGCTGGGCCGCAGGATTCATGCCTGCTCGGCTGCCTGATAATCGCCAGCTGGGCCGCAGGATTCATGCCTGCTCGGCTGCCTGATAATCGCCAGCTGGGCCGCAGGATTCATGCCTGCTCGGCTGCCTGATAATCGCCAGCTGGGCCGCAGGATTCATGCCTGCTCAGCTGCTTGATTCTTGCCTGCTGAGGCACATGATCCGTGCAGGAGAGCTACCTGATCAGCACATGTGCAGTCACATGATCAGCGCCTCTCAGTCACCTGATCACTGCATGACAGGCACGTGATCAGTGCCTGCCGCGGTGCAGGATCAGCGCCTCCTCACCTGCTTGATAATCGCCAGCTGGGTCGCAGGATTCATGCCTGCTCAGCTGCCTGATAATCGCCAGCTGGGCCGCAGGATTCATGCCTGCTCAGCTGCTTGATTCTTGCCTGCTGAGGCACATGATCCGTGCAGGAGAGCTACCTGATCAGCACATGTGCAGTCACATGATCAGCACCTCTCAGTCACCTGATCACTGCATGACAGGCACGTGATCAGTGCCTGCCGCGGTGCAGGATCAGCGCCTCCTCACCTGCTTGATAATCGCCAGCTGGGCCGCAGGATTCATGCCTGCTCAGCTGCCTGATAATCGCCAGCTGGGCCGCAGGATTCATGCCTGCTCGGCTGCCTGATAATCGCCAGCTGGGCCGCAGGATTCATGCCTGCTCAGCTGCTTGATTCTTGCCTGCTGAGGCACATGATCCGTGCAGGAGAGCTACCTGATCAGCACATGTGCAGTCACATGATCAGCGCCTCTCAGTCACCTGATCACTGCATGACAGGCACGTGATCAGTGCCTGCCGCGGTGCAGGATCAGTGCCTCCTCACCTGCTTGATAATCGCCAGCTGGGCCGCAGGATTCATGCCTGCTCAGCTGCCTGATAATCGCCAGCTGGGCCGCAGGATTCATGCCTGCTCGGCTGCCTGATTCTTGCCTGCTGTGGCACATGATCCGTGCAGGAGAGCTACCTGATCCGCACATGAGCAGTCACATGATCAGCGCCTCTCAGTCACCTGATCACTGCATGACAGGCACGTGATCAGTGCCTGCCGCGGTGCGGGATTAGAGCCTGCTCAGCTGCCTGATAATCGCCAGCTGGGCCGCAGGATTCATGCCTGCTCAGCTGCCTGATAATCGCCAGCTGGGCCGCAGGATTCATGCCTGCTCAGCTGCCTGATAATCGCCAGCTGGGCCGCAGGATTCATGCCTGCTCAGCTGCCTGATAATCGCCAGCTGGGCCGCAGGATTCATGCCTGCTCAGCTGCCTGATTCTTGCCTGCTGAGGCACATGATCCGTGCAGGAGAGCTACCTGATCAGCACACGTGCAGTCACATGATCAGCGCCTCTCAGTCACCTGATCACTGCATGACAGGCACATGATCAGTGCCTGCTGCGGTGCAGGATCAGCGCCTGCTCACCTGCTTGATAATCGCCAGCTGGGCCGCAGGATTCATGCCTGCTCAGCTGCCTGATAATCGCCAGCTGGGCCGCAGGATTCATGCCTGCTCAGCTGCCTGATAATCGCCAGCTGGGCCGCAGGATTCATGCCTGCTCGGCTGCCTGATAATCGCCAGCTGGGCCGCAGGATTCATGCCTGCTCGGCTGCCTGATAATCGCCAGCTGGGCCGCAGGATTCATGCCTGCTCAGCTGCTTGATTCTTGCCTGCTGAGGCACATGATCCGTGCAGGAGAGCTACCTCATCAGCACATGTGCAGTCACATGATCAGCGCCTCTCAGTCACCTGATCACTGCATGAGAGGCACGTGATCAGTGCCTGCCGCGGTGCGGGATCAGCGCCTGCTCACCTGCTTGATAATCGCCAGCTGGGCCGCAGGATTCATGCCTGCTCGGCTGCCTGATAATCGCCAGCTGGGCCGCAAGATTCATGCCTGCTCGGCTGCCTGATAATCGCCAGCTGGGCCGCAGGATTCATGCCTGCTCGGCTGCCTGATAATCGCCAGCTGGGCCGCAGGATTCATGCCTGCTCGGCTGCCTGATAATCGCCAGCTGGGCCGCAGGATTCATGCCTGCTCGGCTGCCTGATAATCGCCAGCTGGGCCGCAGGATTCATGCCTGCTCAGCTGCTTGATTCTTGCCTGCTGAGGCACATGATCCGTGCAGGAGAGCTACCTGATCAGCACATGTGCAGTCACATGATCAGCGCCTCTCAGTCACCTGATCACTGCATGACAGGCACGTGATCAGTGCCTGCCGCGGTGCAGGATCAGCGCCTCCTCACCTGCTTGATAATCGCCAGCTGCGCCGCAGGATTCATGCCTGCTCAGCTGCCTGATAATCGCCAGCTGGGCCGCAGGATTCATGCCTGCTCGGCTGCCTGATAATCGCCAGCTGGGCCGCAGGATTCATGCCTGCTCGGCTGCCTGATAATCGCCAGCTGGGCCGCAGGATTCATGCCTGCTCGGCTGCCTGATAATCGCCAGCTGGGCCGCAGGATTCATGCCTGCTCGGCTGCCTGATAATCGCCAGCTGGGCCGCAGGATTCATGCCTGCTCGGCTGCCTGATAATCGCCAGCTGGGCCGCAGGATTCATGCCTGCTCAGCTGCTTGATTCTTGCCTGCTGAGGCACATGATCCGTGCAGGAGAGCTACCTCATCAGCACATGTGCAGTCCCATGATCAGCGCCTCTCAGTCACCTGATCACTGCATGAGAGGCACGTGATCAGTGCCTGCCGCAGTGCGGGATCAGCGCCTGCTCACCTGCTTGATAATCGCCAGCTGGGCCGCAGGATTCATGCCTGCTCAGCTGCCTGATAATCGCCAGCTGGGCCGCAGGATTCATGCCTGCTCGGCTGCCTGATAATCGCCAGCTGGGCCGCAGGATTCATGCCTGCTCAGCTGCCTGATAATCGCCAGCTGGGCCGCAGGATTCATGCCTGCTCGGCTGCCTGATAATCGCCAGCTGGGCCGCAGGATTCATGCCTGCTCGGCTGCCTGATAATCGCCAGCTGGGCCGCAGGATTCATGCCTGCTCGGCTGCCTGATAATCGCCAGCTGGGCCGCAGGATTCATGCCTGCTCGGCTGCCTGATAATCGCCAGCTGGGCCGCAGGATTCATGCCTGCTCAGCTGCTTGATTCTTGCCTGCTGAGGCACATGATCCGTGCAGGAGAGCTACCTGATCCGCACATGTGCAGTCACATGATCAGCGCCTCTCAGTCACCTGATCACTGCATGAGAGGCACGTGATCAGTGCCTGCCACGGTGCGGGATCAGCGCCTGCTCACCTGCTTGATAATCGCCAGCTGGGCCGCAGGATTCATGCCTGCTGGGCTGCCTGATAATTGCCAGCTGGGCCGCAGGATTCATGCCTGCTCGGCTGCCTGATAATCGCCAGCTGGGCCGCAGGATTCATGCCTGCTCGGCTGCCTGATAGTCGCCAGCTGGGCCGCAGGATTCATGCCTGCTCAGCTGCCTGATAATCGCCAGCTGGGCCGCAGGATTCATGCCTGCTCGGCTGCCTGATAATCGCCAGCTGGGCCGCAGGATTCATGCCTGCTCGGCTGCCTGATAATCGCCAGCTGGGCCGCAGGATTCATGCCTGCTCGGCTGCCTGATAATCGCCAGCTGGGCCGCAGGATTCATGCCTGCTCGGCTGCCTGATAATCGCCAGCTGGGCCGCAGGATTCATGCCTGCTCAGCTGCTTGATTCTTGCCTGCTGAGGCACATGATCCGTGCCGGAGAGCTACCTGATCCGCACATGTGCAGTCACATGATCAGCGCCTCTCAGTCACCTGATCACTGCATGAGAGGCACGTGATCAGTGCCTGCCACGGTGCGGGATCAGCGCCTGCTCACCTGCTTGATAATCGCCAGCTGGGCCGCAGGATTCATGCCTGCTGGGCTGCCTGATAATTGCCAGCTGGGCCGCAGGATTCATGCCTGCTCGGCTGCCTGATAATCGCCAGCTGGGCCGCAGGATTCATGCCTGCTCGGCTGCCTGATAATCGCCAGCTGGGCCGCAGGATTCATGCCTGCTCGGCTGCCTGATAATCGCCAGCTGGGCCGCAGGATTCATGCCTGCTCGGCTGCCTGATAATCGCCAGCTGGGCCGCAGGATTCATGCCTGCTCGGCTGCCTGATAATCGCCAGCTGGGCCGCAGGATTCATGCCTGCTCGGCTGCCTGATAATCGCCAGCTGGGCCGCAGGATTCATGCCTGCTCGGCTGCCTGATAATCGCCAGCTGGGCCGCAGGATTCATGCCTGCTCAGCTGCTTGATTCTTGCCTGCTGAGGCACATGATCCGTGCAGGAGAGCTACCTCATCAGCACATGTGCAGTCCCATGATCAGCGCCTCTCAGTCACCTGATCACTGCATGAGAGGCACGTGATCAGTGCCTGCCGCAGTGCGGGATCAGCGCCTGCTCACCTGCTTGATAATCGCCAGCTGGGCCGCAGGATTCATGCCTGCTCGGCTGCCTGATAATCGCCAGCTGGGCCGCAGGATTCATGCCTGCTCAGCTGCCTGATAATCGCCAGCTGGGCCGCAGGATTCATGCCTGCTCGGCTGCATGATTCTTGCCTGCTGTGGCACATGATCCGTGCAGGAGAGCTACCTGATCCGCACATGAGCAGTCACATGATCAGCGCCTCTCAGTCACCTGATCACTGCATGACAGGCACGTGATCAGTGCCTGCCGCGGTGCGGGATTAGCGCCTGCTCAGCTGCCTGATAATCGCCAGCTGGGCCGCAGGATTCATGCCTGCTCAGCTGCCTGATAATCTCCAGCTGGGCCGCAGGATTCATGCCTGCTCAGCTGCCTGATAATCGCCAGCTGGGCCGCAGGATTCATGCCTGCTCAGCTGCCTGATAATCGCCAGCTGGGCCGCAGGATTCATGCCTGCTCAGCTGCCTGATTCTTGCCTGCTGAGGCACATGATCCGTGCAGGAGAGCTACCTGATCAGCACACGTGTAGTCACATGATCAGCGCCTCTCAGTCACCTGATCACTGCATGACAGGCACATGATCAGTGCCTGCTGCGGTGCAGGATCAGCGCCTGCTCACCTGCTTGATAATCGCCAGCTGGGCCGCAGGATTCATGCCTGCTCAGCTGCCTGATAATCGCCAGCTGGGCCGCAGGATTCATGCCTGCTCGGCTGCCTGATAATCGCCAGCTGGGCCGCAGGATTCATGCCTGCTCGGCTGCCTGATAATCGCCAGCTGGGCCGCAGGATTCATGCCTGCTCGGCTGCCTGATAATCGCCAGCTGGGCCGCAGGATTCATGCCTGCTCAGCTGCTTGATTCTTGCCTGCTGAGGCACATGATCCGTGCAGGAGAGCTACCTCATCAGCACATGTGCAGTCACATGATCAGCGCCTCTCAGTCACCTGATCACTGCATGAGAGGCACGTGATCAGTGCCTGCCGCGGTGCGGGATCAGCGCCTGCTCACCTGCTTGATAATCGCCAGCTGGGCCGCAGGATTCATGCCTGCTCGGCTGCCTGATAATCGCCAGCTGGGCCGCAAGATTCATGCCTGCTCGGCTGCCTGATAATCGCCAGCTGGGCCGCAGGATTCATGCCTGCTCGGCTGCCTGATAATCGCCAGCTGGGCCGCAGGATTCATGCCTGCTCGGCTGCCTGATAATCGCCAGCTGGGCCGCAGGATTCATGCCTGCTCGGCTGCCTGATAATCGCCAGCTGGGCCGCAGGATTCATGCCTGCTCAGCTGCTTGATTCTAGCCTGCTGAGGCACATGATCCGAGCAGGAGAGCTACCTGATCAGCACATGTGCAGTCACATGATCAGCGCCTCTCAGTCACCTGATCACTGCATGACAGGCACGTGATCAGTGCCTGCCCCGGTGCAGGATCAGCGCCTCCTCACCTGCTTGATAATCATCAGCTGGGCCGCAGGATTCATGCCTGCTCAGCTGCCTGATAATCGCCAGCTGCGCCGCAGGATTCATGCCTGCTCGGCTGCCTGATAATCGCCAGCTGGGCCGCAGGATTCATGCCTGCTCAGCTGCTTGATTCTTGCCTGCTGAGGCACATGATCCGTGCAGGAGAGCTACCTGATCAGCACATGTGCAGTCACATGATCAGCGCCTCTCAGTCACCTGATCACTGCATGACAGGCACGTGATCAGTGCCTGCCGCGGTGCAGGATCAGCGCCTCCTCACCTGCTTGATAATCGCCAGCTGGGCCGCAGGATTCATGCCTGCTCAGCTGCCTGATAATCGCCAGCTGGGCCGCAGGATTCATGCCTGCTCAGCTGCTTGATTCTTGCCTGCTGTGGCACATGATCCGTGCAGGAGAGCTACCTGATCCGCACATGTGCAGTCACATGATCAGCGCCTCTCAGTCACCTGATCACTGCATGAGAGGCACGTGATCAGTGCCTGCCACGGTGCGGGATCAGCGCCTGCTCACCTGCTTGACAATCGCCAGCTGGGCCGCAGGATTCATGCCTGCTGGGCTGCCTGATAATCGCCAGCTGGGCCGCAGGATTCATGCCTGCTGGGCTGCCTGATAATCGCCAGCTGGGCCGCAGGATTCATGCCTGCTCGGCTGCCTGATAATCGCCAGCTGGGCCGCAGGATTCATGCCTGCTCGGCTGCCTGATAATCGCCAGCTGGGCCGCAGGATTCATGCCTGCTCGGCTGCCTGATAATCGCCAGCTGGGCCGCAGGATTCATGCCTGCTCGGCTGCCTGATAATCGCCAGCTGGGCCGCAGGATTCATGCCTGCTCGGCTGCCTGATAATCGCCAGCTGGGCCGCAGGATTCATGCCTGCTCGGCTGCCTGATAATCGCCAGCTGGGCCGCAGGATTCATGCCTGCTCAGCTGCTTGATTCTTGCCTGCTGAGGCACATGATCCGTGCAGGAGAGCTACCTCATCAGCACATGTGCAGTCCCATGATCAGCGCCTCTCAGTCACCTGATCACTGCATGAGAGGCACGTGATCAGTGCCTGCCGCAGTGCGGGATCAGCGCCTGCTCACCTGCTTGATAATCGCCAGCTGGGCCGCAGGATTCATGCCTGCTCAGCTGCCTGATAATCGCCAGCTGGGCCGCAGGATTCATGCCTGCTCGGCTGCCTGATAATCGCCAGCTGGGCCGCAGGATTCATGCCTGCTCAGCTGCCTGATAATCGCCAGCTGGGCCGCAGGATTCATGCCTGCTCGGCTGCCTGATAATCGCCAGCTGGGCCGCAGGATTCATGCCTGCTCGGCTGCCTGATAATCGCCAGCTGGGCCGCAGGATTAATGCCTGCTCGGCTGCCTGATAATCGCCAGCTGGGCCGCAGGATTCATGCCTGCTCGGCTGCCTGATAATCGCCAGCTGGGCCGCAGGATTCATGCCTGCTCAGCTGCTTGATTCTTGCCTGCTGAGGCACATGATCCGTGCAGGAGAGCTACCTGATCAGCACATGTGCAGTCACATGATCAGCGCCTCTCAGTCACCTGATCACTGCATGACAGGCACGTGATCAGTGCCTGCCGCGGTGCAGGATCAGCGCCTCCTCACCTGCTTGATAATCGCCAGCTGGGCCGCAGGATTCATGCCTGCTCAGCTGCCTGATAATCGCCAGCTGGGCCGCAGGATTCATGCCTGCTCAGCTGCTTGATTCTTGCCTGCTGAGGCACATGATCCGTGCAGGAGAGCTACCTGATCAGCACATGTGCAGTCACATGATCAGCGCCTCTCAGTCACCTGATCACTGCATGACAGGCACGTGATCAGTGCCTGCCGCGGTGCAGGATCAGCGCCTCCTCACCTGCTTGATAATCGCCAGCTGGGCCGCAGGATTCATGCCTGCTCAGCTGCCTGATAATCGCCAGCTGGGCCGCAGGATTCATGCCTGCTCAGCTGCTTGATTCTTGCCTGCTGAGGCACATGATCCGTGCAGGAGAGCTACCTGATCCGCACATGTGCAGTCACATGATCAGCGCCTCTCAGTCACCTGATCACTGCATGAGAGGCACGTGATCAGTGCCTGCCACGGTGCGGGATCAGCGCCTGCTCACCTGCTTGACAATCGCCAGCTGGGCCGCAGGATTCATGCCTGCTGGGCTGCCTGATAATCGCCAGCTGGGCCGCAGGATTCATGCCTGCTGGGCTGCCTGATAATCGCCAGCTGGGCCGCAGGATTCATGCCTGCTCGGCTGCCTGATAATCGCCAGCTGGGCCGCAGGATTCATGCCTGCTCGGCTGCCTGATAATCGCCAGCTGGGCCGCAGGATTCATGCCTGCTCGGCTGCCTGATAATCGCCAGCTGGGCCGCAGGATTCATGCCTGCTCGGCTGCCTGATAATCGCCAGCTGGGCCGCAGGATTCATGCCTGCTCGGCTGCCTGATAATCGCCAGCTGGGCCGCAGGATTCATGCCTGCTCGGCTGCCTGATAATCGCCAGCTGGGCCGCAGGATTCATGCCTGCTCAGCTGCTTGATTCTTGCCTGCTGAGGCACATGATCCGTGCAGGAGAGCTACCTCATCAGCACATGTGCAGTCCCATGATCAGCGCCTCTCAGTCACCTGATCACTGCATGAGAGGCACGTGATCAGTGCCTGCCGCAGTGCGGGATCAGCGCCTGCTCACCTGCTTGATAATCGCCAGCTGGGCCGCAGGATTCATGCCTGCTCAGCTGCCTGATAATCGCCAGCTGGGCCGCAGGATTCATGCCTGCTCGGCTGCATGATAATCGCCAGCTGGGCCGCAGGATTCATGCCTGCTCAGCTGCCTGATAATCGCCAGCTGGGCCGCAGGATTCATGCCTGCTCGGCTGCCTGATAATCGCCAGCTGGGCCGCAGGATTCATGCCTGCTCGGCTGCCTGATAATCGCCAGCTGGGCCGCAGGATTCATGCCTGCTCGGCTGCCTGATAATCGCCAGCTGGGCCGCAGGATTCATGCCTGCTCGGCTGCCTGATAATCGCCAGCTGGGCCGCAGGATTCATGCCTGCTCGGCTGCCTGATAATCGCCAGCTGGGCCGCAGGATTCATGCCTGCTCAGCTGCTTGATTCTTGCCTGCTGAGGCACATGATCCGTGCAGTAGAGCTACCTCATCAGCACATGTGCAGTCCCATGATCAGCGCCTCTCAGTCACCTGATCACTGCATGAGAGGCACGTGATCAGTGCCTGCCGCAGTGCGGGATCAGCGCCTGCTCACCTGCTTGATAATCGCCAGCTGGGCCGCAGGATTCATGCCTGCTCAGCTGCCTGATAATCGCCAGCTGGGCCGCAGGATTCATGCCTGCTCGGCTGCCTGATAATCGCCAGCTGGGCCGCAAGATTCATGCCTGCTCAGCTGCCTGATAATCGCCAGCTGGGCCGCAGGATTCATGCCTGCTCGGCTGCCTGATAATCGCCAGCTGGGCCGCAGGATTCATGCCTGCTCGGCTGCCTGATAATCGCCAGCTGGGCCGCAGGATTCATGCCTGCTCGGCTGCCTGATAATCGCCAGCTGGGCCGCAGGATTCATGCCTGCTCGGCTGCCTGATAATCGCCAGCTGGGCCGCAGGATTCATGCCTGCTCAGCTGCTTGATTCTTGCCTGCTGAGGCACATGATCCGTGCAGGAGAGCTACCTGATCAGCACATGTGCAGTCACATGATCAGCGCCTCTCAGTCACCTGATCACTGCATGACAGGCACGTGATCAGTGCCTGCCGCGGTGCAGGATCAGCGCCTCCTCACCTGCTTGATAATCGCCAGCTGGGTCGCAGGATTCATGCCTGCTCAGCTGCCTGATAATCGCCAGCTGGGCCGCAGGATTCATGCCTGCTCAGCTGCTTGATTCTTGCCTGCTGAGGCACATGATCCGTGCAGGAGAGCTACCTGATCAGCACATGTGCAGTCACATGATCAGCACCTCTCAGTCACCTGATCACTGCATGACAGGCACGTGATCAGTGCCTGCCGCGGTGCAGGATCAGCGCCTCCTCACCTGCTTGATAATCGCCAGCTGGGCCGCAGGATTCATGCCTGCTCAGCTGCCTGATAATCGCCAGCTGGGCCGCAGGATTCATGCCTGCTCGGCTGCCTGATAATCGCCAGCTGGGCCGCAGGATTCATGCCTGCTCAGCTGCTTGATTCTTGCCTGCTGAGGCACATGATCCGTGCAGGAGAGCTACCTGATCAGCACATGTGCAGTCACATGATCAGCGCCTCTCAGTCACCTGATCACTGCATGACAGGCACGTGATCAGTGCCTGCCGCGGTGCAGGATCAGTGCCTCCTCACCTGCTTGATAATCGCCAGCTGGGCCGCAGGATTCATGCCTGCTCAGCTGCCTGATAATCGCCAGCTGGGCCGCAGGATTCATGCCTGCTCGGCTGCCTGATTCTTGCCTGCTGTGGCACATGATCCGTGCAGGAGAGCTACCTGATCCGCACATGAGCAGTCACATGATCAGCGCCTCTCAGTCACCTGATCACTGCATGACAGGCACGTGATCAGTGCCTGCCGCGGTGCGGGATTAGAGCCTGCTCAGCTGCCTGATAATCGCCAGCTGGGCCGCAGGATTCATGCCTGCTCAGCTGCCTGATAATCGCCAGCTGGGCCGCAGGATTCATGCCTGCTCAGCTGCCTGATAATCGCCAGCTGGGCCGCAGGATTCATGCCTGCTCAGCTGCCTGATAATCGCCAGCTGGGCCGCAGGATTCATGCCTGCTCAGCTGCCTGATTCTTGCCTGCTGAGGCACATGATCCGTGCAGGAGAGCTACCTGATCAGCACACGTGCAGTCACATGATCAGCGCCTCTCAGTCACCTGATCACTGCATGACAGGCACATGATCAGTGCCTGCTGCGGTGCAGGATCAGCGCCTGCTCACCTGCTTGATAATCGCCAGCTGGGCCGCAGGATTCATGCCTGCTCAGCTGCCTGATAATCGCCAGCTGGGCCGCAGGATTCATGCCTGCTCAGCTGCCTGATAATCGCCAGCTGGGCCGCAGGATTCATGCCTGCTCGGCTGCCTGATAATCGCCAGCTGGGCCGCAGGATTCATGCCTGCTCGGCTGCCTGATAATCGCCAGCTGGGCCGCAGGATTCATGCCTGCTCAGCTGCTTGATTCTTGCCTGCTGAGGCACATGATCCGTGCAGGAGAGCTACCTCATCAGCACATGTGCAGTCACATGATCAGCGCCTCTCAGTCACCTGATCACTGCATGAGAGGCACGTGATCAGTGCCTGCCGCGGTGCGGGATCAGCGCCTGCTCACCTGCTTGATAATCGCCAGCTGGGCCGCAGGATTCATGCCTGCTCGGCTGCCTGATAATCGCCAGCTGGGCCGCAAGATTCATGCCTGCTCGGCTGCCTGATAATCGCCAGCTGGGCCGCAGGATTCATGCCTGCTCGGCTGCCTGATAATCGCCAGCTGGGCCGCAGGATTCATGCCTGCTCGGCTGCCTGATAATCGCCAGCTGGGCCGCAGGATTCATGCCTGCTCGGCTGCCTGATAATCGCCAGCTGGGCCGCAGGATTCATGCCTGCTCAGCTGCTTGATTCTTGCCTGCTGAGGCACATGATCCGTGCAGGAGAGCTACCTGATCAGCACATGTGCAGTCACATGATCAGCGCCTCTCAGTCACCTGATCACTGCATGACAGGCACGTGATCAGTGCCTGCCGCGGTGCAGGATCAGCGCCTCCTCACCTGCTTGATAATCGCCAGCTGCGCCGCAGGATTCATGCCTGCTCAGCTGCCTGATAATCGCCAGCTGGGCCGCAGGATTCATGCCTGCTCGGCTGCCTGATAATCGCCAGCTGGGCCGCAGGATTCATGCCTGCTCGGCTGCCTGATAATCGCCAGCTGGGCCGCAGGATTCATGCCTGCTCGGCTGCCTGATAATCGCCAGCTGGGCCGCAGGATTCATGCCTGCTCGGCTGCCTGATAATCGCCAGCTGGGCCGCAGGATTCATGCCTGCTCGGCTGCCTGATAATCGCCAGCTGGGCCGCAGGATTCATGCCTGCTCAGCTGCTTGATTCTTGCCTGCTGAGGCACATGATCCGTGCAGGAGAGCTACCTCATCAGCACATGTGCAGTCCCATGATCAGCGCCTCTCAGTCACCTGATCACTGCATGAGAGGCACGTGATCAGTGCCTGCCGCAGTGCGGGATCAGCGCCTGCTCACCTGCTTGATAATCGCCAGCTGGGCCGCAGGATTCATGCCTGCTCAGCTGCCTGATAATCGCCAGCTGGGCCGCAGGATTCATGCCTGCTCGGCTGCCTGATAATCGCCAGCTGGGCCGCAGGATTCATGCCTGCTCAGCTGCCTGATAATCGCCAGCTGGGCCGCAGGATTCATGCCTGCTCGGCTGCCTGATAATCGCCAGCTGGGCCGCAGGATTCATGCCTGCTCGGCTGCCTGATAATCGCCAGCTGGGCCGCAGGATTCATGCCTGCTCGGCTGCCTGATAATCGCCAGCTGGGCCGCAGGATTCATGCCTGCTCGGCTGCCTGATAATCGCCAGCTGGGCCGCAGGATTCATGCCTGCTCAGCTGCTTGATTCTTGCCTGCTGAGGCACATGATCCGTGCAGGAGAGCTACCTGATCCGCACATGTGCAGTCACATGATCAGCGCCTCTCAGTCACCTGATCACTGCATGAGAGGCACGTGATCAGTGCCTGCCACGGTGCGGGATCAGCGCCTGCTCACCTGCTTGATAATCGCCAGCTGGGCCGCAGGATTCATGCCTGCTGGGCTGCCTGATAATTGCCAGCTGGGCCGCAGGATTCATGCCTGCTCGGCTGCCTGATAATCGCCAGCTGGGCCGCAGGATTCATGCCTGCTCGGCTGCCTGATAGTCGCCAGCTGGGCCGCAGGATTCATGCCTGCTCAGCTGCCTGATAATCGCCAGCTGGGCCGCAGGATTCATGCCTGCTCGGCTGCCTGATAATCGCCAGCTGGGCCGCAGGATTCATGCCTGCTCGGCTGCCTGATAATCGCCAGCTGGGCCGCAGGATTCATGCCTGCTCGGCTGCCTGATAATCGCCAGCTGGGCCGCAGGATTCATGCCTGCTCGGCTGCCTGATAATCGCCAGCTGGGCCGCAGGATTCATGCCTGCTCAGCTGCTTGATTCTTGCCTGCTGAGGCACATGATCCGTGCCGGAGAGCTACCTGATCCGCACATGTGCAGTCACATGATCAGCGCCTCTCAGTCACCTGATCACTGCATGAGAGGCACGTGATCAGTGCCTGCCACGGTGCGGGATCAGCGCCTGCTCACCTGCTTGATAATCGCCAGCTGGGCCGCAGGATTCATGCCTGCTGGGCTGCCTGATAATTGCCAGCTGGGCCGCAGGATTCATGCCTGCTCGGCTGCCTGATAATCGCCAGCTGGGCCGCAGGATTCATGCCTGCTCGGCTGCCTGATAATCGCCAGCTGGGCCGCAGGATTCATGCCTGCTCGGCTGCCTGATAATCGCCAGCTGGGCCGCAGGATTCATGCCTGCTCGGCTGCCTGATAATCGCCAGCTGGGCCGCAGGATTCATGCCTGCTCGGCTGCCTGATAATCGCCAGCTGGGCCGCAGGATTCATGCCTGCTCGGCTGCCTGATAATCGCCAGCTGGGCCGCAGGATTCATGCCTGCTCGGCTGCCTGATAATCGCCAGCTGGGCCGCAGGATTCATGCCTGCTCAGCTGCTTGATTCTTGCCTGCTGAGGCACATGATCCGTGCAGGAGAGCTACCTCATCAGCACATGTGCAGTCCCATGATCAGCGCCTCTCAGTCACCTGATCACTGCATGAGAGGCACGTGATCAGTGCCTGCCGCAGTGCGGGATCAGCGCCTGCTCACCTGCTTGATAATCGCCAGCTGGGCCGCAGGATTCATGCCTGCTCAGCTGCCTGATAATCGCCAGCTGGGCCGCAGGATTCATGCCTGCTCAGCTGCCTGATATTCGCCAGCTGGGCCGCAGGATTCATGCCTGCTCGGCTGCCTGATTCTTGCCTGCTGTGGCACATGATCCGTGCAGGAGAGCTACCTGATCCGCACATGAGCAGTCACATGATCAGCGCCTCTCAGTCACCTGATCACTGCATGACAGGCACGTGATCAGTGCCTGCCGCGGTGCGGGATTAGCGCCTGCTCAGCTGCCTGATAATCGCCAGCTGGGCCGCAGGATTCATGCCTGCTCAGCTGCCTGATAATCTCCAGCTGGGCCGCAGGATTCATGCCTGCTCAGCTGCCTGATAATCGCCAGCTGGGCCGCAGGATTCATGCCTGCTCAGCTGCCTGATAATCGCCAGCTGGGCCGCAGGATTCGTGCCTGCTCAGCTGCCTGATTCTTGCCTGCTGAGGCACATGATCCGTGCAGGAGAGCTACCTGATCAGCACACGTGTAGTCACATGATCAGCGCCTCTCAGTCACCTGATCACTGAATGACAGGCACATGATCAGTGCCTGCTGCGGTGCAGGATCAGCGCCTGCTCACCTGCTTGATAATCACCAGCTGGGCCGCAGGATTCATGCCTGCTCAGCTGCCTGATAATCGCCAGCTGGGCCGCAGGATTCATGCCTGCTCGGCTGCCTGATAATCGCCAGCTGGGCCGCAGGATTCATGCCTGCTCGGCTGCCTGATAATCGCCAGCTGGGCCGCAGGATTCATGCCTGCTCGGCTGCCTGATAATCGCCAGCTGGGCCGCAGGATTCATGCCTGCTCAGCTGCTTGATTCTTGCCTGCTGAGGCACATGATCCGTGCAGGAGAGCTACCTCATCAGCACATGTGCAGTCACATGATCAGCGCCTCTCAGTCACCTGATCACTGCATGAGAGGCACGTGATCAGTGCCTGCCGCGGTGCGGGATCAGCGCCTGCTCACCTGCTTGATAATCGCCAGCTGGGCCGCAGGATTCATGCCTGCTCGGCTGCCTGATAATCGCCAGCTGGGCCGCAAGATTCATGCCTGCTCGGCTGCCTGATAATCGCCAGCTGGGCCGCAGGATTCATGCCTGCTCGGCTGCCTGATAATCGCCAGCTGGGCCGCAGGATTCATGCCTGCTCGGCTGCCTGATAATCGCCAGCTGGGCCGCAGGATTCATGCCTGCTCGGCTGCCTGATAATCGCCAGCTGGGCCGCAGGATTCATGCCTGCTCAGCTGCTTGATTCTTGCCTGCTGAGGCACATGATCCGTGCAGGAGAGCTACCTGATCAGCACATGTGCAGTCACATGATCAGCGCCTCTCAGTCACCTGATCACTGCATGACAGGCACGTGATCAGTGCCTGCCCCGGTGCAGGATCAGCGCCTCCTCACCTGCTTGATAATCATCAGCTGGGCCGCAGGATTCATGCCTGCTCAGCTGCCTGATAATCGCCAGCTGCGCCGCAGGATTCATGCCTGCTCGGCTGCCTGATAATCGCCAGCTGGGCCGCAGGATTCATGCCTGCTCAGCTGCTTGATTCTTGCCTGCTGAGGCACATGATCCGTGCAGGAGAGCTACCTGATCAGCACATGTGCAGTCACATGATCAGCGCCTCTCAGTCACCTGATCACTGCATGACAGGCACGTGATCAGTGCCTGCCGCGGTGCAGGATCAGTGCCTCCTCACCTGCTTGATAATCGCCAGCTGGGCCGCAGGATTCATGCCTGCTCAGCTGCCTGATAATCGCCAGCTGGGCCGCAGGATTCATGCCTGCTCAGCTGCTTGATTCTTGCCTGCTGTGGCACATGATCCGTGCAGGAGAGCTACCTGATCCGCACATGTGCAGTCACATGATCAGCGCCTCTCAGTCACCTGATCACTGCATGAGAGGCACGTGATCAGTGCCTGCCACGGTGCGGGATCAGCGCCTGCTCACCTGCTTGACAATCGCCAGCTGGGCCGCAGGATTCATGCCTGCTGGGCTGCCTGATAATCGCCAGCTGGGCCGCAGGATTCATGCCTGCTGGGCTGCCTGATAATCGCCAGCTGGGCCGCAGGATTCATGCCTGCTCGGCTGCCTGATAATCGCCAGCTGGGCCGCAGGATTCATGCCTGCTCGGCTGCCTGATAATCGCCAGCTGGGCCGCAGGATTCATGCCTGCTCGGCTGCCTGATAATCGCCAGCTGGGCCGCAGGATTCATGCCTGCTCGGCTGCCTGATAATCGCCAGCTGGGCCGCAGGATTCATGCCTGCTCGGCTGCCTGATAATCGCCAGCTGGGCCGCAGGATTCATGCCTGCTCGGCTGCCTGATAATCGCCAGCTGGGCCGCAGGATTCATGCCTGCTCAGCTGCTTGATTCTTGCCTGCTGAGGCACATGATCCGTGCAGGAGAGCTACCTCATCAGCACATGTGCAGTCCCATGATCAGCGCCTCTCAGTCACCTGATCACTGCATGAGAGGCACGTGATCAGTGCCTGCCGCAGTGCGGGATCAGCGCCTGCTCACCTGCTTGATAATCGCCAGCTGGGCCGCAGGATTCATGCCTGCTCAGCTGCCTGATAATCGCCAGCTGGGCCGCAGGATTCATGCCTGCTCGGCTGCCTGATAATCGCCAGCTGGGCCGCAGGATTCATGCCTGCTCAGCTGCCTGATAATCGCCAGCTGGGCCGCAGGATTCATGCCTGCTCGGCTGCCTGATAATCGCCAGCTGGGCCGCAGGATTCATGCCTGCTCGGCTGCCTGATAATCGCCAGCTGGGCCGCAGGATTAATGCCTGCTCGGCTGCCTGATAATCGCCAGCTGGGCCGCAGGATTCATGCCTGCTCGGCTGCCTGATAATCGCCAGCTGGGCCGCAGGATTCATGCCTGCTCAGCTGCTTGATTCTTGCCTGCTGAGGCACATGATCCGTGCAGGAGAGCTACCTGATCAGCACATGTGCAGTCACATGATCAGCGCCTCTCAGTCACCTGATCACTGCATGACAGGCACGTGATCAGTGCCTGCCGCGGTGCAGGATCAGCGCCTCCTCACCTGCTTGATAATCGCCAGCTGGGCCGCAGGATTCATGCCTGCTCAGCTGCCTGATAATCGCCAGCTGGGCCGCAGGATTCATGCCTGCTCAGCTGCTTGATTCTTGCCTGCTGAGGCACATGATCCGTGCAGGAGAGCTACCTGATCAGCACATGTGCAGTCACATGATCAGCGCCTCTCAGTCACCTGATCACTGCATGACAGGCACGTGATCAGTGCCTGCCGCGGTGCAGGATCAGCGCCTCCTCACCTGCTTGATAATCGCCAGCTGGGCCGCAGGATTCATGCCTGCTCAGCTGCCTGATAATCGCCAGCTGGGCCGCAGGATTCATGCCTGCTCAGCTGCTTGATTCTTGCCTGCTGAGGCACATGATCCGTGCAGGAGAGCTACCTGATCCGCACATGTGCAGTCACATGATCAGCGCCTCTCAGTCACCTGATCACTGCATGAGAGGCACGTGATCAGTGCCTGCCACGGTGCGGGATCAGCGCCTGCTCACCTGCTTGACAATCGCCAGCTGGGCCGCAGGATTCATGCCTGCTGGGCTGCCTGATAATCGCCAGCTGGGCCGCAGGATTCATGCCTGCTGGGCTGCCTGATAATCGCCAGCTGGGCCGCAGGATTCATGCCTGCTCGGCTGCCTGATAATCGCCAGCTGGGCCGCAGGATTCATGCCTGCTCGGCTGCCTGATAATCGCCAGCTGGGCCGCAGGATTCATGCCTGCTCGGCTGCCTGATAATCGCCAGCTGGGCCGCAGGATTCATGCCTGCTCGGCTGCCTGATAATCGCCAGCTGGGCCGCAGGATTCATGCCTGCTCGGCTGCCTGATAATCGCCAGCTGGGCCGCAGGATTCATGCCTGCTCGGCTGCCTGATAATCGCCAGCTGGGCCGCAGGATTCATGCCTGCTCAGCTGCTTGATTCTTGCCTGCTGAAGCACATGATCCGTGCAGGAGAGCTACCTCATCAGCACATGTGCAGTCCCATGATCAGCGCCTCTCAGTCACCTGATCACTGCATGAGAGGCACGTGATCAGTGCCTGCCGCAGTGCGGGATCAGCGCCTGCTCACCTGCTTGATAATCGCCAGCTGGGCCGCAGGATTCATGCCTGCTCAGCTGCCTGATAATCGCCAGCTGGGCCGCAGGATTCATGCCTGCTCGGCTGCATGATAATCGCCAGCTGGGCCGCAGGATTCATGCCTGCTCAGCTGCCTGATAATCGCCAGCTGGGCCGCAGGATTCATGCCTGCTCGGCTGCCTGATAATCGCCAGCTGGGCCGCAGGATTCATGCCTGCTCGGCTGCCTGATAATCGCCAGCTGGGCCGCAGGATTCATGCCTGCTCGGCTGCCTGATAATCGCCAGCTGGGCCACAGGATTCATGCCTGCTCGGCTGCCTGATAATCGCCAGCTGGGCCGCAGGATTCATGCCTGCTCAGCTGCTTGATTCTTGCCTGCTGAGGCACATGATCCGTGCAGGAGAGCTACCTGATCAGCACATGTGCAGTCACATGATCAGCGCCTCTCAGTCACCTGATCACTGCATGACAGGCACGTGATCAGTGCCTGCCGCGGTGCAGGATCAGCGCCTCCTCACCTGCTTGATAATCGCCAGCTGGGCCGCAGGATTCATGCCTGCTCAGCTGCCTGATAATCGCCAGCTGGGCCGCAGGATTCATGCCTGCTCAGCTGCTTGATTCTTGCCTGCTGAGGCACATGATCCGTGCAGGAGAGCTACCTGATCCGCACATGTGCAGTCACATGATCAGCGCCTCTCAGTCACCTGATCACTGCATGAGAGGCACGTGATCAGTGCCTGCCACGGTGCGGGATCAGCGCCTGCTCACCTGCTTGATAATCGCCAGCTGGGCCGCAGGATTCATGCCTGCTGGGCTGCCTGATAATTGCCAGCTGGGCCGCAGGATTCATGCCTGCTCAGATGCCTGATAATCGCCAGCTGGGCCGCAGGATTCATGCCTGCTCGGCTGCCTGATAATCGCCAGCTGGGCCGCAGGATTCATGCCTGCTCGGCTGCCTGATAATCGCCAGCTGGGCCGCAGGATTCATGCCTGATCGGCTGCCTGATAATCGCCAGCTGGGCCGCAGGATTCATGCCTGCTCGGCTGCCTGATAATCGCCAGCTGGGCCGCAGGATTCATGCCTGCTCGGCTGCCTGATAATCGCCAGCTGGGCCGCAGGATTCATGCCTGCTCGGCTGCCTGATAATCGCCAGCTGGGCCGCAGGATTCATGCCTGCTCAGCTGCTTGATTCTTGCCTGCTGAGGCACATGATCCGTGCAGGAGAGCTACCTCATCAGCACATGTGCAGTCCCATGATCAGCGCCTCTCAGTCACCTGATCACTGCATGAGAGGCACGTGATCAGTGCCTGCCGCAGTGCGGGATCAGCGCCTGCTCACCTGCTTGATAATCGCCAGCTGGGCCGCAGGATTCATGCCTGCTCGGCTGCCTGATAATCGCCAGCTGGGCCACAGGATTCATGCCTGCTCGGCTGCCTGATAATCGCCAGCTGGGCCGCAGGATTCATGCCTGCTCAGCTGCCTGATAATCGCCAGCTGGGCCGCAGGATTCATGCCTGCTCGGCTGCCTGATTCTTGCCTGCTGTAGCACATGATCCGTGCAGGAGAGCTACCTGATCCGCACATGAGCAGTCACATGATCAGCGCCTCTCAGTCACCTGATCACTGCATGACAGGCACGTGATCAGTGCCTGCCGCGGTGCGGGATTAGCGCCTGCTCAGCTGCCTGATAATCGCCAGCTGGGCCGCAGGATTCATGCCTGCTCAGCTGCCTGATAATCGCCAGATGGGCCGCAGGATTCATGCCTGCTCGGCTGCCTGATAATCGCCAGCTGGGCCGCAGGATTCATGCCTGCTCAGCTGCCTGATAATCGCCAGCTGGGCCGCAGGATTCATGCCTGCTCAGCTGCCTGATTCTTGCCTGCTGAGGCACATGATCCGTGCAGGAGAGCTACCTGATCAGCACACGTGTAGTCACATGATCAGCGCCTCTCAGTCACCTGATCACTGCATGAGAGGCACGTGATCAGTGCCTGCCGCGGTGCGGGATCAGCGCCTGCTCACCTGCTTGATAATCGCCAGCTGTGCCGCAGGATTCATGCCTGCTCGGCTGCCTGATAATCGCCAGCTGGGCCGCAAGATTCATGCCTGCTCGGCTGCCTGATAATCGCCAGCTGGGCCGCAGGATTCATGCCTGCTCGGCTGCCTGATAATCGCCAGCTGGGCCGCAGGATTCATGCCTGCTCGGCTGCCTGATAATCGCCAGCTGGGCCGCAGGATTCATGCCTGCTCGGCTGCCTGATAATCGCCAGCTGGGCCGCAGGATTCATGCCTGCTCAGCTGCTTGATTCTTGCCTGCTGAGGCACATGATCCGTGCAGGAGAGCTACCTGATCAGCACATGTGCAGTCACATGATCAGCGCCTCTCAGTCACCTGATCACTGCATGACAGGCACGTGATCAGTGCCTGCCGCGGTGCAGGATCAGCGCCTCCTCACCTGCTTGATAATCGCCAGCTGGGCCGCAGGATTCATGCCTGCTCAGCTGCCTGATAATCGCCAGCTGGGCCGCAGGATTCATGCCTGCTCGGCTGCCTGATAATCGCCAGCTGGGCCGCAGGATTCATGCCTGCTCAGCTGCTTGATTCTTGCCTGCTGAGGCACATGATCCGTGCAGGAGAGCTACCTGATCAGCACATGTGCAGTCACATGATCAGCGCCTCTCAGTCACCTGATCACTGCATGACAGGCACGTGATCAGTGCCTGCCGCGGTGCAGGATCAGTGCCTCCTCACCTGCTTGATAATCGCCAGCTGGGCCGCAGGATTCATGCCTGCTCAGCTGCCTGATAATCGCCAGCTGGGCCGCAGGATTCATGCCTGCTCAGCTGCTTGATTCTTGCCTGCTGTGGCACATGATCCGTGCAGGAGAGCTACCTCATCAGCACATGTGCAGTCACATGATCAGCGCCTCTCAGTCACCTGATCACTGCATGAGAGGCACGTGATCAGTGCCTGCCACGGTGCGGGATCAGCGCCTGCTCACCTGCTTGACAATCGCCAGCTGGGCCGCAGGATTCATGCCTGCTCGGCTGCCTGATAATCGCCAGCTGGGCCGCAGGATTCATGCCTGCTCGGCTGCCTGATAATCGCCAGCTGGGCCGCAGGATTCATGCCTGCTCGGCTGCCTGATAATCGCCAGCTGGGCCGCAGGATTCATGCCTGCTCGGCTGCCTGATAATCGCCAGCTGGGCCGCAGGATTCATGCCTGCTCAGCTGCTTGATTCTTGCCTGCTGAGGCACATGATCCGTGCAGGAGAGCTACCTGATCCGCACATGTGCAGTCACATGATCAGCGCCTCTCAGTCACCTGATCACTGCATGAGAGGCACGTGATCAGTGCCTGCCACGGTGCGGGATCAGCGCCTGCTCACCTGCTTGATAATCGCCAGCTGGGCCGCAGGATTCATGCCTGCTGGGCTGCCTGATAATTGCCAGCTGGGCCGCAGGATTCATGCCTGCTCGGCTGCCTGATAATCGCCAGCTGGGCCGCAGGATTCATGCCTGCTCGGCTGCCTGATAATCGCCAGCTGGGCAGCAGGATTCATGCCTGCTCGGCTGCCTGATAATCGCCAGCTGGGCCGCAGGATTCATGCCTGCTCGGCTGCCTGATAATCGCCAGCTGGGCCGCAGGATTCATGCCTGCTCGGCTGCCTGATAATCGCCAGCTGGGCCGCAGGATTCATGCCTGCTCGGCTGCCTGATAATCGCCAGCTGGGCCGCAGGATTCATGCCTGCTCGGCTGCCTGATAATCGCCAGCTGGGCCGCAGGATTCATGCCTGCTCAGCTGCTTGATTCTTGCCTGCTGAGGCACATGATCCGTGCAGGAGAGCTACCTCATCAGCACATGTGCAGTCCCATGATCAGCGCCTCTCAGTCACCTGATCACTGCATGAGAGGCACGTGATCAGTGCCTGCCGCAGTGCGGGATCAGCGCCTGCTCACCTGCTTGATAATCGCCAGCTGGGCCGCAGGATTCATGCCTGCTCGGCTGCCTGATAATCGCCAGCTGGGCCGCAGGATTCATGCCTGCTCAGCTGCCTGATAATCGCCAGCTGGGCCGCAGGATTCATGCCTGCTCGGCTGCCTGATTCTTGCCTGCTGTGGCACATGATCCGTGTAGGAGAGCTACCTGATCCGCACATGAGCAGTCACATGATCAGCGCCTCTCAGTCACCTGATCACTGCATGACAGGCACGTGATCAGTGCCTGCCGCGGTGCGGGATTAGCGCCTGCTCAGCTGCCTGATAATCGCCAGCTGGGCCGCAGGATTCATGCCTGCTCAGCTGCCTGATAATCTCCAGCTGGGCCGCAGGATTCATGCCTGCTCAGCTGCCTGATAATCGCCAGCTGGGCCGCAGGATTCATGCCTGCTCAGCTGCCTGATAATCGCCAGCTGGGCCGCAGGATTCATGCCTGCTCAGCTGCCTGATTCTTGCCTGCTGAGGCACATGATCCGTGCAGGAGAGCTACCTGATCAGCACACGTGTAGTCACATGATCAGCGCCTCTCAGTCACCTGATCACTGCATGACAGGCACATGATCAGTGCCTGCTGCGGTGCAGGATCAGCGCCTGCTCACCTGCTTGATAATCGCCAGATGGGCCGCAGGATTCATGCCTGCTCAGCTTCCTGATAATCGCCAGCTGGGCCGCAGGATTCATGCCTGCTCGGCTGCCTGATAATCGCCAGCTGGGCCGCAGGATTCATGCCTGCTCGGCTGCCTGATAATCGCCAGCTGGGCCGCAGGATTCATGCCTGCTCGGCTGCCTGATAATCGCCAGCTGGGCCGCAGGATTCATGCCTGCTCAGCTGCTTGATTCTTGCCTGCTGAGGCACATGATCCGTGCAGGAGAGCTACCTCATCAGCACATGTGCAGTCACATGATCAGCGCCTCTCAGTCACCTGATCACTGCATGAGAGGCACGTGATCAGTGCCTGCCGCGGTGCGGGATCAGCGCCTGCTCACCTGCTTGATAATCGCCAGCTGGGCCGCAGGATTCATGCCTGCTCGGCTGCCTGATAATCGCCAGCTGGGCCGCAAGATTCATGCCTGCTCGGCTGCCTGATAATCGCCAGCTTGGCCGCAGGATTCATGCCTGCTCGGCTGCCTGATAATCGCCAGCTGGGCCGCAGGATTCATGCCTGCTCGGCTGCCTGATAATCGCCAGCTGGGCCGCAGGATTCATGCCTGCTCGGCTGCCTGATAATCGCCAGCTGGGCCGCAGGATTCATGCCTGCTCAGCTGCTTGATTCTTGCCTGCTGAGGCACATGATCCGTGCAGGAGAGCTACCTGATCAGCACATGTGCAGTCACATGATCAGCGCCTCTCAGTCACCTGATCACTGCATGACAGGCACGTGATCAGTGCCTGCCCCGGTGCAGGATCAGCGCCTCCTCACCTGCTTGATAATCGCCAGCTGGGCCGCAGGATTCATGCCTGCTCAGCTGCCTGATAATCGCCAGCTGCGCCGCAGGATTCATGCCTGCTCGGCTGCCTGATAATCGCCAGCTGGGCCGCAGGATTCATGCCTGCTCAGCTGCTTGATTCTTGCCTGCTGAGGCACATGATCCGTGCAGGAGAGCTACCTGATCAGCACATGTGCAGTCACATGATCAGCGCCTCTCAGTCACCTGATCACTGCATGACAGGCACGTGATCAGTGCCTGCCGCGGTGCAGGATCAGTGCCTCCTCACCTGCTTGATAATCGCCAGCTGGGCCGCAGGATTCATGCCTGCTCAGCTGCCTGATAATCGCCAGCTGGGCCGCAGGATTCATGCCTGCTCAGCTGCTTGATTCTTGCCTGCTGTGGCACATGATCCGTGCAGGAGAGCTACCTGATCCGCACATGTGCAGTCACATGATCAGCGCCTCTCAGTCACCTGATCACTGCATGAGAGGCACGTGATCAGTGCCTGCCACGGTGCGGGATCAGCGCCTGCTCACCTGCTTGACAATCGCCAGCTGGGCCGCAGGATTCATGCCTGCTGGGCTGCCTGATAATCGCCAGCTGGGCCGCAGGATTCATGCCTGCTGGGCTGCCTGATAATCGCCAGCTGGGCCGCAGGATTCATGCCTGCTCGGCTGCCTGATAATCGCCAGCTGGGCCGCAGGATTCATGCCTGCTCGGCTGCCTGATAATCGCCAGCTGGGCCGCAGGATTCATGCCTGCTCGGCTGCCTGATAATCGCCAGCTGGGCCGCAGGATTCATGCCTGCTCGGCTGCCTGATAATCGCCAGCTGGGCCGCAGGATTCATGCCTGCTCGGCTGCCTGATAATCGCCAGCTGGGCCGCAGGATTCATGCCTGCTCGGCTGCCTGATAATCGCCAGCTGGGCCGCAGGATTCATGCCTGCTCAGCTGCTTGATTCTTGCCTGCTGAGGCACATGATCCGTGCAGGAGAGCTACCTCATCAGCACATGTGCAGTCCCATGATCAGCGCCTCTCAGTCACCTGATCACTGCATGAGAGGCACGTGATCAGTGCCTGCCGCAGTGCGGGATCAGCGCCTGCTCACCTGCTTGATAATCGCCAGCTGGGCCGCAGGATTCATGCCTGCTCAGCTGCCTGATAATCGCCAGCTGGGCCGCAGGATTCATGCCTGCTCGGCTGCCTGATAATCGCCAGCTGGGCCGCAGGATTCATGCCTGCTCAGCTGCCTGATAATCGCCAGCTGGGCCGCAGGATTCATGCCTGCTCGGCTGCCTGATAATCGCCAGCTGGGCCGCAGGATTCATGCCTGCTCGGCTGCCTGATAATCGCCAGCTGGGCCGCAGGATTCATGCCTGCTCGGCTGCCTGATAATCGCCAGCTGGGCCGCAGGATTCATGCCTGCTCGGCTGCCTGATAATCGCCAGCTGGGCCGCAGGATTCATGCCTGCTCAGCTGCTTGATTCTTGCCTGCTGAGGCACATGATCCGTGCAGGAGAGCTACCTGATCAGCACATGTGCAGTCACATGATCAGCGCCTCTCAGTCACCTGATCACTGCATGACAGGCACGTGATCAGTGCCTGCCGCGGTGCAGGATCAGCGCCTCCTCACCTGCTTGATAATCGCCAGCTGGGCCGCAGGATTCATGCCTGCTCAGCTGCCTGATAATCGCCAGCTGGGCCGCAGGATTCATGCCTGCTCAGCTGCTTGATTCTTGCCTGCTGTGGCACATGATCCGTGCAGGAGAGCTACCTGATCCGCACATGTGCAGTCACATGATCAGCGCCTCTCAGTCACCTGATCACTGCATGAGAGGCACGTGATCAGTGCCTGCCACGGTGCGGGATCAGCGCCTGCTCACCTGCTTGACAATCGCCAGCTGGGCCGCAGGATTCATGCCTGCTGGGCTGCCTGATAATCGCCAGCTGGGCCGCAGGATTCATGCCTGCTGGGCTGCCTGATAATCGCCAGCTGGGCCGCAGGATTCATGCCTGCTCGGCTGCCTGATAATCGCCAGCTGGGCCGCAGGATTCATGCCTGCTCGGCTGCCTGATAATCGCCAGCTGGGCCGCAGGATTCATGCCTGCTCAGCTGCTTGATTCTTGCCTGCTGAGGCACATGATCCGTGCAGGAGAGCTACCTGATCAGCACATGTGCAGTCACATGATCAGCGCCTCTCAGTCACCTGATCACTGCATGACAGGCACGTGATCAGTGCCTGCCGCGGTGCAGGATCAGCGCCTCCTCACCTGCTTGATAATCGCCAGCTGGGCCGCAGGATTCATGCCTGCTCAGCTGCCTGATAATCGCCAGCTGGGCCGCAGGATTCATGCCTGCTCAGCTGCTTGATTCTTGCCTGCTGAGGCACATGATCCGTGCAGGAGAGCTACCTGATCAGCACATGTGCAGTCACATGATCAGCGCCTCTCAGTCACCTGATCACTGCATGACAGGCACGTGATCAGTGCCTGCCGCGGTGCAGGATCAGCGCCTCCTCACCTGCTTGATAATCGCCAGCTGGGCCGCAGGATTCATGCCTGCTCAGCTGCCTGATAATCGCCAGCTGGGCCGCAGGATTCATGCCTGCTCAGCTGCTTGATTCTTGCCTGCTGTGGCACATGATCCGTGCAGGAGAGCTACCTGATCCGCACATGTGCAGTCACATGATCAGCGCCTCTCAGTCACCTGATCACTGCATGAGAGGCACGTGATCAGTGCCTGCCACGGTGCGGGATCAGCGCCTGCTCACCTGCTTGACAATCGCCAGCTGGGCCGCAGGATTCATGCCTGCTGGGCTGCCTGATAATCGCCAGCTGGGCCGCAGGATTCATGCCTGCTGGGCTGCCTGATAATCGCCAGCTGGGCCGCAGGATTCATGCCTGCTCGGCTGCCTGATAATCGCCAGCTGGGCCGCAGGATTCATGCCTGCTCGGCTGCCTGATAATCGCCAGCTGGGCCGCAGGATTCATGCCTGCTCGGCTGCCTGATAATCGCCAGCTGGGCCGCAGGATTCATGCCTGCTCGGCTGCCTGATAATCGCCAGCTGGGCCGCAGGATTCATGCCTGCTCAGCTGCTTGATTCTTGCCTGCTGAGGCACATGATCCGTGCAGGAGAGCTACCTCATCAGCACATGTGCAGTCCCATGATCAGCGCCTCTCAGTCAACTGATCACTGCATGAGAGGCACGTGATCAGTGCCTGCCGCAGTGCGGGATCAGCGCCTGCTCACCTGCTTGATAATCGCCAGCTGGGCCGCAGGATTCATGCCTGCTCAGCTGCCTGATAATCGCCAGCTGGGCCGCAGGATTCATGCCTGCTCGGCTGCATGATAATCGCCAGCTGGGCCGCAGGATTCATGCCTGCTCAGCTGCCTGATAATCGCCAGCTGGGCCGCAGGATTCATGCCTGCTCGGCTGCCTGATAATCGCCAGCTGGGCCGCAGGATTCATGCCTGCTCGGCTGCCTGATAATCGCCAGCTGGGCCGCAGGATTCATGCCTGCTCGGCTGCCTGATAATCGCCAGCTGGGCCGCAGGATTCATGCCTGCTCGGCTGCCTGATAATCGCCAGCTGGGCCGCAGGATTCATGCCTGCTCAGCTGCTTGATTCTTGCCTGCTGAGGCACATGATCCGTGCAGGAGAGCTACCTGATCAGCACATGTGCAGTCACATGATCAGCGCCTCTCAGTCACCTGATCACTGCATGACAGGCACGTGATCAGTGCCTGCCACGGTGCGGGATCAGCGCCTGCTCACCTGCTTGACAATCGCCAGCTGGGCCGCAGGATTCATGCCTGCTGGGCTGCCTGATAATCGCCAGCTGGGCCGCAGGATTCATGCCTGCTGGGCTGCCTGATAATCGCCAGCTGGGCCGCAGGATTCATGCCTGCTCGGCTGCCTGATAATCGCCAGCTGGGCCGCAGGATTCATGCCTGCTCGGCTGCCTGATAATCGCCAGCTGGGCCGCAGGATTCATGCCTGCTCGGCTGCCTGATAATCGCCAGCTGGGCCGCAGGATTCATGCCTGCTCGGCTGCCTGATAATCGCCAGCTGGGCCGCAGGATTCATGCCTGCTCGGCTGCCTGATAATCGCCAGCTGGGCCGCAGGATTCATGCCTGCTCGGCTGCCTGATAATCGCCAGCTGGGCCGCAGGATTCATGCCTGCTCAGCTGCTTGATTCTTGCCTGCTGAGGCACATGATCCGTGCAGGAGAGCTACCTCATCAGCACATGTGCAGTCCCATGATCAGCGCCTCTCAGTCACCTGATCACTGCATGAGAGGCACGTGATCAGTGCCTGCCGCAGTGCGGGATCAGCGCCTGCTCACCTGCTTGATAATCGCCAGCTGGGCCGCAGGATTCATGCCTGCTCAGCTGCCTGATAATCGCCAGCTGGGCCGCAGGATTCATGCCTGCTCGGCTGCATGATAATCGCCAGCTGGGCCGCAGGATTCATGCCTGCTCAGCTGCCTGATAATCGCCAGCTGGGCCGCAGGATTCATGCCTGCTCGGCTGCCTGATAATCGCCAGCTGGGCCGCAGGATTCATGCCTGCTCGGCTGCCTGATAATCGCCAGCTGGGCCGCAGGATTCATGCCTGCTCAGATGCCAGATAATCGCCAGCTGGGCCGCAGGATTCATGCCTGCTCGGCTGCCTGATAATCGCCAGCTGGGCCGCAGGATTCATGCCTGCTCGGCTGCCTGATAATCGCCAGCTGGGCCGCAGGATTCATGCCTGATCGGCTGCCTGATAATCGCCAGCTGGGCCGCAGGATTCATGCCTGCTCGGCTGCCTGATAATCGCCAGCTGGGCCGCAGGATTCATGCCTGCTCGGCTGCCTGATAATCGCCAGCTGGGCCGCAGGATTCATGCCTGCTCGGCTGCCTGATAATCGCCAGCTGGGCCGCAGGATTCATGCCTGCTCAGCTGCTTGATTCTTGCCTGCTGAGGCACATGATCCGTGCAGGAGAGCTACCTCATCAGCACATGTGCAGTCCCATGATCAGCGCCTCTCAGTCACCTGATCACTGCATGAGAGGCACGTGATCAGTGCCTGCCGCAGTGCGGGATCAGCGCCTGCTCACCTGCTTGATAATCGCCAGCTGGGCCGCAGGATTCATGCCTGCTCGGCTGCCTGATAATCGCCAGCTGGGCCACAGGATTCATGCCTGCTCGGCTGCCTGATAATCGCCAGCTGGGCCGCAGGATTCATGCCTGCTCAGCTGCCTGATAATCGCCAGCTGGGCCGCAGGATTCATGCCTGCTCGGCTGCCTGATTCTTGCCTGCTGTAGCACATGATCCGTGCAGGAGAGCTACCTGATCCGCACATGAGCAGTCACATGATCAGCGCCTCTCAGTCACCTGATCACTGCATGACAGGCACGTGATCAGTGCCTGCCGCGGTGCGGGATAAGCGCCTGCTCAGCTGCCTGATAATCGCCAGCTGGGCCGCAGGATTCATGCCTGCTCAGCTGCCTGATAATCGCCAGATGGGCCGCAGGATTCATGCCTGCTCGGCTGCCTGATAATCGCCAGCTGGGCCGCAGGATTCATGCCTGCTCAGCTGCCTGATAATCGCCAGCTGGGCCGCAGGATTCATGCCTGCTCAGCTGCCTGATTCTTGCCTGCTGAGGCACATGATCCGTGCAGGAGAGCTACCTGATCAGCACACGTGTAGTCACATGATCAGCGCCTCTCAGTCACCTGATCACTGCATGAGAGGCACGTGATCAGTGCCTGCCGCGGTGCGGGATCAGCGCCTGCTCACCCTCTTGATAATCGCCAGCTGGGCCGCAGGATTCATGCCTGCTCGGCTGCCTGATAATCGCCAGCTGGGCCGCAAGATTCATGCCTGCTCGGCTGCCTGATAATCGCCAGCTGGGCCGCAGGATTCATGCCTGCTCGGCTGCCTGATAATCGCCAGCTGGGCCGCAGGATTCATGCCTGCTCGGCGGCCTGATAATCGCCAGCTGGGCCGCAGGATTCATGCCTGCTCGGCTGCCTGATAATCGCCAGCTGGGCCGCAGGATTCATGCCTGCTCAGCTGCTTGATTCTTGCCTGCTGAGGCACATGATCCGTGCAGGAGAGCTACCTGATCAGCACATGTGCAGTCACATGATCAGCGCCTCTCAGTCACCTGATCACTGCATGACAGGCACGTGATCAGTGCCTGCCGCGGTGCAGGATCAGCGCCTCCTCACCTGCTTGATAATCGCCAGCTGGGCCGCAGGATTCATGCCTGCTCAGCTGCCTGATAATCGCCAGCTGGGCCGCAGGATTCATGCCTGCTCGGCTGCCTGATAATCGCCAGCTGGGCCGCAGGATTCATGCCTGCTCAGCTGCTTGATTCTTGCCTGCTGAGGCACATGATCCGTGCAGGAGAGCTACCTGATCAGCACATGTGCAGTCACATGATCAGCGCCTCTCAGTCACCTGATCACTGCATGACAGGCACGTGATCAGTGCCTGCCGCGGTGCAGGATCAGTGCCTCCTCACCTGCTTGATAATCGCCAGCTGGGCCGCAGGATTCATGCCTGCTCAGCTGCCTGATAATCGCCAGCTGGGCCGCAGGATTCATGCCTGCTCAGCTGCTTGATTCTTGCCTGCTGTGGCACATGATCCGTGCAGGAGAGCTACCTCATCAGCACATGTGCAGTCACATGATCAGCGCCTCTCAGTCACCTGATCACTGCATGAGAGGCACGTGATCAGTGCCTGCCACGGTGCGGGATCAGCGCCTGCTCACCTGCTTGACAATCGCCAGCTGGGCCGCAGGATTCATGCCTGCTGGGCTGCCTGATAATCGCCAGCTGGGCCGCAGGATTCATGCCTGCTGGGCTGCCTGATAATCGCCAGCTGGGCCGCAGGATTCATGCCTGCTCGGCTGCCTGATAATCGCCAGCTGGGCCGCAGGATTCATGCCTGCTCGGCTGCCTGATAATCGCCAGCTGGGCCGCAGGATTCATGCCTGCTCGGCTGCCTGATAATCGCCAGCTGGGCCGCAGGATTCATGCCTGCTCGGCTGCCTGATAATCGCCAGCTGGGCCGCAGGATTCATGCCTGCTCGGCTGCCTGATAATCGCCAGCTGGGCCGCAGGATTCATGCCTGCTCGGCTGCCTGATAATCGCCAGCTGGGCCGCAGGATTCATGCCTGCTCAGCTGCTTGATACTTGCCTGCTGAGGCACATGATCCGTGCAGGAGAGCTACCTCATCAGCACATGTGCAGTCCCATGATCAGCGCCTCTCAGTCACCTGATCACTGCATGAGAGGCACGTGATCAGTGCCTGCCGCAGTGCGGGATCAGCGCCTGCTCACCTGCTTGATAATCGCCAGCTGGGCCGCAGGATTCATGCCTGCTCAGCTGCCTGATAATCGCCAGCTGGGCCGCAGGATTCATGCCTGCTCGGCTGCCTGATAATCGCCAGCTGGGCCGCAGGATTCATGCCTGCTCAGCTGCCTGATAATCGCCAGCTGGGCCGCAGGATTCATGCCTGCTCGGCTGCCTTATAATCGCCAGCTGGGCCGCAGGATTCATGCCTGCTCGGCTGCCTGATAATCGCCAGCTGGGCCGCAGGATTCATGCCTGCTCGGCTGCCTGATAATCGCCAGCTGGGCCGCAGGATTCATGCCTGCTCGGCTGCCTGATAATCGCCAGCTGGGCCGCAGGATTCATGCCTGCTCAGCTGCTTGATTCTTGCCTGCTGAGGCACATGATCCGTGCAGGAGAGCTACCTAATCAGCACATGTGCAGTCACATGATCAGCGCCTCTCAGTCACCTGATCACTGCATGACAGGCACGTGATCAGTGCCTGCCGCGGTGCAGGATCAGCGCCTCCTCACCTGCTTGATAATCGCCAGCTGGGCCGCAGGATTCATACCTGCTCAGCTGCCTGATAATCGCCAGCTGGGCCGCAGGATTCATGCCTGCTCAGCTGCTTGATTCTTGCCTGCTGAGGCACATGATCCGTGCAGGAGAGCTACCTGATCAGCACTTGTGCAGTCACATGATCAGCGCCTCTCAGTCACCTGATCACTGCATGACAGGCACGTGATCAGTGCCTGCCGCGGTGCAGGATCAGCGCCTCCTCACCTGCTTGATAATCGCCAGCTGGGCCGCAGGATTCATGCCTGCTCAGCTGCCTGATAATCGCCAGCTGGGCCGCAGGATTCATGCCTGCTCGGCTGCCTGATAATCGCCAGCTGGGCCGCAGGATTCATGCCTGCTCAGCTGCTTGATTCTTGCCTGCTGAGGCACATGATCCGTGCAGGAGAGCTACCTGATCAGCACATGTGCAGTCACATGATCAGCGCCTCTCAGTCACCTGATCACTGCATGACAGGCACGTGATCAGTGCCTGCCGCGGTGCAGGATCAGTGCCTCCTCACCTGCTTGATAATCGCCAGCTGGGCCGCAGGATTCATGCCTGCTCAGCTGCCTGATAATCGCCAGCTGGGCCGAAGGATTCATGCCTGCTCGGCTGCCTGATTCTTGCCTGCTGTGGCACATGATCCGTGCAGGAGAGCTACCTGATCCGCACATGAGCAGTCACATGATCAGCGCCTCTCAGTCACCTGATCACTGCATGACAGGCACGTGATCAGTGCCTGCCGCGGTGCGGGATTAGAGCCTGCTCAGCTGCCTGATAATCGCCAGCTGGGCCGCAGGATTCATGCCTGCTCAGCTGCCTGATAATCGCCAGCTGGGCCGCAGGATTCATGCCTGCTCAGCTGCCTGATAATCGCCAGCTGGGCCGCAGGATTCATGCCTGCTCAGCTGCCTGATTCTTGCCTGCTGAGGCACATGATCCGTGCAGGAGAGCTACCTGATCAGCACACGCGCAGTCACATGATCAGCGCCTCTCAGTCACCTGATCACTGCATGACAGGCACATGATCAGTGCCTGCTGCGGTGCAGGATCAGCGCCTGCTCACCTGCTTGATAATCGCCAGCTGGGCCGCAGGATTCATGCCTGCTCAGCTGCCTGATAATCGCCAGCTGGGCCGCAGGATTCATGCCTGCTCAGCTGCCTGATAATCGCCAGCTGGGCCGCAGGATTCATGCCTGCTCGGCTGCCTGATAATCGCCAGCTGGGCCGCAGGATTCATGCCTGCTCGGCTGCCTGATAATCGCCAGCTGGGCCGCAGGATTCATGCCTGCTCAGCTGCTGATTCTTGCCTGCTGAGGCACATGATCCGTGCAGGAGAGCTACCTGATCAGCACATGTGCAGTCACATGATCAGCGCCTCTCAGTCACCTGATCACTGCATGAGAGGCACGTGATCAGTGCCTGCCGCGGTGCGGGATCAGCGCCTGCTCACCTGTTTGATAATCGCCAGCTGGGCCGCAGGATTCATGCCTGCTCGGCTGCCTGATAATCGCCAGCTGGGCCGCAAGATTCATGCCTGCTCGGCTGCTGATAATCGCCAGCTGGGCCGCAGGATTCATGCCTGCTCGGCTGCCTGATAATCGCCAGCTGGGCCGCAGGATTCATGCCTGCTCGGCTGCCTGATAATCGCCAGCTGGGCCGCAGGATTCATGCCTGCTCGGCTGCCTGATAATCGCCAGCTGGGCCGCAGGATTCATGCCTGCTCAGCTGCTTGATTCTTGCCTGCTGAGGCACATGATCCGTGCAGGAGAGCTACCTGATCAGCACATGTGCAGTCACATGATCAGCGCCTCTCAGTCACCTGATCACTGCATGACAGGCACGTGATCAGTGCCTGCCGCGGTGCAGGATCAGCGCCTCCTCACCTGCTTGATAATCGCCAGCTGGGCCGCAGGATTCATGCCTGCTCAGCTGCCTGATAATCGCCAGCTGGGCCGCAGGATTCATGCCTGCTCGGCTGCCTGATAATCGCCAGCTGGGCCGCAGGATTCATGCCTGCTCAGCTGCTTGATTCTTGCCTGCTGAGGCACATGATCCGTGCAGGAGAGCTACCTGATCAGCACATGTGCAGTCACATGATCAGCGCCTCTCAGTCACCTGATCACTGCATGACAGGCACGTGATCAGTGCCTGCCGCGGTGCAGGATCAGTGCCTCCTCACCTGCTTGATAATCGCCAGCTGGGCCGCAGGATTCATGCCTGCTCAGCTGCCTGATAATTGCCAGCTGGGCCGCAGGATTCATGCCTGCTCAGCTGCTTGATTCTTGCCTGCTGTGGCACATGATCCGTGCAGGAGAGCTACCTGATCCGCACATGTGCAGTCACATGATCAGCGCCTCTCAGTCACCTGATCACTGCATGAGAGGCACGTGATCAGTGCCTGCCACGGTGCGGGATCAGCGCCTGCTCACCTGCTTGATAATCGCCAGCTGGGCCGCAGGATTCATGCCTGCTGGGCTGCCTGATAATCGCCAGCTGGGCCGCAGGATTCATGCCTGCTCGGCTGCCTGATAATCGCCAGCTGGGCCGCAGGATTCATGCCTGCTCGGCTGCCTGATAATCGCCAGCTGGGCCGCAGGATTCATGCCTGCTCGGCTGCCTGATAATCGCCAGCTGGGCCGCAGGATTCATGCCTGCTCGGCTGCCTGATAATCGCCAGCTGGGCCGCAGGATTCATGCCTGCTCGGCTGCCTGATAATCGCCAGCTGGGCCGCAGGATTCATGCCTGCTCAGCTGCTTGATTCTTGCCTGCTGAGGCACATGATCCGTGCAGGAGAGCTACCTCATCAGCACATGTGCAGTCCCATGATCAGCGCCTCTCAGTCACCTGATCACTGCATGAAAGGCACGTGATCAGTGCCTGCCGCAGTGTGGGATCAGCGCCTGCTCACCTGCTTGATAATCGCCAGCTGGGCCGCAGGATTCATGCCTGCTCAGCTGCCTGATAATCGCCAGCTGGGCCGCAGGATTCATGCCTGCTCGGCTGCCTGATAATCGCCAGCTGGGCCGCAGGATTCATGCCTGCTCAGCTGCCTGATAATCGCCAGCTGGGCCGCAGGATTCATGCCTGCTCGGCTGCCTGATAATCGCCAGCTGGGCCGCAGGATTCATGCCTGCTCGGCTGCCTGATAATCGCCAGCTGGGCCGCAGGATTCATGCCTGCTCGGCTGCCTGATAATCGCGAGCTGGGCCGCAGGATTCATGCCTGCTCGGCTGCCTGATAATCGCCAGCTGGGCCGCAGGATTCATGCCTGCTCAGCTGCTTGATTCTTGCCTGCTGAGGCACATGATCCGTGCAGGAGAGCTACCTGATCCGCACATGTGCAGTCACATGATCAGCGCCTCTCAGTCACCTGATCACTGCATGAGAGGCACGTGATCAGTGCCTGCCACGGTGCGGGATCAGCGCCTGCTCACCTGCTTGATAATCGCCAGCTGGGCCGCAGGATTCATGCCTGCTGGGCTGCCTGATAATTGCCAGCTGGGCCGCAGGATTCATGCCTGCTCGGCTGCCTGATAATCGCCAGCTGGGCCGCAGGATTCATGCCTGCTCGGCTGCCTGATAATCGCCAGCTGGGCCGCAGGATTCATGCCTGCTCAGCTGCCTGATAATCGCCAGCTGGGCCGCAGGATTCATGCCTGCTCGGCTGCCTGATAATCGCCAGCTGGGCCGCAGGATTCATGCCTGCTCGGCTGCCTGATAATCGCCAGCTGGGCCGCAGGATTCATGCCTGCTCGACTGCCTGATAATCGCCAGCTGGGCCGCTGGATTCATGCCTGCTCGGCTGCCTGATAATCGCCAGCTGGGCCGCAGGATTCATGCCTGCTCAGCTGCTTGATTCTTGCCTGCTGAGGCACATGATCCGTGCAGGAGAGCTACCTGATCCGCACATGTGCAGTCACATGATCAGCGCCTCTCAGTCACCTGATCACTGCATGAGAGGCACGTGATCAGTGCCTGCCACGGTGCGGGATCAGCGCCTGCTCACCTGCTTGATAATCGCCAGCTGGGCCGCAGGATTCATGCCTGCTGGGCTGCCTGATAATCGCCAGCTGGGCCGCAGGATTCATGCCTGCTCGGCTGCCTGATAATCGCCAGCTGGGCCGCAGGATTCATGCCTGCTCGGCTGCCTGATAATCGCCAGCTGGGCCGCAGGATTCATGCCTGCTCGGCTGCCTGATAATCGCCAGCTGGGCCGCAGGATTCATACCTGCTCGGCTGCCTGATAATCGCCAGCTGGGCCGCAGGATTCATGCCTGCTCGGCTGCCTGATAATCGCCAGCTGGGCCGCAGGATTCATGCCTGCTGGGCTGCCTGATAATCGCCAGCTGGGCCGCAGGATTCACGCCTGCTCGGCTGCCTGATAATCGCCAGCTGGGCCGCAGGATTCATGCCTGCTCGGCTGCCTGATAATCGCCAGCTGGGCCGCAGGATTCATGCCTGCTCGGCTGCCTGATAATCGCCAGCTGGGCCGCAGGATTCATGCCTGCTCGGCTGCCTGATAATCGCCAGCTGGGCCGCAGGATTCATGCCTGCTCAGCTGCTTGATTCTTGCCTGCTGAGGCACATGATCCGTGCAGGAGAGCTACCTGATCAGCACATGTGCAGTCACATGATCAGCGCCTCTCAGTCACCTGATCACTGCATGACAGGCACGTGATCAGTGCCTGCCGCGGTGCAGGATCAGCGCCTCCTCACCTGCTTGATAATCGCCAGCTGGGCCGCAGGATTCATGCCTGCTCAGCTGCCTGATAATCGCCAGCTGGGCCGCAGGATTCATGCCTGCTCAGCTGCTTGATTCTTGCCTGCTGAGGCACATGATCCGTGCAGGAGAGCTACCTGATCAGCACATGTGCAGTCACATGATCAGCGCCTCTCAGTCACCTGATCACTGCATGACAGGCACGTGATCAGTGCCTGCCGCGGTGCAGGATCAGCGCCTCCTCACCTGCTTGATAATCGCCAGCTGGGCCGCAGGATTCATGCCTGCTCAGCTGCCTGATAATCGCCAGCTGGGCCGCAGGATTCATGCCTGCTCGGCTGCCTGATAATCGCCAGCTGGGCCGCAGGATTCATGCCTGCTCAGCTGCTTGATTCTTGCCTGCTGAGGCACATGATCCGTGCAGGAGAGCTACCTGATCCGCACATGAGCAGTCACATGATCAGCGCCTCTCAGTCACCTGATCACTGCATGACAGGCACGTGATCAGTGCCTGCCGCGGTGCGGGATTAGAGCCTGCTCAGCTGCCTGATAATCGCCAGCTGGGCCGCAGGATTCATGCCTGCTCAGCTGCCTGATAATCGCCAGCTGGGCCGCAGGATTCATGCCTGCTCAGCTGCCTGATAATCGCCAGCTGGGCCGCAGGATTCATGCCTGCTCAGCTGCCTGATAATCGCCAGCTGAGCCGCAGGATTCATGCCTGCTCAGCTGCCTGATTCTTGCCTGCTGAGGCACATGATCCGTGCAGGAGAGCTACCTGATCAGCACACGTGCAGTCACATGATCAGCGCCTCTCAGTCACCTGATCACTGCATGACAGGCACATGATCAGTGCCTGCTGCGGTGCAGGATCAGCGCCTGCTCACCTGCTTGATAATCGCCAGCTGGGCCGCAGGATTCATGCCTGCTCAGCTGCCTGATAATCGCCAGCTGGGCCGCAGGATTCATGCCTGCTCAGCTGCCTGATAATCGCCAGCTGGGCCGCAGGATTCATGCCTGCTCGGCTGCCTGATAATCGCCAGCTGGGCCGCAGGATTCATGCCTGCTCGGCTGCCTGATAATCGCCAGCTGGGCCGCAGGATTCATGCCTGCTCAGCTGCTTGATTCTTGCCTGCTGAGGCACATGATCCGTGCAGGAGAGCTACCTCATCAGCACATGTGCAGTCACATGATCAGCACCTCTCAGTCACCTGATCACTGCATGAGAGGCACGTGATCAGTGCCTGCCGCGGTGCGGGATCAGCGCCTGCTCACCTGCTTGATAATCGCCAGCTGGGCCGCAGGATTCATGCCTGCTCGGCTGCCTGATAATCGCCAGCTGGGCCGCAAGATTCATGCCTGCTCGGCTGCCTGATAATCGCCAGCTGGGCCGCAGGATTCATGCCTGCTCGGCTGCCTGATAATCGCCAGCTGGGCCGCAGGATTCATGCCTGCTCGGCTGCCTGATAATCGCCAGCTGGGCCGCAGGATTCATGCCTGCTCGGCTGCCTGATAATCGCCAGCTGGGCCGCAGGATTCATGCCTGCTCAGCTGCTTGATTCTTGCCTGCTGAGGCACATGATCCGTGCAGGAGAGCTACCTGATCAGCACATGTGCAGTCACATGATCAGCGCCTCTCAGTCACCTGATCACTGCATGACAGGCACGTGATCAGTGCCTGCCGCGGTGCAGGATCAGCGCCTCCTCACCTGCTTGATAATCGCCAGCTGGGCCGCAGGATTCATGCCTGCTCAGCTGCCTGATAATCGCCAGCTGGGCCGCAGGATTCATGCCTGCTCGGCTGCCTGATAATCGCCAGCTGGGCCGCAGGATTCATGCCTGCTCAGCTGCTTGATTCTTGCCTGCTGAGGCACATGATCCGTGCAGGAGAGCTACCTGATCAGCACATGTTCAGTCACATGATCAGCGCCTCTCAGTCACCTGATCACTGCATGACAGGCACGTGATCAGTGCCTGCCGCGGTGCAGGATCAGTGCCTCCTCACCTGCTTGATAATCGCCAGCTGGGCCGCAGGATTCATGCCTGCTCAGCTGCCTGATAATTGCCAGCTGGGCCGCAGGATTCATGCCTGCTCAGCTGCTTGATTCTTGCCTGCTGTGGCACATGATCCGTGCAGGAGAGCTACCTGATCCGCACATGTGCAGTCACATGATCAGCGCCTCTCAGTCACCTGATCACTGCATGAGAGGCACGTGATCAGTGCCTGCCACGGTGCGGGATCAGCGCCTGCTCACCTGCTTGATAATCGCCAGCTGGGCCGCAGGATTCATGCCTGCTGGGCTGCCTGATAATCGCCAGCTGGGCCGCAGGATTCATGCCTGCTCGGCTGCCTGATAATCGCCAGCTGGGCCGCAGGATTCATGCCTGCTCGGCTGCCTGATAATCGCCAGCTGGGCCGCAGGATTCATGCCTGCTCGGCTGCCTGATAATCGCCAGCTGGGCCGCAGGATTCATGCCTGCTCGGCTGCCTGATAATCGCCAGCTGGGCCGCAGGATTCATGCCTGCTCGGCTGCCTGATAATCGCCAGCTGGGCCGCAGGATTCATGCCTGCTCAGCTGCCTGATAATCGACAGCTGGGCCGCAGGATTCATGCCTGCTCGGCTGCCTGATAATCGCCAGCTGGGCCGCAGGATTCATGCCTGCTCGGCTGCCTGATAATCGCCAGCTGGGCCGCAGGATTCATGCCTGCTCGGCTGCCTGATAATCGCCAGCTGGGCCGCAGGATTCATGCCTGCTCAGCTGCTTGATTCTTGCCTGCTGAGGCACATGATCCGTGCAGGAGAGCTACCTGATCCGCACATGTGCAGTCACATGATCAGCGCCTCTCAGTCACCTGATCACTGCATGAGAGGCACGTGATCAGTGCCTGCCACAGTGCGGGATCAGCGCCTGCTCACCTGCTTGATAATCGCCAGCTGGGCCGCAGGATTCATGCCTGCTGGGCTGCCTGATAATTGCCAGCTGGGCCGCAGGATTCATGCCTGCTCGGCTGCCTGATAATCGCCAGCTGGGCCGCAGGATTCATGCCTGCTCGGCTGCCTGATAATCGCCAGCTGGGCCGCAGGATTCATGCCTGCTCGGCTGCCTGATAATCGCCAGCTGGGCCGCAGGATTCATGCCTGCTCGGCTGCCTGATAATCGCCAGCTGGGCCGCAGGATTCATGCCTGCTCGGCTGCCTGATAATCGCCAGCTGGGCCGCAGGATTCATGCCTGCTCGGCTGCCTGATAATCGCCAGCTGGGCCGCAGGATTCATGCCTGCTCGGCTGCCTGATAATCGCCAGCTGGGCCGCAGGATTCATGCCTGCTCAGCTGCTTGATTCTTGCCTGCTGAGGCACATGATCCGTGCAGGAGAGCTACCTGATCCGCACATGTGCAGTCACATGGTCAGCGCCTCTCAATCACCTGATCACTGCATGAGAGGCACGTGATCAGTGCCTGCCACGGTGCGGGATCAGCGCCTGCTCACCTGCTTGATAATCGCCAGCTGGGCCGCAGGATTCATGCCTGCTGGGCTGCCTGATAATTGCCAGCTGGGCCGCAGGATTCATGCCTGCTCGGCTGCCTGATAATCGCCAGCTGGGCCGCAGGATTCATGCCTGCTCGGCTGCCTGATAATCGCCAGCTGGGCCGCAGGATTCATGCCTGCTCGGCTGCCTGATAATCGCCAGCTGGGCCGCAGGATTCATGCCTGCTCGGCTGCCTGATAATCGCCAGCTGGGCCGCAGGATTCATGCCTGCTCAGCTGCCTGATAATCGCCAGCTGGGCCGCAGGATTCATGCCTGCTCGGCTGCCTGATAATCGCCAGCTGGGCCGCAGGATTCATGCCTGCTCGGCTGCCTGATAATCGCCAGCTGGGCCGCAGGATTCATGCCTGCTCAGCTGCTTGATTCTTGCCTGCTGAGGCACATGATCCGTGCAGGAGAGCTACCTCATCAGCACATGTGCAGTCCCATGATCAGCGCCTCTCAGTCACCTGATCACTGCATGAGAGGCACGTGATCAGTGCCTGCCGCAGTGCGGGATCAGCGCCTGCTCACCTGCCTGATAATCGCCAGCTGGGCCGCAGGATTCATGCCTGCTCGGCTGCCTGATAATCGCCAGCTGGGCCGCAGGATTCATGCCTGCTCGGCTGCCTGATAATCGCCAGCTGGGCCGCAGGATTCATGCCTGCTCAGCTGCCTGATAATCGCCAGCTGGGCCGCAGGATTCATGCCTGCTCGGCTGCCTGATTCTTGCCTGCTGAGGCACATGATCCGTGCAGGAGAGCTACCTGATCAGCACATGAGCAGTCACATGATCAGCGCCTCTCAGTCACCTGATCACTGCATGACAGGCACGTGATCAGTGCCTGCTGCGGTGCGGGATTAGCGCCTGCTCAGCTGCCTGATAATCGCCAGCTGGGCCGCAGGATTCATGCCTGCTCAGCTGCCTGATAATCGCCAGCTGGGCCGCAGGATTCATGCCTGCTCAGCTGCCTGATAATCGCCAGCTGGGCCGCAGGATTCATGCCTGCTCAGCTGCCTGATAATCGCCAGCTGGGCCGCAGGATTCATGCCTGCTCAGCTGCCTGATTCTTGCCTGCTGAGGCACATGATCCGTGCAGGAGAGCTACCTGATCAGCACATGTGCAGTCACATGATCAGCGCCTCTCAGTCACCTGATCACTGCATGACAGGCACGTGATCAGTGCCTGCTGCGGTGCAGGATCAGCGCCTGCTCAGCTGCCTGATAATCGCCAGCTGGGCCGCAGGATTCATGCCTGCTCAGCTGCCTGATAATCGCCAGCTGGGCCGCAGGATTCATGCCTGCTCAGCTGCCTGATAATCGCCAGCTGGGCCGCAGGATTCATGCCTGCTCAGCTGCCTGATAATCGCCAGCTGGGCCGCAGGATTCATGCCTGCTCAGCTGCCTGATAATCGCCAGCTGGGCCGCAGGATTCATGCCTGCTCAGCTGCCTGATAATCGCCAGCTGGGCCGCAGGATTCATGCCTGCTCAGCTGCCTGATAATCGCCAGCTGGGCCGCAGGATTCATGCCTGCTCAGCTGCTTGATTCTTGCCTGCTGAGGCACATGATCCGTGCAGGAGAGCTACCTGATCAGCACATGAGCAGTCACATGATCAGCGCCTCTCAGTCACCTGATCACTGCATGACAGGCACGTGATCAGTGCCTGCTGAGTGCGGGATCAGCGCCTGCTCAGCTGCCTGATAATCGCCAGCTGGGCCGCAGGATTCATGCCTGCTGAGCTGCCTGATAATCGCCAGCTGGGCCGCAGGATTCATGCCTGCTCAGCTGCCTGATAATCGCCAGCTGGGCCGCAGGATTCATGCCTGCTCAGCTGCCTGATAATCGCCAGCTGGGCCGCAGGATTCATGCCTGCTCAGCTGCCTGATAATCGCCAGCTGGGCCGCAGGATTCATGCCTGCTCAGCTGCCTGATAATCGCCAGCTGGGCCGCAGGATTCATGCCTGCTCAGCTGCCTGATAATCGCCAGCTGGGCCGCAGGATTCATGCCTGCTCAACTGCCTGATAATCGCCAGCTGGGCCGCTGGATTCATGCCTGCTCAGCTGCCTGATAATCGCCAGCTGGGCCGCAGGATTCATGCCTGCTCAGCTGCTTGATTCTTGCCTGCTGAGGCACATGATCTGTGCAGGAGAGCTACCTGATCAGCACATGAGCAGTCACATGATCAGCGCCTCTCAGTCACCTGATCACTGCATGACAGGCACGTGATCAGTGCCTGCCACGGTGCGGGATCAGCGCCTGCTCAGCTGCCTGATAATCGCCAGCTGGGCCGCAGGATTCATGCCTGCTGAGCTGCCTGATAATCGCCAGCTGGGCCGCAGGATTCATGCCTGCTCAGCTGCCTGATAATCGCCAGCTGGGCCGCAGGATTCATGCCTGCTCAGCTGCCTGATAATCGCCAGCTGGGCCGCAGGATTCATGCCTGCTCAGCTGCCTGATAATCGCCAGCTGGGCCGCAGGATTCATGCCTGCTCAGCTGCCTGATAATCGCCAGCTGGGCCGCAGGATTCATGCCTGCTGAGCTGCCTGATAATCGCCAGCTGGGCCGCAGGATTCATGCCTGCTCAGCTGCCTGATAATCGCCAGCTGGGCCGCAGGATTCATGCCTGCTCAGCTGCCTGATAATCGCCAGCTGGGCCGCAGGATTCATGCCTGCTCAGCTGCCTGATAATCGCCAGCTGGGCCGCAGGATTCATGCCTGCTCAGCTGCCTGATAATCGCCAGCTGGGCCGCAGGATTCATGCCTGCTCAGCTGCTTGATTCTTGCCTGCTGAGGCACATGATCCGTGCAGGAGAGCTACCTGATCAGCACATGTGCAGTCACATGATCAGCGCCTCTCAGTCACCTGATCACTGCATGACAGGCACGTGATCAGTGCCTGCTGCGGTGCAGGATCAGCGCCTCCTCAGCTGCCTGATAATCGCCAGCTGGGCCGCAGGATTCATGCCTGCTCAGCTGCCTGATAATCGCCAGCTGGGCCGCAGGATTCATGCCTGCTCAGCTGCCTGATTCTTGCCTGCTGAGGCACATGATCCGTGCAGGAGAGCTACCTGATCAGCACATGTGCAGTCACATGATCAGCGCCTCTCAGTCACCTGATCACTGCATGACAGGCACGTGATCAGTGCCTGCTGCGGTGCAGGATCAGCGCCTCCTCAGCTGCCTGATAATTGCCAGCTGGGCCGCAGGATTCATGCCTGCTCAGCTGCCTGATAATCGCCAGCTGGGCCGCAGGATTCATGCCTGCTCAGCTGCCTGATAATCGCCAGCTGGGCCGCAGGATTCATGCCTGCTCAGCTGCTTGATTCTTGCCTGCTGAGGCACATGATCCGTGCAGGAGAGCTACCTGATCAGCACATGAGCAGTCACATGATCAGCGCCTCTCAGTCACCTGATCACTGCATGACAGGCACGTGATCAGTGCCTGCTGCGGTGCGGGATCAGAGCCTGCTCAGCTGCCTGATAATCGCCAGCTGGGCCGCAGGATTCATGCCTGCTCAGCTGCCTGATAATCGCCAGCTGGGCCGCAGGATTCATGCCTGCTCAGCTGCCTGATAATCGCCAGCTGGGCCGCAGGATTCATGCCTGCTCAGCTGCCTGATAATCGCCAGCTGGGCCGCAGGATTCATGCCTGCTCAGCTGCCTGATTCTTGCCTGCTGAGGCACATGATCCGTGCAGGAGAGCTACCTGATCAGCACATGTGCAGTCACATGATCAGCGCCTCTCAGTCACCTGATCACTGCATGACAGGCACGTGATCAGTGCCTGCTGGGTGCAGGATCAGCGCCTGCTCAGCTGCCTGATAATCGCCAGCTGGGCCGCAGGATTCATGCCTGCTCAGCTGCCTGATAATCGCCAGCTGGGCCGCAGGATTCATGCCTGCTCAGCTGCCTGATAATCGCCAGCTGGGCCGCAGGATTCATGCCTGCTCAGCTGCCTGATAATCGCCAGCTGGGCCGCAGGATTCATGCCTGCTCAGCTGCCTGATAATCGCCAGCTGGGCCGCAGGATTCATGCCTGCTCAGCTGCTTGATTCTTGCCTGCTGAGGCACATGATCCGTGCAGGAGAGCTACCTGATCAGCACATGTGCAGTCACATGATCAGCGCCTCTCAGTCACCTGATCACTGCATGACAGGCACGTGATCAGTGCCTGCTGCAGTGCGGGATCAGCGCCTGCTCAGCTGCCTGATAATCGCCAGCTGGGCCGCAGGATTCATGCCTGCTCAGCTGCCTGATAATCGCCAGCTGGGCCGCAGGATTCATGCCTGCTCAGCTGCCTGATAATCGCCAGCTGGGCCGCAGGATTCATGCCTGCTCAGCTGCCTGATAATCGCCAGCTGGGCCGCAGGATTCATGCCTGCTCAGCTGCCTGATAATCGCCAGCTGGGCCGCAGGATTCATGCCTGCTCAGCTGCCTGATAATCGCCAGCTGGGCCGCAGGATTCATGCCTGCTCAGCTGCTTGATTCTTGCCTGCTGAGGCACATGATCCGTGCAGGAGAGCTACCTGATCAGCACATGTGCAGTCACATGATCAGCGCCTCTCAGTCACCTGATCACTGCATGACAGGCACGTGATCAGTGCCTGCTGCGGTGCAGGATCAGCGCCTCCTCAGCTGCCTGATAATCGCCAGCTGGGCCGCAGGATTCATGCCTGCTCAGCTGCCTGATAATCGCCAGCTGGGCCGCAGGATTCATGCCTGCTCAGCTGCCTGATAATCGCCAGCTGGGCCGCAGGATTCATGCCTGCTCAGCTGCCTGATTCTTGCCTGCTGAGGCACATGATCCGTGCAGGAGAGCTACCTGATCAGCACATGTTCAGTCACATGATCAGCGCCTCTCAGTCACCTGATCACTGCATGACAGGCACGTGATCAGTGCCTGCCGCGGTGCAGGATCATGCCTGCTCAGCTGCCTGATAATCGCCAGCTGGGCCGCAGGATTCATGCCTGCTCAGCTGCCTGATAATCGCCAGCTGGGCCGCAGGATTCATGCCTGCTCAGCTGCTTGATTCTTGCCTGCTGAGGCACATGATCCGTGCAGGAGAGCTACCTGATCAGCACATGTGCAGTCACATGATCAGCGCCTCTCAGTCACCTGATCACTGCATGACAGGCACGTGATCAGTGCCTGCCACGGTGCGGGATCAGCGCCTGCTCAGCTGCCTGATAATCGCCAGCTGGGCCGCAGGATTCATGCCTGCTGAGCTGCCTGATAATCGCCAGCTGGGCCGCAGGATTCATGCCTGCTCAGCTGCCTGATAATCGCCAGCTGGGCCGCAGGATTCATGCCTGCTCAGCTGCCTGATAATCGCCAGCTGGGCCGCAGGATTCATGCCTGCTCAGCTGCCTGATAATCGCCAGCTGGGCCGCAGGATTCATGCCTGCTCAGCTGCCTGATAATCGCCAGCTGGGCCGCAGGATTCATGCCTGCTCAGCTGCCTGATAATCGCCAGCTGGGCCGCAGGATTCATGCCTGCTCAGCTGCCTGATAATCGACAGCTGGGCCGCAGGATTCATGCCTGCTCAGCTGCCTGATAATCGCCAGCTGGGCCGCAGGATTCATGCCTGCTCAGCTGCCTGATAATCGCCAGCTGGGCCGCAGGATTCATGCCTGCTCAGCTGCCTGATAATCGCCAGCTGGGCCGCAGGATTCATGCCTGCTCAGCTGCTTGATTCTTGCCTGCTGAGGCACATGATCCGTGCAGGAGAGCTACCTGATCAGCACATGAGCAGTCACATGATCAGCGCCTCTCAGTCACCTGATCACTGCATGACAGGCACGTGATCAGTGCCTGCTCAGTGCGGGATCAGCGCCTGCTCAGCTGCCTGATAATCGCCAGCTGGGCCGCAGGATTCATGCCTGCTGAGCTGCCTGATAATCGCCAGCTGGGCCGCAGGATTCATGCCTGCTCAGCTGCCTGATAATCGCCAGCTGGGCCGCAGGATTCATGCCTGCTCAGCTGCCTGATAATCGCCAGCTGGGCCGCAGGATTCATGCCTGCTCAGCTGCCTGATAATCGCCAGCTGGGCCGCAGGATTCATGCCTGCTCAGCTGCCTGATAATCGCCAGCTGGGCCGCAGGATTCATGCCTGCTCAGCTGCCTGATAATCGCCAGCTGGGCCGCAGGATTCATGCCTGCTCAGCTGCCTGATAATCGCCAGCTGGGCCGCAGGATTCATGCCTGCTCAGCTGCCTGATAATCGCCAGCTGGGCCGCAGGATTCATGCCTGCTCAGCTGCTTGATTCTTGCCTGCTGAGGCACATGATCCGTGCAGGAGAGCTACCTGATCAGCACATGAGCAGTCACATGATCAGCGCCTCTCAGTCACCTGATCACTGCATGACAGGCACGTGATCAGTGCCTGCCACGGTGCGGGATCAGCGCCTGCTCAGCTGCCTGATAATCGCCAGCTGGGCCGCAGGATTCATGCCTGCTGAGCTGCCTGATAATCGCCAGCTGGGCCGCAGGATTCATGCCTGCTCAGCTGCCTGATAATCGCCAGCTGGGCCGCAGGATTCATGCCTGCTCAGCTGCCTGATAATCGCCAGCTGGGCCGCAGGATTCATGCCTGCTCAGCTGCCTGATAATCGCCAGCTGGGCCGCAGGATTCATGCCTGCTCAGCTGCCTGATAATCGCCAGCTGGGCCGCAGGATTCATGCCTGCTCAGCTGCCTGATAATCGCCAGCTGGGCCGCAGGATTCATGCCTGCTCAGCTGCCTGATAATCGCCAGCTGGGCCGCAGGATTCATGCCTGCTCAGCTGCCTGATAATCGCCAGCTGGGCCGCAGGATTCATGCCTGCTCAGCTGCTTGATTCTTGCCTGCTGAGGCACATGATCCGTGCAGGAGAGCTACCTCATCAGCACATGAGCAGTCACATGATCAGCGCCTCTCAGTCACCTGATCACTGCATGACAGGCACGTGATCAGTGCCTGCCGCAGTGCGGGATCAGCGCCTGCTCAGCTGCCTGATAATCGCCAGCTGGGCCGCAGGATTCATGCCTGCTCAGCTGCCTGATAATCGCCAGCTGGGCCGCAGGATTCATGCCTGCTCAGCTGCCTGATAATCGCCAGCTGGGCCGCAGGATTCATGCCTGCTCAGCTGCCTGATAATCGCCAGCTGGGCCGCAGGATTCATGCCTGCTCAGCTGCCTGATTCTTGCCTGCTGAGGCACATGATCCGTGCAGGAGAGCTACCTGATCAGCACATGAGCAGTCACATGATCAGCGCCTCTCAGTCACCTGATCACTGCATGACAGGCACGTGATCAGTGCCTGCTGCGGTGCGGGATTAGCGCCTGCTCAGCTGCCTGATAATCGCCAGCTGGGCCGCAGGATTCATGCCTGCTCAGCTGCCTGATAATCGCCAGCTGGGCCGCAGGATTCATGCCTGCTCAGCTGCCTGATAATCGCCAGCTGGGCCGCAGGATTCATGCCTGCTCAGCTGCCTGATAATCGCCAGCTGGGCCGCAGGATTCATGCCTGCTCAGCTGCCTGATTCTTGCCTGCTGAGGCACATGATCCGTGCAGGAGAGCTACCTGATCAGCACATGTGCAGTCACATGATCAGCGCCTCTCAGTCACCTGATCACTGCATGACAGGCACGTGATCAGTGCCTGCTGCGGTGCAGGATCAGCGCCTGCTCAGCTGCCTGATAATCGCCAGCTGGGCCGCAGGATTCATGCCTGCTCAGCTGCCTGATAATCGCCAGCTGGGCCGCAGGATTCATGCCTGCTCAGCTGCCTGATAATCGCCAGCTGGGCCGCAGGATTCATGCCTGCTCAGCTGCCTGATAATCGCCAGCTGGGCCGCAGGATTCATGCCTGCTCAGCTGCCTGATAATCGCCAGCTGGGCCGCAGGATTCATGCCTGCTCAGCTGCTTGATTCTTGCCTGCTGAGGCACATGATCCGTGCAGGAGAGCTACCTGATCAGCACATGTGCAGTCACATGATCAGCGCCTCTCAGTCACCTGATCACTGCATGACAGGCACGTGATCAGTGCCTGCTGCGGTGCGGGATCAGCGCCTGCTCAGCTGCCTGATAATCGCCAGCTGGGCCGCAGGATTCATGCCTGCTCAGCTGCCTGATAATCGCCAGCTGGGCCGCAGGATTCATGCCTGCTCAGCTGCCTGATAATCGCCAGCTGGGCCGCAGGATTCATGCCTGCTCAGCTGCCTGATAATCGCCAGCTGGGCCGCAGGATTCATGCCTGCTCAGCTGCCTGATAATCGCCAGCTGGGCCGCAGGATTCATGCCTGCTCAGCTGCTTGATTCTTGCCTGCTGAGGCACATGATCCGTGCAGGAGAGCTACCTGATCAGCACATGAGCAGTCACATGATCAGCGCCTCTCAGTCACCTGATCACTGCATAACAGGCACGTGATCAGTGCCTGCTGCGGTGCAGGATCAGCGCCTCCTCAGCTGCCTGATAATCGCCAGCTGGGCCGCAGGATTCATGCCTGCTCAGCTGCCTGATAATCGCCAGCTGGGCCGCAGGATTCATGCCTGCTCAGCTGCCTGATAATCGCCAGCTGGGCCGCAGGATTCATGCCTGCTCAGCTGCTTGATTCTTGCCTGCTGAGGCACATGATCCGTGCAGGAGAGCTACCTGATCAGCACATGTGCAGTCACATGATCAGCGCCTCTCAGTCACCTGATCACTGCATGACAGGCACGTGATCAGTGCCTGCTGCGGTGCAGGATCATGCCTGCTCAGCTGCCTGATAATCGCCAGCTGGGCCGCAGGATTCATGCCTGCTCAGCTGCCTGATAATCGCCAGCTGGGCCGCAGGATTCATGCCTGCTCAGCTGCTTGATTCTTGCCTGCTGAGGCACATGATCCGTGCAGGAGAGCTACCTGATCAGCACATGAGCAGTCACATGATCAGCGCCTCTCAGTCACCTGATCACTGCATGACAGGCACGTGATCAGTGCCTGCCACGGTGCGGGATCAGCGCCTGCTCAGCTGCCTGATAATCGCCAGCTGGGCCGCAGGATTCATGCCTGCTGAGCTGCCTGATAATCGCCAGCTGGGCCGCAGAATTCATGCCTGCTCAGCTGCCTGATAATCGCCAGCTGGGCCGCAGGATTCATGTCTGCTCAGCTGCCTGATAATCGCCAGCTGGGCCGCAGGATTCATGCCTGCTCAGCTGCCTGATAATCGCCAGCTGGGCCGCAGGATTCATGCCTGCTCAGCTGCCTGATAATCGCCAGCTGGGCCGCAGGATTCATGCCTGCTCAGCTGCCTGATAATCGCCAGCTGGGCCGCAGGATTCATGCCTGCTCAGCTGCCTGATAATCGCCAGCTGGGCCGCAGGATTCATGCCTGCTCAGCTGCCTGATAATCGCCAGCTGGGCCGCAGGATTCATGCCTGCTCAGCTGCCTGATAATCGCCAGCTGGGCCGCAGGATTCATGCCTGCTCAGCTGCCTGATAATCGCCAGCTGGGCCGCAGGATTCATGCCTGCTCAGCTGCCTGATAATCGCCAGCTGGGCCGCAGGATTCATGCCTGCTCAGCTGCCTGATAATCGCCAGCTGGGCCGCAGGATTCATGCCTGCTCAGCTGCCTGATAATCGCCAGCTGGGCCGCAGGATTCATGCCTGCTCAGCTGCCTGATAATCGCCAGCTGGGCCGCAGGATTCATGCCTGCTCAGCTGCCTGATAATCGCCAGCTGGGCCGCAGGATTCATGCCTGCTCAGCTGCTTGATTCTTGCCTGCTGAGGCACATGATCCGTGCAGGAGAGCTACCTGATCAGCACATGAGCAGTCACATGATCAGCGCCTCTCAGTCACCTGATCACTGCATGACAGGCACGTGATCAGTGCCTGCTGCGGTGCAGGATCAGCGCCTCCTCAGCTGCCTGATAATCGCCAGCTGGGCCGCAGGATTCATGCCTGCTCAGCTGCCTGATAATCGCCAGCTGGGCCGCAGGATTCATGCCTGCTCAGCTGCTTGATTCTTGCCTGCTGAGGCACATGATCCGTGCAGGAGAGCTACCTGATCAGCACATGAGCAGTCACATGATCAGCGCCTCTCAGTCACCTGATCACTGCATGACAGGCACGTGATCAGTGCCTGCTGGGGTGCAGGATCAGCGCCTGCTCAGCTGCCTGATAATCGCCAGCTGGGCCGCAGGATTCATGCCTGCTCAGCTGCCTCATAATCGCCAGCTGGGCCGCAGGATTCATGCCTGCTCAGCTGCCTGATAATCGCCAGCTGGGCCGCAGGATTCATGCCTGCTCAGCTGCCTGATAATCGCCAGCTGGGCCGCAGGATTCATGCCTGCTCAGCTGCCTGATTCTTGCCTGCTGAGGCACATGATCCGTGCAGGAGAGCTACCTGATCAGCACATGTGCAGTCACATGATCAGCGCCTCTCAGTCACCTGATCACTGCATGACAGGCACGTGATCAGTGCCTGCTGCGGTGCAGGATCAGCGCCTGCTCAGCTGCCTGATAATCGCCAGCTGGGCCGCAGGATTCATGCCTGCTCAGCTGCCTGATAATCGCCAGCTGGGCCGCAGGATTCATGCCTGCTCAGCTGCCTGATAATCGCCAGCTGGGCCGCAGGATTCATGCCTGCTCAGCTGCCTGATAACCGTCAGCTGGGCCGCAGGATTCATGCCTGCTCAGCTGCCTGATAATCGCCAGCTGGGCCGCAGGATTCATGCCTGCTCAGCTGCTTGATTCTTGTCTGCTGAGGCACATGATCCGTGCAGGAGAGCTACCTCATCAGCACATGAGCAGTCACATGATCAGCGCCTCTCAGTCACCTGATCACTGCATGACAGGCACGTGATCAGTGCCTGCTGAGGTGCGGGATCAGCGCCTGCTCAGCTGCCTGATAATCGCCAGCTGGGCCGCAGGATTCATGCCTGCTCAGCTGCCTGATAATCGCCAGCTGGGCCGCAGGATTCATGCATGCTCAGCTGCCTGATAATCGCCAGCTGGGCCGCAGGATTCATGCCTGCTCAGCTGCCTGATAATCGCCAGCTGGGCCGCAGGATTCATGCCTGCTCAGCTGCCTGATAATCGCCAGCTGGGCCGCAGGATTCATGCCTGCTCAGCTGCCTGATAATCGCCAGCTGGGCCGCAGGATTCATGCCTGCTCAGCTGCTTGATTCTTGCCTGCTGAGGCACATGATCCGTGCAGGAGAGCTACCTGATCAGCACATGAGCAGTCACATGATCAGCGCCTCTCAGTCACCTGATCACTGCATGACAGGCACGTGATCAGTGCCTGCTGCGGTGCAGGATCAGCGCCTCCTCAGCTGCCTGATAATCGCCAGCTGGGCCGCAGGATTCATGCCTGCTCAGCTGCCTGATAATCGCCAGCTGGGCCGCAGGATTCATGCCTGCTCAGCTGCCTGATAATCGCCAGCTGGGCCGCAGGATTCATGCCTGCTCAGCTGCTTGATTCTTGCCTGCTGAGGCACATGATCCGTGCAGGAGAGCTACCTGATCAGCACATGAGCAGTCACATGATCAGCGCCTCTCAGTCACCTGATCACTGCATGACAGGCACGTGATCAGTGCCTGCTGCGGTGCAGGATCATGCCTGCTCAGCTGCCTGATAATCGCCAGCTGGGCCGCAGGATTCATGCCTGCTCAGCTGCCTGATAATCGCCAGCTGGGCCGCAGGATTCATGCCTGCTCAGCTGCTTGATTCTTGCCTGCTGAGGCACATGATCCGTGCAGGAGAGCTACCTGATCAGCACATGAGCAGTCACATGATCAGCGCCTCTCAGTCACCTGATCACTGCATGACAGGCACGTGATCAGTGCCTGCCAGGTGCGGGATCAGCGCCTGCTCAGCTGCCTGATAATCGCCAGCTGGGCCGCAGGATTCATGCCTGCTCAGCTGCCTGATAATCGCCAGCTGGGCCGCAGGATTCATGCCTGCTGAGCTGCCTGATAATCGCCAGCTGGGCCGCAGGATTCATGTCTGCTCAGCTGCCTGATAATCGCCAGCTGGGCCGCAGGATTCATGCCTGCTCAGCTGCCTGATAATCGCCAGCTGGGCCGCAGGATTCATGCCTGCTCAGCTGCCTGATAATCGCCAGCTGGGCCGCAGGATTCATGCCTGCTCAGCTGCCTGATAATCGCCAGCTGGGCCGCAGGATTCATGCCTGCTCAGCTGCCTGATAATCGCCAGCTGGGCCGCAGGATTCATGCCTGCTCAGCTGCCTGATAATCGCCAGCTGGGCCGCAGGATTCATGCCTGCTCAGCTGCCTGATAATCGCCAGCTGGGCCGCAGGATTCATGCCTGCTCAGCTGCCTGATAATCGCCAGCTGGGCCGCAGGATTCATGCCTGCTCAGCTGCCTGATAATCGCCAGCTGGGCCGCAGGATTCATGCCTGCTCAGCTGCCTGATAATCGCCAGCTGGGCCGCAGGATTCATGCCTGCTCAGCTGCCTGATAATCGCCAGCTGGGCCGCAGGATTCATGCCTGCTCAGCTGCCTGATAATCGCCAGCTGGGCCGCAGGATTCATGCCTGCTCAGCTGCTTGATTCTTGCCTGCTGAGGCACATGATCCGTGCAGGAGAGCTACCTGATCAGCACATGAGCAGTCACATGATCAGCGCCTCTCAGTCACCTGATCACTGCATGACAGGCACGTGATCAGTGCCTGCCAGGTGCGGGATCAGCGCCTGCTCAGCTGCCTGATAATCGCCAGCTGGGCCGCAGGATTCATGCCTGCTCAGCTGCCTGATAATCGCCAGCTGGGCCGCAGGATTCATGCCTGCTCAGCTGCCTGATAATCGCCAGCTGGGCCGCAGGATTCATGCCTGCTCAGCTGCCTGATAATCGCCAGCTGGGCCGCAGGATTCATGCCTGCTCAGCTGCCTGATAATCGCCAGCTGGGCCGCAGGATTCATGCCTGCTCAGCTGCCTGATAATCGCCAGCTGGGCCGCAGGATTCATGCCTGCTCAGCTGCCTGATAATCGCCAGCTGGGCCGCAGGATTCATGCCTGCTCAGCTGCCTGATAATCGCCAGCTGGGCCGCGGGATTCATGCCTGCTCAGCTGCCTGATAATCGCCAGCTGGGCCGCAGGATTCATGCCTGCTCAGCTGCTTGATTCTTGCCTGCTGAGGCACATGATCCGTGCAGGAGAGCTACCTCATCAGCACATGAGCAGTCACATGATCAGCGCCTCTCAGTCACCTGATCACTGCATGACAGGCACGTGATCAGTGCCTGCTGCAGTGCGGGATCAGCGCCTGCTCAGCTGCCTGATAATCGCCAGCTGGGCCGCGGGATTCATGCCTGCTCAGCTGCCTGATAATCGCCAGCTGGGCCGCGGGATTCATGCCTGCTCAGCTGCCTGATAATCGCCAGCTGGGCCGCAGGATTCATGCCTGCTCAGCTGCCTGATAATCGCCAGCTGGGCCGCAGGATTCATGCCTGCTCAGCTGCCTGATAATCGCCAGCTGGGCCGCAGGATTCATGCCTGCTCAGCTGCCTGATAATCGCCAGCTGGGCCGCAGGATTCATGCCTGCTCAGCTGCCTGATTCTTGCCTGCTGAGGCACATGATCCGTGCAGGAGAGCTACCTGATCAGCACATGAGCAGTCACATGATCAGCGCCTCTCAGTCACCTGATCACTGCATGACAGGCACGTGATCAGTGCCTGCTGAGGTGCAGGATCAGCGCCTGCTCAGCTGCCTGATAATCGCCAGCTGGGCCGCAGGATTCATGCCTGCTCAGCTGCCTGATAATCGCCAGCTGGGCCGCAGGATTCATGCCTGCTCAGCTGCCTGATAATCGCCAGCTGGGCCGCAGGATTCATGCCTGCTCAGCTGCCTGATAATCGCCAGCTGGGCCGCAGGATTCATGCCTGCTCAGCTGCCTGATAATCGCCAGCTGGGCCGCAGGATTCATGCCTGCTCAGCTGCTTGATTCTTGTCTGCTGAGGCACATGAACCGTGCAGGAGAGCTACCTCATCAGCACATGAGCAGTCACATGATCAGCGCCTCTCAGTCACCTGATCACTGCATGACACGCACGTGATCAGTGCCTGCTGCGGTGCGGGATCAGCGCCTGCTCAGCTGCCTGATAATCGCCAGCTGGGCCGCAGGATTCATGCCTGCTCAGCTGCCTGATAATCGCCAGCTGGGCCGCAGGATTCATGCCTGCTCAGCTGCCTGATAATCGCCAGCTGGGCCGCAGGATTCATGCCTGCTCAGCTGCCTGATAATCGCCAGCTGGGCCGCAGGATTCATGCCTGCTCAGCTGCCTGATAATCGCCAGCTGGGCCGCAGGATTCATGCCTGCTCAGCTGCTTGATTCTTGCCTGCTGAGGCACATGATCCGTGCAGGAGAGCTACCTGATCAGCACATGTGCAGTCACATGATCAGCGCCTCTCAGTCACCTGATCACTGCATAACAGGCACGTGATCAGTGCCTGCTGCGGTGCAGGATCAGCGCCTCCTCAGCTGCCTGATAATCGCCAGCTGGGCCGCAGGATTCATGCCTGCTCAGCTGCCTGATAATCGCCAGCTGGGCCGCAGGATTCATGCCTGCTCAGCTGCCTGATAATCGCCAGCTGGGCCGCAGAATTCATGCCTGCTCAGCTGCCTGATTCTTGCCTGCTGAGGCACATGATCCGTGCAGGAGAGCTACCTGATCAGCACATGTGCAGTCACATGATCAGCGCCTCTCAGTCACCTGATCACTGCATGACAGGCACGTGATCAGTGCCTGCTGCGGTGCAGGATCATGCCTGCTCAGCTGCCTGATAATCGCCAGCTGGGCCGCAGGATTCATGCCTGCTCAGCTGCCTGATAATCGCCAGCTGGGCCGCAGGATTCATGCCTGCTCAGCTGCTTGATTCTTGCCTGCTGAGGCACATGATCCGTGCAGGAGAGCTACCTGATCAGCACATGAGCAGTCACATGATCAGCGCCTCTCAGTCACCTGATCACTGCATGACAGGCACGTGATCAGTGCCTGCCAGGTGCGGGATCAGCGCCTGCTCAGCTGCCTGATAATCGCCAGCTGGGCCGCAGGATTCATGCCTGCTGAGCTGCCTGATAATCGCCAGCTGGGCCGCAGGATTCATGCCTGCTGAGCTGCCTGATAATCGCCAGCTGGGCCGCAGGATTCATGTCTGCTCAGCTGCCTGATAATCGCCAGCTGGGCCGCAGGATTCATGCCTGCTCAGCTGCCTGATAATCGCCAGCTGGGCCGCAGGATTCATGCCTGCTCAGCTGCCTGATAATCGCCAGCTGGGCCGCAGGATTCATGCCTGCTCAGCTGCCTGATAATCGCCAGCTGGGCCGCAGGATTCATGCCTGCTCAGCTGCCTGATAATCGCCAGCTGGGCCGCAGGATTCATGCCTGCTCAGCTGCCTGATAATCGCCAGCTGGGCCGCAGGATTCATGCCTGCTCAGCTGCCTGATAATCGCCAGCTGGGCCGCAGGATTCATGCCTGCTCAGCTGCCTGATAATCGCCAGCTGGGCCGCAGGATTCATGCCTGCTCAGCTGCCTGATAATCGCCAGCTGGGCCGCAGGATTCATGCCTGCTCAGCTGCCTGATAATCGCCAGCTGGGCCGCAGGATTCATGCCTGCTCAGCTGCCTGATAATCGCCAGCTGGGCCGCAGGATTCATGCCTGCTCAGCTGCCTGATAATCGCCAGCTGGGCCGCAGGATTCATGCCTGCTCAGCTGCCTGATAATCGCCAGCTGGGCCGCAGGATTCATGCCTGCTCAGCTGCTTGATTCTTGCCTGCTGAGGCACATGATCCGTGCAGGAGAGCTACCTGATCAGCACATGAGCAGTCACATGATCAGCGCCTCTCAGTCACCTGATCACTGCATGACAGGCACGTGATCAGTGCCTGCTGCGGTGCAGGATCAGCGCCTCCTCAGCTGCCTGATAATCGCCAGCTGGGCCGCAGGATTCATGCCTGCTCAGCTGCCTGATAATCGCCAGCTGGGCCGCAGGATTCATGCCTGCTCAGCTGCTTGATTCTTGCCTGCTGAGGCACATGATCCGTGCAGGAGAGCTACCTGATCAGCACATGAGCAGTCACATGATCAGCGCCTCTCAGTCACCTGATCACTGCATGACAGGCACGTGATCAGTGCCTGCTGGGGTGCAGGATCAGCGCCTGCTCAGCTGCCTGATAATCGCCAGCTGGGCCGCAGGATTCATGCCTGCTCAGCTGCCTCATAATCGCCAGCTGGGCCGCAGGATTCATGCCTGCTCAGCTGCCTGATAATCGCCAGCTGGGCCGCAGGATTCATGCCTGCTCAGCTGCCTGATAATCGCCAGCTGGGCCGCAGGATTCATGCCTGCTCAGCTGCCTGATTCTTGCCTGCTGAGGCACATGATCCGTGCAGGAGAGCTACCTGATCAGCACATGTGCAGTCACATGATCAGCGCCTCTCAGTCACCTGATCACTGCATGACAGGCACGTGATCAGTGCCTGCTGGGTGCAGGATCAGCGCCTGCTCAGCTGCCTGATAATCGCCAGCTGGGCCGCAGGATTCATGCCTGCTCAGCTGCCTGATAATCGCCAGCTGGGCCGCAGGATTCATGCCTGCTCAGCTGCCTGATAATCGCCAGCTGGGCCGCAGGATTCATGCCTGCTCAGCTGCCTGATAATCGCCAGCTGGGCCGCAGGATTCATGCCTGCTCAGCTGCCTGATAATCGCCAGCTGGGCCGCAGGATTCATGCCTGCTCAGCTGCTTGATTCTTGCCTGCTGAGGCACATGATCCGTGCAGGAGAGCTACCTGATCAGCACATGAGCAGTCACATGATCAGCGCCTCTCAGTCACCTGATCACTGCATGACAGGCACGTGATCAGTGCCTGCTGAGGTGCGGGATCAGCGCCTGCTCAGCTGCCTGATAATCGCCAGCTGGGCCGCAGGATTCATGCCTGCTCAGCTGCCTGATAATCGCCAGCTGGGCCGCAGGATTCATGCCTGCTCAGCTGCCTGATAATCGCCAGCTGGGCCGCAGGATTCATGCCTGCTCAGCTGCCTGATAATCGCCAGCTGGGCCGCAGGATTCATGCCTGCTCAGCTGCCTGATAATCGCCAGCTGGGCCGCAGGATTCATGCCTGCTCAGCTGCCTGATAATCGCCAGCTGGGCCGCAGGATTCATGCCTGCTCAGCTGCTTGATTCTTGCCTGCTGAGGCACATGATCCGTGCAGGAGAGCTACCTGATCAGCACATGAGCAGTCACATGATCAGCGCCTCTCAGTCACCTGATCACTGCATGACAGGCACGTGATCAGTGCCTGCTGCGGTGCAGGATCAGCGCCTGCTCAGCTGCCTGATAATCGCCAGCTGGGCCGCAGGATTCATGCCTGCTCAGCTGCCTGATAATCGCCAGCTGGGCCGCAGGATTCATGCCTGCTCAGCTGCCTGATAATCGCCAGCTGGGCCGCAGGATTCATGCCTGCTCAGCTGCTTGATTCTTGCCTGCTGAGGCACATGATCCGTGCAGGAGAGCTACCTGATCAGCACATGAGCAGTCACATGATCAGCGCCTCTCAGTCACCTGATCACTGCATGACAGGCACGTGATCAGTGCCTGCTGCGGTGCAGGATCATGCCTGCTCAGCTGCCTGATAATCGCCAGCTGGGCCGCAGGATTCATGCCTGCTCAGCTGCCTGATAATCGCCAGCTGGGCCGCAGGATTCATGCCTGCTCAGCTGCTTGATTCTTGCCTGCTGAGGCACATGATCCGTGCAGGAGAGCTACCTGATCAGCACATGAGCAGTCACATGATCAGCGCCTCTCAGTCACCTGATCACTGCATGACAGGCACGTGATCAGTGCCTGCCAGGTGCGGGATCAGCGCCTGCTCAGCTGCCTGATAATCGCCAGCTGGGCCGCAGGATTCATGCCTGCTCAGCTGCCTGATAATCGCCAGCTGGGCCGCAGGATTCATGCCTGCTCAGCTGCCTGATAATCGCCAGCTGGGCCGCAGGATTCATGCCTGCTCAGCTGCCTGATAATCGCCAGCTGGGCCGCAGGATTCATGCCTGCTCAGCTGCCTGATAATCGCCAGCTGGGCCGCAGGATTCATGCCTGCTCAGCTGCCTGATAATCGCCAGCTGGGCCGCAGGATTCATGCCTGCTCAGCTGCCTGATAATCGCCAGCTGGGCCGCAGGATTCATGCCTGCTCAGCTGCCTGATAATCGCCAGCTGGGCCGCAGGATTCATGCCTGCTCAGCTGCCTGATAATCGCCAGCTGGGCCGCAGGATTCATGCCTGCTCAGCTGCCTGATAATCGCCAGCTGGGCCGCAGGATTCATGCCTGCTCAGCTGCCTGATAATCGCCAGCTGGGCCGCAGGATTCATGCCTGCTCAGCTGCCTGATAATCGCCAGCTGGGCCGCAGGATTCATGCCTGCTCAGCTGCCTGATAATCGCCAGCTGGGCCGCAGGATTCATGCCTGCTCAGCTGCCTGATAATCGCCAGCTGGGCCGCAGGATTCATGCCTGCTCAGCTGCCTGATAATCGCCAGCTGGGCCGCAGGATTCATGCCTGCTCAGCTGCCTGATAATCGCCAGCTGGGCCGCAGGATTCATGCCTGCTCAGCTGCTTGATTCTTGCCTGCTGAGGCACATGATCCGTGCAGGAGAGCTACCTGATCAGCACATGAGCAGTCACATGATCAGCGCCTCTCAGTCACCTGATCACTGCATGACAGGCACGTGATCAGTGCCTGCTGAGGTGCAGGATCAGCGCCAGCTCAGCTGCCTGATAATCGCCAGCTGGGCCGCAGGTTTCATGCCTGCTCAGCTGCCTGATAATCGCCAGCTGGGCCGCAGGATTCATGCCTGCTCAGCTGCCTGATTCTTGCCTGCTGAGGCACATGATCCGTGCAGGAGAGCTACCTGATCAGCACATGAGCAGTCACATGATCAGCGCCTCTCAGTCACCTGATCACTGCATGACAGGCTCGTGATCAGTGCCTGCTGCGGTGCAGGATAATCGCCTGCTCAGCTGCCTGATAATCGCCAGCTGGGCCGCAGGATTCATGCCTGCTCAGCTGCCTGATAATCGCCAGCTGGGCCGCAGGATTCATGCCTGCTCAGCTGCCTGATAATCGCCAGCTGGGCCGCAGGATTCATGCCTGCTCAGCTGCCTGATAATCGCCAGCTGGGCCGCAGGATTCATGCCTGCTCAGCTGCCTGATTCTTGCCTGCTGAGGCACATGATCCGTGCAGGAGAGCTACCTGATCAGCACATGAGCAGTCACATGATCAGCGCCTCTCAGTCACCTGATCACTGCATGACAGGCACGTGATCAGTGCCTGCTGGGTGCAGGATCAGCGCCTGCTCAGCTGCCTGATAATCGCCAGCTGGGCCGCAGGATTCATGCCTGCTCAGCTGCCTGATAATCGCCAGCTGGGCCGCAGGATTCATGCCTGCTCAGCTGCCTGATAATCGCCAGCTGGGCCGCAGGATTCATGCCTGCTCAGCTGCCTGATAATCGCCAGCTGGGCCGCAGGATTCATGCCTGCTCAGCTGCCTGATAATCGCCAGCTGGGCCGCAGGATTCATGCCTGCTCAGCTGCTTGATTCTTGCCTGCTGAGGCACATGATCCGTGCAGGAGAGCTACCTGATCAGCACATGAGCAGTCACATGATCAGCGCCTCTCAGTCACCTGATCACTGCATGACAGGCACGTGATCAGTGCCTGCTGAGGTGCGGGATCAGCGCCTGCTCAGCTGCCTGATAATCGCCAGCTGGGCCGCAGGATTCATGCCTGCTCAGCTGCCTGATAATCGCCAGCTGGGCCGCAGGATTCATGCCTGCTCAGCTGCCTGATAATCGCCAGCTGGGCCGCAGGATTCATGCCTGCTCAGCTGCCTGATAATCGCCAGCTGGGCCGCAGGATTCATGCCTGCTCAGCTGCCTGATAATCGCCAGCTGGGCCGCAGGATTCATGCCTGCTCAGCTGCCTGATAATCGCCAGCTGGGCCGCAGGATTCATGCCTGCTCAGCTGCTTGATTCTTGCCTGCTGAGGCACATGATCCGTGCAGGAGAGCTACCTGATCAGCACATGAGCAGTCACATGATCAGCGCCTCTCAGTCACCTGATCACTGCATGACAGGCACGTGATCAGTGCCTGCTGGGTGCAGGATCAGCGCCTGCTCAGCTGCCTGATAATCGCCAGCTGGGCCGCAGGATTCATGCCTGCTCAGCTGCCTGATAATCGCCAGCTGGGCCGCAGGATTCATGCCTGCTCAGCTGCCTGATAATCGCCAGCTGGGCCGCAGGATTCATGCCTGCTCAGCTGCTTGATTCTTGCCTGCTGAGGCACATGATCCGTGCAGGAGAGCTACCTGATCAGCACATGTGCAGTCACATGATCAGCGCCTCTCAGTCACCTGATCACTGCATGACAGGCACGTGATCAGTGCCTGCTGCGGTGCAGGATCAGCCTGCCTCAGCTGCCTGATAATCGCCAGCTGGGCCGCAGGATTCATGCCTGCTCAGCTGCCTGATAATCGCCAGCTGGGCCGCAGGATTCATGCCTGCTCAGCTGCTTGATTCTTGCCTGCTGGGCACATGATCCGTGCAGGAGAGCTACCTGATCAGCACATGAGCAGTCACATGATCAGCGCCTCTCAGTCACCTGATCACTGCATGACAGGCACGTGATCAGTGCCTGCCAGGTGCGGGATCAGCGCCTGCTCAGCTGCCTGATAATCGCCAGCTGGGCCGCAGGATTCATGCCTGCTCAGCTGCCTGATAATCGCCAGCTGGGCCGCAGGATTCATGCCTGCTCAGCTGCCTGATAATCGCCAGCTGGGCCGCAGGATTCATGCCTGCTCAGCTGCCTGATAATCGCCAGCTGGGCCGCAGGATTCATGCCTGCTCAGCTGCCTGATAATCGCCAGCTGGGCCGCAGGATTCATGCCTGCTCAGCTGCCTGATAATCGCCAGCTGGGCCGCAGGATTCATGCCTGCTCAGCTGCCTGATAATCGCCAGCTGGGCCGCAGGATTCATGCCTGCTCAGCTGCCTGATAATCGCCAGCTGGGCCGCAGGATTCATGCCTGCTCAGCTGCCTGATAATCGCCAGCTGGGCCGCAGGATTCATGCCTGCTCAGCTGCTTGATTCTTGCCTGCTGAGGCACATGATCCGTGCAGGAGAGCTACCTGATCAGCACATGCAGTCACATGATCAGCGCCTCTCAGTCACCTGATCACTGCATGACAGGCACGTGATCAGTGCCTGCTGCAGTGCGGGATCAGCGCCTGCTCAGCTGCCTGATAATCGCCAGCTGGGCCGCAGGATTCATGCCTGCTCAGCTGCCTGATAATCGCCAGCTGGGCCGCAGGATTCATGCCTGCTCAGCTGCCTGATAATCGCCAGCTGGGCCGCAGGATTCATGCCTGCTCAGCTGCCTGATAATCGCCAGCTGGGCCGCAGGATTCATGCCTGCTCAGCTGCCTGATAATCGCCAGCTGGGCCGCAGGATTCATGCCTGCTCAGCTGCCTGATAATCGCCAGCTGGGCCGCAGGATTCATGCCTGCTCAGCTGCCTGATAATCGCCAGCTGGGCCGCAGGATTCATGCCTGCTCAGCTGCCTGATAATCGCCAGCTGGGCCGCAGGATTCATGCCTGCTCAGCTGCTTGATTCTTGCCTGCTGAGGCACATGATCCGTGCAGGAGAGCTACCTGATCAGCACATGAGCAGTCACATGATCAGCGCCTCTCAGTCACCTGATCACTGCATGACAGGCACGTGATCAGTGCCTGCCAGGTGCGGGATCAGCGCCTGCTCAGCTGCCTGATAATCGCCAGCTGGGCCGCAGGATTCATGCCTGCTCAGCTGCCTGATAATCGCCAGCTGGGCCGCAGGATTCATGCCTGCTCAGCTGCCTGATAATCGCCAGCTGGGCCGCAGGATTCATGCCTGCTCAGCTGCCTGATAATCGCCAGCTGGGCCGCAGGATTCATGCCTGCTCAGCTGCCTGATAATCGCCAGCTGGGCCGCAGGATTCATGCCTGCTCAGCTGCCTGATAATCGCCAGCTGGGCCGCAGGATTCATGCCTGCTCAGCTGCCTGATAATCGCCAGCTGGGCCGCAGGATTCATGCCTGCTCAGCTGCCTGATAATCGCCAGCTGGGCCGCAGGATTCATGCCTGCTCAGCTGCCTGATAATCGCCAGCTGGGCCGCAGGATTCATGCCTGCTCAGCTGCTTGATTCTTGCCTGCTGAGGCACATGATCCGTGCAGGAGAGCTACCTGATCAGCACATGAGCAGTCACATGATCAGCGCCTCTCAGTCACCTGATCACTGCATGACAGGCACGTGATCAGTGCCTGCCAGGTGCGGGATCAGCGCCTGCTCAGCTGCCTGATAATCGCCAGCTGGGCCGCAGGATTCATGCCTGCTCAGCTGCCTGATAATCGCCAGCTGGGCCGCAGGATTCATGCCTGCTCAGCTGCCTGATAATCGCCAGCTGGGCCGCAGGATTCATGCCTGCTCAGCTGCCTGATAATCGCCAGCTGGGCCGCAGGATTCATGCCTGCTCAGCTGCCTGATAATCGCCAGCTGGGCCGCAGGATTCATGCCTGCTCAGCTGCCTGATAATCGCCAGCTGGGCCGCAGGATTCATGCCTGCTCAGCTGCCTGATAATCGCCAGCTGGGCCGCAGGATTCATGCCTGCTCAGCTGCTTGATTCTTGCCTGCTGAGGCACATGATCCGTGCAGGAGAGCTACCTGATCAGCACATGAGCAGTCACATGATCAGCGCCTCTCAGTCACCTGATCACTGCATGACAGGCACGTGATCAGTGCCTGCTGCAGTGCGGGATCAGCGCCTGCTCAGCTGCCTGATAATCGCCAGCTGGGCCGCAGGATTCATGCCTGCTCAGCTGCCTGATAATCGCCAGCTGGGCCGCAGGATTCATGCCTGCTCAGCTGCCTGATAATCGCCAGCTGGGCCGCAGGATTCATGCCTGCTCAGCTGCCTGATAATCGCCAGCTGGGCCGCAGGATTCATGCCTGCTCAGCTGCCTGATTCTTGCCTGCTGAGGCACATGATCCGTGCAGGAGAGCTACCTGATCAGCACATGAGCAGTCACATGATCAGCGCCTCTCAGTCACCTGATCACTGCATGACAGGCACGTGATCAGTGCCTGCTGCGGTGCGGGATCAGCGCCTGCTCAGCTGCCTGATAATCGCCAGCTGGGCCGCAGGATTCATGCCTGCTCAGCTGCCTGATAATCGCCAGCTGGGCCGCAGGATTCATGCCTGCTCAGCTGCCTGATAATCGCCAGCTGGGCCGCAGGATTCATGCCTGCTCAGCTGCCTGATAATCGCCAGCTGGGCCGCAGGATTCATGCCTGCTCAGCTGCCTGATTCTTGCCTGCTGAGGCACATGATCCGTGCAGGAGAGCTACCTGATCAGCACATGTGCAGTCACATGATCAGCGCCTCTCAGTCACCTGATCACTGCATGACAGGCACGTGATCAGTGCCTGCTGGGTGCAGGATCAGCGCCTGCTCAGCTGCCTGATAATCGCCAGCTGGGCCGCAGGATTCATGCCTGCTCAGCTGCCTGATAATCGCCAGCTGGGCCGCAGGATTCATGCCTGCTCAGCTGCCTGATAATCGCCAGCTGGGCCGCAGGATTCATGCCTGCTCAGCTGCCTGATAATCGCCAGCTGGGCCGCAGGATTCATGCCTGCTCAGCTGCCTGATAATCGCCAGCTGGGCCGCAGGATTCATGCCTGCTCAGCTGCCTGATAATCGCCAGCTGGGCCGCAGGATTCATGCCTGCTCAGCTGCTTGATTCTTGCCTGCTGAGGCACATGATCCGTGCAGGAGAGCTACCTGATCAGCACATGAGCAGTCACATGATCAGCGCCTCTCAGTCACCTGATCACTGCATGACAGGCACGTGATCAGTGCCTGCTGCGGTGCGGGATCAGCGCCTGCTCAGCTGCCTGATAATCGCCAGCTGGGCCGCAGGATTCATGCCTGCTCAGCTGCCTGATAATCGCCAGCTGGGCCGCAGGATTCATGCCTGCTCAGCTGCCTGATAATCGCCAGCTGGGCCGCAGGATTCATGCCTGCTCAGCTGCCTGATAATCGCCAGCTGGGCCGCAGGATTCATGCCTGCTCAGCTGCCTGATAATCGCCAGCTGGGCCGCAGGATTCATGCCTGCTCAGCTGCCTGATAATCGCCAGCTGGGCCGCAGGATTCATGCCTGCTCAGCTGCTTGATTCTTGCCTGCTGAGGCACATGATCCGTGCAGGAGAGCTACCTGATCAGCACATGAGCAGTCACATGATCAGCGCCTCTCAGTCACCTGATCACTGCATGACAGGCACGTGATCAGTGCCTGCTGGGTGCAGGATCAGCGCCTGCTCAGCTGCCTGATAATCGCCAGCTGGGCCGCAGGATTCATGCCTGCTCAGCTGCCTGATAATCGCCAGCTGGGCCGCAGGATTCATGCCTGCTCAGCTGCCTGATAATCGCCAGCTGGGCCGCAGGATTCATGCCTGCTCAGCTGCCTGATTCTTGCCTGCTGAGGCACATGATCCGTGCAGGAGAGCTACCTGATCAGCACATGTGCAGTCACATGATCAGCGCCTCTCAGTCACCTGATCACTGCATGACAGGCACGTGATCAGTGCCTGCTGCGGTGCAGGATCATGCCTGCTCAGCTGCCTGATAATCGCCAGCTGGGCCGCAGGATTCATGCCTGCTCAGCTGCCTGATAATCGCCAGCTGGGCCGCAGGATTCATGCCTGCTCAGCTGCTTGATTCTTGCCTGCTGAGGCACATGATCCGTGCAGGAGAGCTACCTGATCAGCACATGAGCAGTCACATGATCAGCGCCTCTCAGTCACCTGATCACTGCATGACAGGCACGTGATCAGTGCCTGCCAGGTGCGGGATCAGCGCCTGCTCAGCTGCCTGATAATCGCCAGCTGGGCCGCAGGATTCATGCCTGCTCAGCTGCCTGATAATCGCCAGCTGGGCCGCAGGATTCATGCCTGCTCAGCTGCCTGATAATCGCCAGCTGGGCCGCAGGATTCATGCCTGCTCAGCTGCCTGATAATCGCCAGCTGGGCCGCAGGATTCATGCCTGCTCAGCTGCCTGATAATCGCCAGCTGGGCCGCAGGATTCATGCCTGCTCAGCTGCCTGATAATCGCCAGCTGGGCCGCAGGATTCATGCCTGCTCAGCTGCCTGATAATCGCCAGCTGGGCCGCAGGATTCATGCCTGCTCAGCTGCCTGATAATCGCCAGCTGGGCCGCAGGATTCATGCCTGCTCAGCTGCCTGATAATCGCCAGCTGGGCCGCAGGATTCATGCCTGCTCAGCTGCCTGATAATCGCCAGCTGGGCCGCAGGATTCATGCCTGCTCAGCTGCCTGATAATCGCCAGCTGGGCCGCAGGATTCATGCCTGCTCAGCTGCCTGATAATCGCCAGCTGGGCCGCAGGATTCATGCCTGCTCAGCTGCCTGATAATCGCCAGCTGGGCCGCAGGATTCATGCCTGCTCAGCTGCCTGATAATCGCCAGCTGGGCCGCAGGATTCATGCCTGCTCAGCTGCCTGATAATCGCCAGCTGGGCCGCAGGATTCATGCCTGCTCAGCTGCCTGATAATCGCCAGCTGGGCCGCAGGATTCATGCCTGCTCAGCTGCTTGATTCTTGCCTGCTGAGGCACATGATCCGTGCAGGAGAGCTACCTGATCAGCACATGAGCAGTCACATGATCAGCGCCTCTCAGTCACCTGATCACTGCATGACAGGCACGTGATCAGTGCCTGCTGCGGTGCAGGATCAGCGCCTGCTCAGCTGCCTGATAATCGCCAGCTGGGCCGCAGGATTCATGCCTGCTCAGCTGCCTGATAATCGCCAGCTGGGCCGCAGGATTCATGCCTGCTCAGCTGCCTGATAATCGCCAGCTGGGCCGCAGGATTCATGCCTGCTCAGCTGCTTGATTCTTGCCTGCTGAGGCACATGATCCGTGCAGGAGAGCTACCTGATCAGCACATGAGCAGTCACATGATCAGCGCCTCTCAGTCACCTGATCACTGCATGACAGGCACGTGATCAGTGCCTGCCCCGGTGCGGGATCAGCGCCTGCTCAGCTGCCTGATAATCGCCAGCTGGGCCGCAGGATTCATGCCTGCTCGGCTGCCTGATAATCGCCAGCTGGGCCGCAGGATTCATGCCTGCTCAGCTGCCTGATAATCGCCAGCTGGGCCGCAGGATTCATGCCTGCTCAGCTGCCTGATAATCGCCAGCTGGGCCGCAGGATTCATGCCTGCTCAGCTGCCTGATAATCGCCAGCTGGGCCGCAGGATTCATGCCTGCTCAGCTGCCTGATAATCGCCAGCTGGGCCGCAGGATTCATGCCTGCTCAGCTGCTTGATTCTTGCCTGCTGAGGCACATGATCCGTGCAGGAGAGCTACCTGATCAGCACATGTGCAGTCACATGATCAGCGCCTCTCAGTCACCTGATCACTGCATGACAGGCACGTGATCAGTGCCTGCTGCGGTGCAGGATCAGCGCCTGCTCAGCTGCCTGATAATCGCCAGCTGGGCCGCAGGATTCATGCCTGCTCAGCTGCCTGATAATCGCCAGCTGGGCCGCAGGATTCATGCCTGCTCAGCTGCCTGATAATCGCCAGCTGGGCCGCAGGATTCATGCCTGCTCAGCTGCTTGATTCTTGCCTGCTGAGGCACATGATCCGTGCAGGAGAGCTACCTGATCAGCACATGAGCAGTCACATGATCAGCGCCTCTCAGTCACCTGATCACTGCATGACAGGCACGTGATCAGTGCCTGCCAGGTGCGGGATCAGCGCCTGCTCAGCTGCCTGATAATCGCCAGCTGGGCCGCAGGATTCATGCCTGCTCAGCTGCCTGATAATCGCCAGCTGGGCCGCAGGATTCATGCCTGCTCAGCTGCCTGATAATCGCCAGCTGGGCCGCAGGATTCATGCCTGCTCAGCTGCCTGATAATCGCCAGCTGGGCCGCAGGATTCATGCCTGCTCAGCTGCCTGATAATCGCCAGCTGGGCCGCAGGATTCATGCCTGCTCAGCTGCCTGATAATCGCCAGCTGGGCCGCAGGATTCATGCCTGCTCAGCTGCTTGATTCTTGCCTGCTGAGGCACATGATCCGTGCAGGAGAGCTACCTGATCAGCACATGTGCAGTCACATGATCAGCGCCTCTCAGTCACCTGATCACTGCATGACAGGCACGTGATCAGTGCCTGCTGCGGTGCAGGATCAGCGCCTGCTCAGCTGCCTGATAATCGCCAGCTGGGCCGCAGGATTCATGCCTGCTCAGCTGCCTGATAATCGCCAGCTGGGCCGCAGGATTCATGCCTGCTCAGCTGCCTGATTCTTGCCTGCTGAGGCACATGATCCGTGCAGGAGAGCTACCTGATCAGCACATGAGCAGTCACATGATCAGCGCCTCTCAGTCACCTGATCACTGCATGACAGGCACGTGATCAGTGCCTGCTGCGGTGCAGGATCAGCGCCTGCTCAGCTGCCTGATAATCGCCAGCTGGGCCGCAGGATTCATGCCTGCTCAGCTGCCTGATAATCGCCAGCTGGGCCGCAGGATTCATGCCTGCTCAGCTGCCTGATAATCGCCAGCTGGGCCGCAGGATTCATGCCTGCTCAGCTGCTTGATTCTTGCCTGCTGAGGCACATGATCCGTGCAGGAGAGCTACCTGATCAGCACATGTGCAGTCACATGATCAGCGCCTCTCAGTCACCTGATCACTGCATGACAGGCACGTGATCAGTGCCTGCTGCGGTGCAGGATCAGCGCCTGCTCAGCTGCCTGATAATCGCCAGCTGGGCCGCAGGATTCATGCCTGCTCAGCTGCCTGATAATCGCCAGCTGGGCCGCAGGATTCATGCCTGCTCAGCTGCCTGATAATCGCCAGCTGGGCCGCAGGATTCATGCCTGCTCAGCTGCCTGATAATCGCCAGCTGGGCCGCAGGATTCATGCCTGCTCAGCTGCCTGATTCTTGCCTGCTGAGGCACATGATCCGTGCAGGAGAGCTACCTGATCAGCACATGTGCAGTCACATGATCAGCGCCTCTCAGTCACCTGATCACTGCATGACAGGCACGTGATCAGTGCCTGCTGCGGTGCAGGATCAGCGCCTGCTCAGCTGCCTGATAATCGCCAGCTGGGCCGCAGGATTCATGCCTGCTCAGCTGCCTGATAATCGCCAGCTGGGCCGCAGGATTCATGCCTGCTCAGCTGCCTGATAATCGCCAGCTGGGCCGCAGGATTCATGCCTGCTCAGCTGCCTGATAATCGCCAGCTGGGCCGCAGGATTCATGCCTGCTCAGCTGCCTGATAATCGCCAGCTGGGCCGCAGGATTCATGCCTGCTCAGCTGCCTGATAATCGCCAGCTGGGCCGCAGGATTCATGCCTGCTCAGCTGCTTGATTCTTGCCTGCTGAGGCACATGATCCGTGCAGGAGAGCTACCTGATCAGCACATGTGCAGTCACATGATCAGCGCCTCTCAGTCACCTGATCACTGCATGACAGGCACGTGATCAGTGCCTGCTGCGGTGCGGGATCAGCGCCTGCTCAGCTGCCTGATAATCGCCAGCTGGGCCGCAGGATTCATGCCTGCTCAGCTGCCTGATAATCGCCAGCTGGGCCGCAGGATTCATGCCTGCTCAGCTGCCTGATAATCGCCAGCTGGGCCGCAGGATTCATGCCTGCTCAGCTGCCTGATAATCGCCAGCTGGGCCGCAGGATTCATGCCTGCTCAGCTGCCTGATAATCGCCAGCTGGGCCGCAGGATTCATGCCTGCTCAGCTGCCTGATAATCGCCAGCTGGGCCGCAGGATTCATGCCTGCTCAGCTGCTTGATTCTTGCCTGCTGAGGCACATGATCCGTGCAGGAGAGCTACCTGATCAGCACATGTGCAGTCACATGATCAGCGCCTCTCAGTCACCTGATCACTGCATGACAGGCACGTGATCAGTGCCTGCTGAGGATCAGCGCCTGCTCAGCTGCCTGATAATCGCCAGCTGGGCCGCAGGATTCATGCCTGCTCAGCTGCCTGATAATCGCCAGCTGGGCCGCAGGATTCATGCCTGCTCAGCTGCCTGATAATCGCCAGCTGGGCCGCAGGATTCATGCCTGCTCAGCTGCTTGATTCTTGCCTGCTGAGGCACATGATCCGTGCAGGAGAGCTACCTGATCAGCACATGTGCAGTCACATGATCAGCGCCTCTCAGTCACCTGATCACTGCATGACAGGCACGTGATCAGTGCCTGCTGGTGCAGGATCATGCCTGCTCAGCTGCCTGATAATCGCCAGCTGGGCCGCAGGATTCATGCCTGCTCAGCTGCCTGATAATCGCCAGCTGGGCCGCAGGATTCATGCCTGCTCAGCTGCTTGATTCTTGCCTGCTGAGGCACATGATCCGTGCAGGAGAGCTACCTGATCAGCACATGTGCAGTCACATGATCAGCGCCTCTCAGTCACCTGATCACTGCATGACAGGCACGTGATCAGTGCCTGCCAGGTGCGGGATCAGCGCCTGCTCAGCTGCCTGATAATCGCCAGCTGGGCCGCAGGATTCATGCCTGCTCAGCTGCCTGATAATCGCCAGCTGGGCCGCAGGATTCATGCCTGCTCAGCTGCCTGATAATCGCCAGCTGGGCCGCAGGATTCATGCCTGCTCAGCTGCCTGATAATCGCCAGCTGGGCCGCAGGATTCATGCCTGCTCAGCTGCCTGATAATCGCCAGCTGGGCCGCAGGATTCATGCCTGCTCAGCTGCCTGATAATCGCCAGCTGGGCCGCAGGATTCATGCCTGCTCAGCTGCCTGATAATCGCCAGCTGGGCCGCAGGATTCATGCCTGCTCAGCTGCCTGATAATCGCCAGCTGGGCCGCAGGATTCATGCCTGCTCAGCTGCCTGATAATCGCCAGCTGGGCCGCAGGATTCATGCCTGCTCAGCTGCCTGATAATCGCCAGCTGGGCCGCAGGATTCATGCCTGCTCAGCTGCCTGATAATCGCCAGCTGGGCCGCAGGATTCATGCCTGCTCAGCTGCCTGATAATCGCCAGCTGGGCCGCAGGATTCATGCCTGCTCAGCTGCCTGATAATCGCCAGCTGGGCCGCAGGATTCATGCCTGCTCAGCTGCCTGATAATCGCCAGCTGGGCCGCAGGATTCATGCCTGCTCAGCTGCCTGATAATCGCCAGCTGGGCCGCAGGATTCATGCCTGCTCAGCTGCCTGATAATCGCCAGCTGGGCCGCAGGATTCATGCCTGCTCAGCTGCTTGATTCTTGCCTGCTGAGGCACATGATCCGTGCAGGAGAGCTACCTGATCAGCACATGTGCAGTCACATGATCAGCGCCTCTCAGTCACCTGATCACTGCATGACAGGCACGTGATCAGTGCCTGCTGCGGTGCAGGATCAGCGCCTGCTCAGCTGCCTGATAATCGCCAGCTGGGCCGCAGGATTCATGCCTGCTCAGCTGCCTGATAATCGCCAGCTGGGCCGCAGGATTCATGCCTGCTCAGCTGCTTGATTCTTGCCTGCTGAGGCACATGATCCGTGCAGGAGAGCTACCTGATCAGCACATGTGCAGTCACATGATCAGCGCCTCTCAGTCACCTGATCACTGCATGACAGGCACGTGATCAGTGCCTGCTGAGGTGCGGGATCAGCGCCTGCTCAGCTGCCTGATAATCGCCAGCTGGGCCGCAGGATTCATGCCTGCTCAGCTGCCTGATAATCGCCAGCTGGGCCGCAGGATTCATGCCTGCTCAGCTGCCTGATAATCGCCAGCTGGGCCGCAGGATTCATGCCTGCTCAGCTGCCTGATAATCGCCAGCTGGGCCGCAGGATTCATGCCTGCTCAGCTGCCTGATAATCGCCAGCTGGGCCGCAGGATTCATGCCTGCTCAGCTGCCTGATAATCGCCAGCTGGGCCGCAGGATTCATGCCTGCTCAGCTGCTTGATTCTTGCCTGCTGAGGCACATGATCCGTGCAGGAGAGCTACCTGATCAGCACATGTGCAGTCACATGATCAGCGCCTCTCAGTCACCTGATCACTGCATGACAGGCACGTGATCAGTGCCTGCTGCGGTGCAGGATCAGCGCCTGCTCAGCTGCCTGATAATCGCCAGCTGGGCCGCAGGATTCATGCCTGCTCAGCTGCCTGATAATCGCCAGCTGGGCCGCAGGATTCATGCCTGCTCAGCTGCCTGATAATCGCCAGCTGGGCCGCAGGATTCATGCCTGCTCAGCTGCTTGATTCTTGCCTGCTGAGGCACATGATCCGTGCAGGAGAGCTACCTGATCAGCACATGTGCAGTCACATGATCAGCGCCTCTCAGTCACCTGATCACTGCATGACAGGCACGTGATCAGTGCCTGCCAGGTGCGGGATCAGCGCCTGCTCAGCTGCCTGATAATCGCCAGCTGGGCCGCAGGATTCATGCCTGCTCAGCTGCCTGATAATCGCCAGCTGGGCCGCAGGATTCATGCCTGCTCAGCTGCCTGATAATCGCCAGCTGGGCCGCAGGATTCATGCCTGCTCAGCTGCCTGATAATCGCCAGCTGGGCCGCAGGATTCATGCCTGCTCAGCTGCCTGATAATCGCCAGCTGGGCCGCAGGATTCATGCCTGCTCAGCTGCCTGATAATCGCCAGCTGGGCCGCAGGATTCATGCCTGCTCAGCTGCTTGATTCTTGCCTGCTGAGGCACATGATCCGTGCAGGAGAGCTACCTGATCAGCACATGTGCAGTCACATGATCAGCGCCTCTCAGTCACCTGATCACTGCATGACAGGCACGTGATCAGTGCCTGCTGCGGTGCAGGATCAGCGCCTGCTCAGCTGCCTGATAATCGCCAGCTGGGCCGCAGGATTCATGCCTGCTCAGCTGCCTGATAATCGCCAGCTGGGCCGCAGGATTCATGCCTGCTCAGCTGCTTGATTCTTGCCTGCTGAGGCACATGATCCGTGCAGGAGAGCTACCTGATCAGCACATGTGCAGTCACATGATCAGCGCCTCTCAGTCACCTGATCACTGCATGACAGGCACGTGATCAGTGCCTGCTGCGGTGCAGGATCAGCGCCTGCTCAGCTGCCTGATAATCGCCAGCTGGGCCGCAGGATTCATGCCTGCTCAGCTGCCTGATAATCGCCAGCTGGGCCGCAGGATTCATGCCTGCTCAGCTGCCTGATAATCGCCAGCTGGGCCGCAGGATTCATGCCTGCTCAGCTGCTTGATTCTTGCCTGCTGAGGCACATGATCCGTGCAGGAGAGCTACCTGATCAGCACATGTGCAGTCACATGATCAGCGCCTCTCAGTCACCTGATCACTGCATGACAGGCACGTGATCAGTGCCTGCTGCGGTGCAGGATCATGCCTGCTCAGCTGCCTGATAATCGCCAGCTGGGCCGCAGGATTCATGCCTGCTCAGCTGCCTGATAATCGCCAGCTGGGCCGCAGGATTCATGCCTGCTCAGCTGCTTGATTCTTGCCTGCTGGGCACATGATCCGTGCAGGAGAGCTACCTGATCAGCACATGTGCAGTCACATGATCAGCGCCTCTCAGTCACCTGATCACTGCATGACAGGCACGTGATCAGTGCCTGCCAGGTGCGGGATCAGCGCCTGCTCACCTGCCTGATAATCGCCAGCTGGGCCGCAGGATTCATGCCTGCTCAGCTGCCTGATAATCGCCAGCTGGGCCGCAGGATTCATGCCTGCTCAGCTGCCTGATAATCGCCAGCTGGGCCGCAGGATTCATGCCTGCTCAGCTGCCTGATAATCGCCAGCTGGGCCGCAGGATTCATGCCTGCTCAGCTGCCTGATAATCGCCAGCTGGGCCGCAGGATTCATGCCTGCTCAGCTGCCTGATAATCGCCAGCTGGGCCGCAGGATTCATGCCTGCTCAGCTGCCTGATAATCGCCAGCTGGGCCGCAGGATTCATGCCTGCTCAGCTGCTTGATTCTTGCCTGCTGAGGCACATGATCCGTGCAGGAGAGCTACCTGATCAGCACATGAGCAGTCACATGATCAGCGCCTCTCAGTCACCTGATCACTGCATGACAGGCACGTGATCAGTGCCTGCCAGGTGCGGGATCAGCGCCTGCTCACCTGCCTGATAATCGCCAGCTGGGCCGCAGGATTCATGCCTGCTCAGCTGCCTGATAATCGCCAGCTGGGCCGCAGGATTCATGCCTGCTCAGCTGCCTGATAATCGCCAGCTGGGCCGCAGGATTCATGCCTGCTCAGCTGCCTGATAATCGCCAGCTGGGCCGCAGGATTCATGCCTGCTCAGCTGCCTGATAATCGCCAGCTGGGCCGCAGGATTCATGCCTGCTCAGCTGCCTGATAATCGCCAGCTGGGCCGCAGGATTCATGCCTGCTCAGCTGCCTGATAATCGCCAGCTGGGCCGCAGGATTCATGCCTGCTCAGCTGCCTGATAATCGCCAGCTGGGCCGCAGGATTCATGCCTGCTCAGCTGCCTGATAATCGCCAGCTGGGCCGCAGGATTCATGCCTGCTCAGCTGCCTGATAATCGCCAGCTGGGCCGCAGGATTCATGCCTGCTCAGCTGCCTGATAATCGCCAGCTGGGCCGCAGGATTCATGCCTGCTCAGCTGCCTGATAATCGCCAGCTGGGCCGCAGGATTCATGCCTGCTCAGCTGCCTGATAATCGCCAGCTGGGCCGCAGGATTCATGCCTGCTCAGCTGCCTGATAATCGCCAGCTGGGCCGCAGGATTCATGCCTGCTCAGCTGCCTGATAATCGCCAGCTGGGCCGCAGGATTCATGCCTGCTCAGCTGCCTGATAATCGCCAGCTGGGCCGCAGGATTCATGCCTGCTCAGCTGCCTGATAATCGCCAGCTGGGCCGCAGGATTCATGCCTGCTCAGCTGCCTGATAATCGCCAGCTGGGCCGCAGGATTCATGCCTGCTCAGCTGCTTGATTCTTGCCTGCTGAGGCACATGATCCGTGCAGGAGAGCTACCTGATCAGCACATGTGCAGTCACATGATCAGCGCCTCTCAGTCACCTGATCACTGCATGACAGGCACGTGATCAGTGCCTGCCAGGTGCGGGATCAGCGCCTGCTCACCTGCCTGATAATCGCCAGCTGGGCCGCAGGATTCATGCCTGCTCAGCTGCCTGATAATCGCCAGCTGGGCCGCAGGATTCATGCCTGCTCAGCTGCCTGATAATCGCCAGCTGGGCCGCAGGATTCATGCCTGCTCAGCTGCCTGATAATCGCCAGCTGGGCCGCAGGATTCATGCCTGCTCAGCTGCCTGATAATCGCCAGCTGGGCCGCAGGATTCATGCCTGCTCAGCTGCCTGATAATCGCCAGCTGGGCCGCAGGATTCATGCCTGCTCAGCTGCCTGATAATCGCCAGCTGGGCCGCAGGATTCATGCCTGCTCAGCTGCCTGATAATCGCCAGCTGGGCCGCAGGATTCATGCCTGCTCAGCTGCCTGATAATCGCCAGCTGGGCCGCAGGATTCATGCCTGCTCAGCTGCTTGATTCTTGCCTGCTGAGGCACATGATCCGTGCAGGAGAGCTACCTGATCAGCACATGTGCAGTCACATGATCAGCGCCTCTCAGTCACCTGATCACTGCATGACAGGCACGTGATCAGTGCCTGCCAGGTGCGGGATCAGCGCCTGCTCACCTGCCTGATAATCGCCAGCTGGGCCGCAGGATTCATGCCTGCTGAGCTGCCTGATAATCGCCAGCTGGGCCGCAGGATTCATGCCTGCTCAGCTGCCTGATAATCGCCAGCTGGGCCGCAGGATTCATGCCTGCTCAGCTGCCTGATAATCGCCAGCTGGGCCGCAGGATTCATGCCTGCTCAGCTGCCTGATAATCGCCAGCTGGGCCGCAGGATTCATGCCTGCTCAGCTGCCTGATAATCGCCAGCTGGGCCGCAGGATTCATGCCTGCTCAGCTGCCTGATAATCGCCAGCTGGGCCGCAGGATTCATGCCTGCTCAGCTGCTTGATTCTTGCCTGCTGAGGCACATGATCCGTGCAGGAGAGCTACCTGATCAGCACATGTGCAGTCACATGATCAGCGCCTCTCAGTCACCTGATCACTGCATGACAGGCACGTGATCAGTGCCTGCCGCAGTGCGGGATCAGCGCCTGCTCACCTGCCTGATAATCGCCAGCTGGGCCGCAGGATTCATGCCTGCTCAGCTGCCTGATAATCGCCAGCTGGGCCGCAGGATTCATGCCTGCTCAGCTGCCTGATAATCGCCAGCTGGGCCGCAGGATTCATGCCTGCTCAGCTGCCTGATAATCGCCAGCTGGGCCGCAGGATTCATGCCTGCTCAGCTGCCTGATTCTTGCCTGCTGAGGCACATGATCCGTGCAGGAGAGCTACCTGATCAGCACATGAGCAGTCACATGATCAGCGCCTCTCAGTCACCTGATCACTGCATGACAGGCACGTGATCAGTGCCTGCTGCGGTGCGGGATCAGCGCCTGCTCAGCTGCCTGATAATCGCCAGCTGGGCCGCAGGATTCATGCCTGCTCAGCTGCCTGATAATCGCCAGCTGGGCCGCAGGATTCATGCCTGCTCAGCTGCCTGATAATCGCCAGCTGGGCCGCAGGATTCATGCCTGCTCAGCTGCCTGATAATCGCCAGCTGGGCCGCAGGATTCATGCCTGCTCAGCTGCCTGATTCTTGCCTGCTGAGGCACATGATCCGTGCAGGAGAGCTACCTGATCAGCACATGTGCAGTCACATGATCAGCGCCTCTCAGTCACCTGATCACTGAATGACAGGCACGTGATCAGTGCCTGCTGCGGTGCAGGATCAGCGCCTGCTCAGCTGCCTGATAATCGCCAGCTGGGCCGCAGGATTCATGCCTGCTCAGCTGCCTGATAATCGCCAGCTGGGCCGCAGGATTCATGCCTGCTCAGCTGCCTGATAATCGCCAGCTGGGCCGCAGGATTCATGCCTGCTCAGCTGCCTGATAATCGCCAGCTGGGCCGCAGGATTCATGCCTGCTCAGCTGCCTGATAATCGCCAGCTGGGCCGCAGGATTCATGCCTGCTCAGCTGCCTGATAATCGCCAGCTGGGCCGCAGGATTCATGCCTGCTCAGCTGCTTGATTCTTGCCTGCTGAGGCACATGATCCGTGCAGGAGAGCTACCTGATCAGCACATGTGCAGTCACATGATCAGCGCCTCTCAGTCACCTGATCACTGCATGACAGGCACGTGATCAGTGCCTGCTGCGGTGCGGGATCAGCGCCTGCTCAGCTGCCTGATAATCGCCAGCTGGGCCGCAGGATTCATGCCTGCTCAGCTGCCTGATAATCGCCAGCTGGGCCGCAGGATTCATGCCTGCTCAGCTGCCTGATAATCGCCAGCTGGGCCGCAGGATTCATGCCTGCTCAGCTGCCTGATAATCGCCAGCTGGGCCGCAGGATTCATGCCTGCTCAGCTGCCTGATAATCGCCAGCTGGGCCGCAGGATTCATGCCTGCTCAGCTGCCTGATAATCGCCAGCTGGGCCGCAGGATTCATGCCTGCTCAGCTGCTTGATTCTTGCCTGCTGAGGCACATGATCCGTGCAGGAGAGCTACCTGATCAGCACATGTGCAGTCACATGATCAGCGCCTCTCAGTCACCTGATCACTGCATGACAGGCACGTGATCAGTGCCTGCTGCGGTGCAGGATCAGCGCCTCCTCAGCTGCCTGATAATCGCCAGCTGGGCCGCAGGATTCATGCCTGCTCAGCTGCCTGATAATCGCCAGCTGGGCCGCAGGATTCATGCCTGCTCAGCTGCCTGATAATCGCCAGCTGGGCCGCAGGATTCATGCCTGCTCAGCTGCTTGATTCTTGCCTGCTGAGGCACATGATCCGTGCAGGAGAGCTACCTGATCAGCACATGTGCAGTCACATGATCAGCGCCTCTCAGTCACCTGATCACTGCATGACAGGCACGTGATCAGTGCCTGCTGCGGTGCAGGATCATGCCTGCTCAGCTGCCTGATAATCGCCAGCTGGGCCGCAGGATTCATGCCTGCTCAGCTGCCTGATAATCGCCAGCTGGGCCGCAGGATTCATGCCTGCTCAGCTGCTTGATTCTTGCCTGCTGAGGCACATGATCCGTGCAGGAGAGCTACCTGATCAGCACATGTGCAGTCACATGATCAGCGCCTCTCAGTCACCTGATCACTGCATGACAGGCACGTGATCAGTGCCTGCCACGGTGCGGGATCAGCGCCTGCTCAGCTGCCTGATAATCGCCAGCTGGGCCGCAGGATTCATGCCTGCTGAGCTGCCTGATAATCGCCAGCTGGGCCGCAGGATTCATGCCTGCTGAGCTGCCTGATAATCGCCAGCTGGGCCGCAGGATTCATGCCTGCTGAGCTGCCTGATAATCGCCAGCTGGGCCGCAGGATTCATGCCTGCTCAGCTGCCTGATAATCGCCAGCTGGGCCGCAGGATTCATGCCTGCTCAGCTGCCTGATAATCGCCAGCTGGGCCGCAGGATTCATGCCTGCTCAGCTGCCTGATAATCGCCAGCTGGGCCGCAGGATTCATGCCTGCTCAGCTGCCTGATAATCGCCAGCTGGGCCGCAGGATTCATGCCTGCTCAGCTGCCTGATAATCGCCAGCTGGGCCGCAGGATTCATGCCTGCTCAGCTGCCTGATAATCGCCAGCTGGGCCGCAGGATTCATGCCTGCTCAGCTGCCTGATAATCGCCAGCTGGGCCGCAGGATTCATGCCTGCTCAGCTGCCTGATAATCGCCAGCTGGGCCGCAGGATTCATGCCTGCTCAGCTGCCTGATAATCGCCAGCTGGGCCGCAGGATTCATGCCTGCTCAGCTGCCTGATAATCGCCAGCTGGGCCGCAGGATTCATGCCTGCTCAGCTGCTTGATAATCGCCAGCTGGGCCGCAGGATTCATGCCTGCTCAGCTGCCTGATAATCGCCAGCTGGGCCGCAGGATTCATGCCTGCTCAGCTGCTTGATTCTTGCCTGCAGAGGCACATGATCCGTGCAGGAGAGCTACCTGATTAGCACATGAGCAGTCACATGATCAGTGCCTCTCAGTCACCTGATCACTGCATGAAAGGCACGTGATCAGTGCCTGCTGCGGTGCAGGATCAGGGCCTGCTCACCTGCTTGATAATCGCCAGCTGGGCCGCAGGATTCATGCCTGTTCAGCTGCCTGATAATCGCCAGCTGGGCCGCAGGATTCATGCCTGCTCAGCTGCCTGATAATCGCCAGCTGGGCCGCAGGATTCATGCCTGCTCAGCTGCTTGATTCTTGCCTGCTGAGGCACATGATCCGTGCAGGAGAGCTACCTGATCAGCACATGTGCAGTCACATGATCAGCGCCTCTCAGTCACCTGATCACTGCATGACAGGCACGTGATCAGTGCCTGCCCCGGTGCGGGATCAGCGCCTGCTCACCTGCCTGATAATCGCCAGCTGGGCCGCAGGATTCATGCCTGCTCAGCTGCCTGATAATCGCCAGCTGGGCCGCAGGATTCATGCCTGCTCAGCTGCCTGATAATCGCCAGCTGGGCCGCAGGATTCATGCCTGCTCAGCTGCCTGATAATCGCCAGCTGGGCCGCAGGATTCATGCCTGCTCAGCTGCCTGATAATCGCCAGCTGGGCCTCAGGATTCATGCCTGCTCAGCTGCCTGATAATCGCCAGCTGGGCCGCAGGATTCATGCCTGCTCAGCTGCTTGATTCTTGCCTGCTGAGGCACATGATCCGTGCAGGAGAGCTACCTGATCAGCACATGTGCAGTCACATGATCAGCGCCTCTCAGTCACCTGATCACTGCATGACAGGCACGTGATCAGTGCCTGCTGCGGTGCAGGATCAGCGCCTCCTCAGCTGCCTGATAATCGCCAGCTGGGCCGCAGGATTCATGCCTGCTCAGCTGCCTGATAATCGCCAGCTGGGCCGCAGGATTCATGCCTGCTCAGCTGCCTGATAATCGCCAGCTGGGCCGCAGGATTCATGCCTGCTCAGCTGCTTGATTCTTGCCTGCTGAGGCACATGATCCGTGCAGGAGAGCTACCTGATCAGCACATGTGCAGTCACATGATCAGCGCCTCTCAGTCACCTGATCACTGCATGACAGGCACGTGATCAGTGCCTGCCACGGTGCGGGATCAGCGCCTGCTCAGCTGCCTGATAATCGCCAGCTGGGCCGCAGGATTCATGCCTGCTCAGCTGCCTGATAATCGCCAGCTGGGCCGCAGGATTCATGCCTGCTCAGCTGCCTGATAATCGCCAGCTGGGCCGCAGGATTCATGCCTGCTCAGCTGCCTGATAATCGCCAGCTGGGCCGCAGGATTCATGCCTGCTCAGCTGCCTGATAATCGCCAGCTGGGCCGCAGGATTCATGCCTGCTCAGCTGCCTGATAATCGCCAGCTGGGCCGCAGGATTCATGCCTGCTCAGCTGCTTGATTCTTGCCTGCTGAGGCACATGATCCGTGCAGGAGAGCTACCTGATCAGCACATGTGCAGTCACATGATCAGCGCCTCTCAGTCACCTGATCACTGCATGACAGGCACGTGATCAGTGCCTGCTGCGGTGCAGGATCAGCGCCTCCTCAGCTGCCTGATAATCGCCAGCTGGGCCGCAGGATTCATGCCTGCTCAGCTGCCTGATAATCGCCAGCTGGGCCGCAGGATTCATGCCTGCTCAGCTGCTTGATTCTTGCCTGCTGAGGCACATGATCCGTGCAGGAGAGCTACCTGATCAGCACATGTGCAGTCACATGATCAGCGCCTCTCAGTCACCTGATCACTGCATGACAGGCACGTGATCAGTGCCTGCCGCGGTGCAGGATCAGCGCCTCCTCAGCTGCCTGATAATCGCCAGCTGGGCCGCAGGATTCATGCCTGCTCAGCTGCCTGATAATCGCCAGCTGGGCCGCAGGATTCATGCCTGCTCAGCTGCCTGATAATCACCAGCTGGGCCGCAGGATTCATGCCTGCTCAGCTGCTTGATTCTTGCCTGCTGAGGCACATGATCCGTGCAGGAGAGCTACCTGATCAGCACATGTGCAGTCACATGATCAGCGCCTCTCAGTCACCTGATCACTGCATGACAGGCACGTGATCAGTGCCTGCTGCGGTGCAGGATCAGTGCCTGCTCAGCTGCCTGATAATCGCCAGCTGGGCCGCAGGATTCATGTCTGCTCAGCTGCCTGATAATCGCCAGCTGGGCCGCAGGATTCATGCCTGCTCAGCTGCCTGATAATCGCCAGCTGGGCCGCAGGATTCATGCCTGCTCAGCTGCCTGATAATCGCCAGCTGGGCCGCAGGATTCATGCCTGCTCAGCTGCCTGATTCTTGCCTGCTGAGGCACATGATCCGTGCAGGAGAGCTACCTGATCAGCACATGTGCAGTCACATGATCAGCGCCTCTCAGTCACCTGATCACTGAATGACAGGCACGTGATCAGTGCCTGCTGCGGTGCAGGATCAGCGCCTGCTCAGCTGCCTGATAATCGCCAGCTGGGCCGCAGGATTCATGCCTGCTCAGCTGCCTGATAATCGCCAGCTGGGCCGCAGGATTCATGCCTGCTCAGCTGCCTGATAATCGCCAGCTGGGCCGCAGGATTCATGCCTGCTCAGCTGCCTGATAATCGCCAGCTGGGCCGCAGGATTCATGCCTGCTCAGCTGCCTGATAATCGCCAGCTGGGCCGCAGGATTCATGCCTGCTCAGCTGCCTGATAATCGCCAGCTGGGCCGCAGGATTCATGCCTGCTCAGCTGCTTGATTCTTGCCTGCTGAGGCACATGATCCGTGCAGGAGAGCTACCTGATCAGCACATGTGCAGTCACATGATCAGCGCCTCTCAGTCACCTGATCACTGCATGACAGGCACGTGATCAGTGCCTGCTGCGGTGCGGGATCAGCGCCTGCTCAGCTGCCTGATAATCGCCAGCTGGGCCGCAGGATTCATGCCTGCTCAGCTGCCTGATAATCGCCAGCTGGGCCGCAGGATTCATGCCTGCTCAGCTGCCTGATAATCGCCAGCTGGGCCGCAGGATTCATGCCTGCTCAGCTGCCTGATAATCGCCAGCTGGGCCGCAGGATTCATGCCTGCTCAGCTGCCTGATAATCGCCAGCTGGGCCGCAGGATTCATGCCTGCTCAGCTGCCTGATAATCGCCAGCTGGGCCGCAGGATTCATGCCTGCTCAGCTGCTTGATTCTTGCCTGCTGAGGCACATGATCCGTGCAGGAGAGCTACCTGATCAGCACATGTGCAGTCACATGATCAGCGCCTCTCAGTCACCTGATCACTGCATGACAGGCACGTGATCAGTGCCTGCTGCGGTGCAGGATCAGCGCCTCCTCAGCTGCCTGATAATCGCCAGCTGGGCCGCAGGATTCATGCCTGCTCAGCTGCCTGATAATCGCCAGCTGGGCCGCAGGATTCATGCCTGCTCAGCTGCCTGATAATCGCCAGCTGGGCCGCAGGATTCATGCCTGCTCAGCTGCTTGATTCTTGCCTGCTGAGGCACATGATCCGTGCAGGAGAGCTACCTGATCAGCACATGTGCAGTCACATGATCAGCGCCTCTCAGTCACCTGATCACTGCATGACAGGCACGTGATCAGTGCCTGCCGCGGTGCAGGATCATGCCTGCTCAGCTGCCTGATAATCGCCAGCTGGGCCGCAGGATTCATGCCTGCTCAGCTGCCTGATAATCGCCAGCTGGGCCGCAGGATTCATGCCTGCTCAGCTGCTTGATTCTTGCCTGCTGAGGCACATGATCCGTGCAGGAGAGCTACCTGATCAGCACATGTGCAGTCACATGATCAGCGCCTCTCAGTCACCTGATCACTGCATGACAGGCACGTGATCAGTGCCTGCCACGGTGCGGGATCAGCGCCTGCTCAGCTGCCTGATAATCGCCAGCTGGGCCGCAGGATTCATGCCTGCTCAGCTGCCTGATAATCGCCAGCTGGGCCGCAGGATTCATGCCTGCTCAGCTGCCTGATAATCGCCAGCTGGGCCGCAGGATTCATGCCTGCTCAGCTGCCTGATAATCGCCAGCTGGGCCGCAGGATTCATGCCTGCTCAGCTGCCTGATAATCGCCAGCTGGGCCGCAGGATTCATGCCTGCTCAGCTGCCTGATAATCGCCAGCTGGGCCGCAGGATTCATGCCTGCTCAGCTGCCTGATAATCGCCAGCTGGGCCGCAGGATTCATGCCTGCTCAGCTGCCTGATAATCGCCAGCTGGGCCGCAGGATTCATGCCTGCTCAGCTGCCTGATAATCGCCAGCTGGGCCGCAGGATTCATGCCTGCTCAGCTGCCTGATAATCGCCAGCTGGGCCGCAGGATTCATGCCTGCTCAGCTGCCTGATAATCGCCAGCTGGGCCGCAGGATTCATGCCTGCTCAGCTGCCTGATAATCGCCAGCTGGGCCGCAGGATTCATGCCTGCTCAGCTGCCTGATAATCGCCAGCTGGGCCGCAGGATTCATGCCTGCTCAGCTGCCTGATAATCGCCAGCTGGGCCGCAGGATTCATGCCTGCTCAGCTGCCTGATAATCGCCAGCTGGGCCGCAGGATTCATGCCTGCTCAGCTGCCTGATAATCGCCAGCTGGGCCGCAGGATTCATGCCTGCTCAGCTGCTTGATTCTTGCCTGCTGAGGCACATGATCCGTGCAGGAGAGCTACCTGATCAGCACATGTGCAGTCACATGATCAGCGCCTCTCAGTCACCTGATCACTGCATGACAGGCACGTGATCAGTGCCTGCTGCGGTGCAGGATCAGCGCCTCCTCAGCTGCCTGATAATCGCCAGCTGGGCCGCAGGATTCATGCCTGCTCAGCTGCCTGATAATCGCCAGCTGGGCCGCAGGATTCATGCCTGCTCAGCTGCCTGATAATCGCCAGCTGGGCCGCAGGATTCATGCCTGCTCAGCTGCTTGATTCTTGCCTGCTGAGGCACTTGATCCGTGCAGGAGAGCTACCTGATCAGCACATGTGCAGTCACATGATCAGCGCCTCTCAGTCACCTGATCACTGCATGACAGGCACGTGATCAGTGCCTGCCCCGGTGCGGGATCAGCGCCTGCTCACCTGCCTGATAATCGCCAGCTGGGCCGCAGGATTCATGCCTGCTCAGCTGCCTGATAATCGCCAGCTGGGCCGCAGGATTCATGCCTGCTCAGCTGCCTGATAATCGCCAGCTGGGCCGCAGGATTCATGCCTGCTCAGCTGACTGATAATCGCCAGCTGGGCCGCAGGACTCATGCCTGCTCAGCTGCCTGATAATCGCCAGCTGGGCCGCAGGACTCATGCCTGCTCAGCTGCCTGATAATCGCCAGCTGGGCCGCAGGATTCATGCCTGCTCAGCTGCCTGATAATCGCCAGCTGGGCCGCAGGATTCATGCCTGCTCAGCTGCCTGATAATCGCCAGCTGGGCCGCAGGATTCATGCCTGCTCAGCTGCCTGATAATCGCCAGCTGGGCCGCAGGATTCATGCCTGCTCAGCTGCTTGATTCTTGCCTGCTGAGGCACATGATCCGTGCAGGAGAGCTACCTGATCAGCACATGTGCAGTCACATGATCAGCGCCTCTCAGTCACCTGATCACTGCATGACAGGCACGTGATCAGTGCCTGCTGCGGTGCAGGATCAGCGCCTCCTCAGCTGCCTGATAATCGCCAGCTGGGCCGCAGGATTCATGCCTGCTCAGCTGCCTGATAATCGCCAGCTGGGCCGCAGGATTCATGCCTGCTCAGCTGCTTGATTCTTGCCTGCTGAGGCACATGATCCGTGCAGGAGAGCTACCTGATCAGCACATGTGCAGTCACATGATCAGCGCCTCTCAGTCACCTGATCACTGCATGACAGGCACGTGATCAGTGCCTGCTGCGGTGCAGGATCAGCGCCTCCTCAGCTGCCTGATAATCGCCAGCTGGGCCGCAGGATTCATGCCTGCTCAGCTGCCTGATAATCGCCAGCTGGGCCGCAGGATTCATGCCTGCTCAGCTGCCTGATAATCGCCAGCTGGGCCGCAGGATTCATGCCTGCTCAGCTGCTTGATTCTTGCCTGCTGAGGCACATGATCCGTGCAGGAGAGCTACCTGATCAGCACATGTGCAGTCACATGATCAGCGCCTCTCAGTCACCTGATCACTGCATGACAGGCACGTGATCAGTGCCTGCCGCGGTGCAGGATCAGTGCCTGCTCAGCTGCCTGATAATCGCCAGCTGGGCCGCAGGATTCATGCCTGCTCAGCTGCCTGATAATCGCCAGCTGGGCCGCAGGATTCATGCCTGCTCAGCTGCTTGATTCTTGCCTGCTGGGCACATGATCCGTGCAGGAGAGCTACCTGATCAGCACATGTGCAGTCACATGATCAGCGCCTCTCAGTCACCTGATCACTGCATGACAGGCACGTGATCAGTGCCTGCCACGGTGCGGGATCAGCGCCTGCTCAGCTGCCTGATAATCGCCAGCTGGGCCGCAGGATTCATGCCTGCTCAGCTGCCTGATAATCGCCAGCTGGGCCGCAGGATTCATGCCTGCTCAGCTGCCTGATAATCGCCAGCTGGGCCGCAGGATTCATGCCTGCTCAGCTGCCTGATAATCGCCAGCTGGGCCGCAGGATTCATGCCTGCTCAGCTGCCTGATAATCGCCAGCTGGGCCGCAGGATTCATGCCTGCTCAGCTGCCTGATAATCGCCAGCTGGGCCGCAGGATTCATGCCTGCTCAGCTGCCTGATAATCGCCAGCTGGGCCGCAGGATTCATGCCTGCTCAGCTGCTTGATTCTTGCCTGCTGAGGCACATGATCCGTGCAGGAGAGCTACCTGATCAGCACATGTGCAGTCACATGATCAGCGCCTCTCAGTCACCTGATCACTGCATGACAGGCACGTGATCAGTGCCTGCCACGGTGCGGGATCATCGCCTGCTCACCTGCTTGATAATCGCCAGCTGGGCCGCAGGATTCATGCCTGCTGAGCTGCCTGATAATCGCCAGCTGGGCCGCAGGATTCATGCCTGCTCAGCTGCCTGATAATCGCCAGCTGGGCCGCAGGATTCATGCCTGCTCAGCTGCCTGATAATCGCCAGCTGGGCCGCAGGATTCATGCCTGCTCAGCTGCCTGATAATCGCCAGCTGGGCCGCAGGATTCATGCCTGCTCAGCTGCCTGATAATCGCCAGCTGGGCCGCAGGATTCATGCCTGCTCAGCTGCCTGATAATCGCCAGCTGGGCCGCAGGATTCATGCCTGCTCAGCTGCCTGATAATCGCCAGCTGGGCCGCAGGATTCATGCCTGCTCAGCTGCTTGATTCTTGCCTGCTGAGGCACATGATCCGTGCAGGAGAGCTACCTGATCAGCACATGTGCAGTCACATGATCAGCGCCTCTCAGTCACCTGATCACTGCATGACAGGCACGTGATCAGTGCCTGCTGCGGTGCAGGATCAGCGCCTCCTCAGCTGCCTGATAATCGCCAGCTGGGCCGCAGGATTCATGCCTGCTCAGCTGCCTGATAATCGCCAGCTGGGCCGCAGGATTCATGCCTGCTCAGCTGCCTGATAATCGCCAGCTGGGCCGCAGGATTCATGCCTGCTCAGCTGCCTGATTCTTGCCTGCTGAGGCACATGATCCGTGCAGGAGAGCTACCTGATCAGCACATGTGCAGTCACATGATCAGCGCCTCTCAGTCACCTGATCACTGCATGACAGGCACGTGATCAGTGCCTGCCGCGGTGCAGGATCAGTGCCTGCTCAGCTGCCTGATAATCGCCAGCTGGGCCGCAGGATTCATGCCTGCTCAGCTGCCTGATAATCGCCAGCTGGGCCGCAGGATTCATGCCTGCTCAGCTGCTTGATTCTTGCCTGCTGAGGCACATGATCCGTGCAGGAGAGCTACCTGATCAGCACATGTGCAGTCACATGATCAGCGCCTCTCAGTCACCTGATCACTGCATGACAGGCACGTGATCAGTGCCTGCCACGGTGCGGGATCAGCGCCTGCTCAGCTGCCTGATAATCGCCAGCTGGGCCGCAGGATTCATGCCTGCTCAGCTGCCTGATAATCGCCAGCTGGGCCGCAGGATTCATGCCTGCTCAGCTGCCTGATAATCGCCAGCTGGGCCGCAGGATTCATGCCTGCTCAGCTGCCTGATAATCGCCAGCTGGGCCGCAGGATTCATGCCTGCTCAGCTGCCTGATAATCGCCAGCTGGGCCGCAGGATTCATGCCTGCTCAGCTGCCTGATAATCGCCAGCTGGGCCGCAGGATTCATGCCTGCTCAGCTGCCTGATAATCGCCAGCTGGGCCGCAGGATTCATGCCTGCTCAGCTGCCTGATAATCGCCAGCTGGGCCGCAGGATTCATGCCTGCTCAGCTGCCTGATAATCGCCAGCTGGGCCGCAGGATTCATGCCTGCTCAGCTGCCTGATAATCGCCAGCTGGGCCGCAGGATTCATGCCTGCTCAGCTGCCTGATAATCGCCAGCTGGGCCGCAGGATTCATGCCTGCTCAGCTGCCTGATAATCGCCAGCTGGGCCGCAGGATTCATGCCTGCTCAGCTGCCTGATAATCGCCAGCTGGGCCGCAGGATTCATGCCTGCTCAGCTGCCTGATAATCGCCAGCTGGGCCGCAGGATTCATGCCTGCTCAGCTGCCTGATAATCGCCAGCTGGGCCGCAGGATTCATGCCTGCTCAGCTGCCTGATAATCGCCAGCTGGGCCGCAGGATTCATGCCTGCTCAGCTGCTTGATTCTTGCCTGCTGAGGCACATGATCCGTGCAGGAGAGCTACCTGATCAGCACATGTGCAGTCACATGATCAGCGCCTCTCAGTCACCTGATCACTGCATGACAGGCACGTGATCAGTGCCTGCTGCGGTGCAGGATCAGCGCCTCCTCAGCTGCCTGATAATCGCCAGCTGGGCCGCAGGATTCATGCCTGCTCAGCTGCCTGATAATCGCCAGCTGGGCCGCAGGATTCATGCCTGCTCAGCTGCCTGATAATCGCCAGCTGGGCCGCAGGATTCATGCCTGCTCAGCTGCTTGATTCTTGCCTGCTGAGGCACATGATCCGTGCAGGAGAGCTACCTGATCAGCACATGTGCAGTCACATGATCAGCGCCTCTCAGTCACCTGATCACTGCATGACAGGCACGTGATCAGTGCCTGCTGTGCGGGATCAGCGCCTGCTCACCTGCCTGATAATCGCCAGCTGGGCCGCAGGATTCATGCCTGCTCAGCTGCCTGATAATCGCCAGCTGGGCCGCAGGATTCATGCCTGCTCAGCTGCCTGATAATCGCCAGCTGGGCCGCAGGATTCATGCCTGCTCAGCTGACTGATAATCGCCAGCTGGGCCGCAGGACTCATGCCTGCTCAGCTGCCTGATAATCGCCAGCTGGGCCGCAGGACTCATGCCTGCTCAGCTGCCTGATAATCGCCAGCTGGGCCGCAGGATTCATGCCTGCTCAGCTGCCTGATAATCGCCAGCTGGGCCGCAGGATTCATGCCTGCTCAGCTGCCTGATAATCGCCAGCTGGGCCGCAGGATTCATGCCTGCTCAGCTGCCTGATAATCGCCAGCTGGGCCGCAGGATTCATGCCTGCTCAGCTGCTTGATTCTTGCCTGCTGAGGCACATGATCCGTGCAGGAGAGCTACCTGATCAGCACATGTGCAGTCACATGATCAGCGCCTCTCAGTCACCTGATCACTGCATGACAGGCACGTGATCAGTGCCTGCTGCGGTGCAGGATCAGCGCCTCCTCAGCTGCCTGATAATCGCCAGCTGGGCCGCAGGATTCATGCCTGCTCAGCTGCCTGATAATCGCCAGCTGGGCCGCAGGATTCATGCCTGCTCAGCTGCTTGATTCTTGCCTGCTGAGGCACATGATCCGTGCAGGAGAGCTACCTGATCAGCACATGTGCAGTCACATGATCAGCGCCTCTCAGTCACCTGATCACTGCATGACAGGCACGTGATCAGTGCCTGCCGCGGTGCAGGATCAGCGCCTCCTCAGCTGCCTGATAATCGCCAGCTGGGCCGCAGGATTCATGCCTGCTCAGCTGCCTGATAATCGCCAGCTGGGCCGCAGGATTCATGCCTGCTCAGCTGCCTGATAATCGCCAGCTGGGCCGCAGGATTCATGCCTGCTCAGCTGCTTGATTCTTGCCTGCTGAGGCACATGATCCGTGCAGGAGAGCTACCTGATCAGCACATGTGCAGTCACATGATCAGCGCCTCTCAGTCACCTGATCACTGCATGACAGGCACGTGATCAGTGCCTGCTGCGGTGCAGGATCATGCCTGCTCAGCTGCCTGATAATCGCCAGCTGGGCCGCAGGATTCATGCCTGCTCAGCTGCCTGATAATCGCCAGCTGGGCCGCAGGATTCATGCCTGCTCAGCTGCTTGATTCTTGCCTGCTGAGGCACATGATCCGTGCAGGAGAGCTACCTGATCAGCACATGTGCAGTCACATGATCAGCGCCTCTCAGTCACCTGATCACTGCATGACAGGCACGTGATCAGTGCCTGCCACGGTGCGGGATCAGCGCCTGCTCAGCTGCCTGATAATCGCCAGCTGGGCCGCAGGATTCATGCCTGCTCAGCTGCCTGATAATCGCCAGCTGGGCCGCAGGATTCATGCCTGCTCAGCTGCCTGATAATCGCCAGCTGGGCCGCAGGATTCATGCCTGCTCAGCTGCCTGATAATCGCCAGCTGGGCCGCAGGATTCATGCCTGCTCAGCTGCCTGATAATCGCCAGCTGGGCCGCAGGATTCATGCCTGCTCAGCTGCCTGATAATCGCCAGCTGGGCCGCAGGATTCATGCCTGCTCAGCTGCCTGATAATCGCCAGCTGGGCCGCAGGATTCATGCCTGCTCAGCTGCTTGATTCTTGCCTGCTGAGGCACATGATCCGTGCAGGAGAGCTACCTGATCAGCACATGTGCAGTCACATGATCAGCGCCTCTCAGTCACCTGATCACTGCATGACAGGCACGTGATCAGTGCCTGCCACGGTGCGGGATCAGCGCCTGCTCAGCTGCCTGATAATCGCCAGCTGGGCCGCAGGATTCATGCCTGCTCAGCTGCCTGATAATCGCCAGCTGGGCCGCAGGATTCATGCCTGCTCAGCTGCCTGATAATCGCCAGCTGGGCCGCAGGATTCATGCCTGCTCAGCTGCCTGATAATCGCCAGCTGGGCCGCAGGATTCATGCCTGCTCAGCTGCCTGATAATCGCCAGCTGGGCCGCAGGATTCATGCCTGCTCAGCTGCCTGATAATCGCCAGCTGGGCCGCAGGATTCATGCCTGCTCAGCTGCCTGATAATCGCCAGCTGGGCCGCAGGATTCATGCCTGCTCAGCTGCCTGATAATCGCCAGCTGGGCCGCAGGATTCATGCCTGCTCAGCTGCCTGATAATCGCCAGCTGGGCCGCAGGATTCATGCCTGCTCAGCTGCCTGATAATCGCCAGCTGGGCCGCAGGATTCATGCCTGCTCAGCTGCCTGATAATCGCCAGCTGGGCCGCAGGATTCATGCCTGCTCAGCTGCCTGATAATCGCCAGCTGGGCCGCAGGATTCATGCCTGCTCAGCTGCCTGATAATCGCCAGCTGGGCCGCAGGATTCATGCCTGCTCAGCTGCCTGATAATCGCCAGCTGGGCCGCAGGATTCATGCCTGCTCAGCTGCCTGATAATCGCCAGCTGGGCCGCAGGATTCATGCCTGCTCAGCTGCCTGATAATCGCCAGCTGGGCCGCAGGATTCATGCCTGCTCAGCTGCCTGATAATCGCCAGCTGGGCCGCAGGATTCATGCCTGCTCAGCTGCTTGATTCTTGCCTGCTGAGGCACATGATCCGTGCAGGAGAGCTACCTGATCAGCACATGAGCAGTCACATGATCAGCGCCTCTCAGTCACCTGATCACTGCATGACAGGCACGTGATCAGTGCCTGCCGCGGTGCAGGATCAGCGCCTCCTCAGCTGCCTGATAATCGCCAGCTGGGCCGCAGGATTCATGCCTGCTCAGCTGCCTGATAATCGCCAGCTGGGCCGCAGGATTCATGCCTGCTCAGCTGCCTGATAATCGCCAGCTGGGCCGCAGGATTCATGCCTGCTCAGCTGCCTGATAATCGCCAGCTGGGCCGCAGGATTCATGCCTGCTCAGCTGCCTGATTCTTGCCTGCTGAGGCACATGATCCGTGCAGGAGAGCTACCTGATCAGCACATGTGCAGTCACATGATCAGCGCCTCTCAGTCACCTGATCACTGAATGACAGGCACGTGATCAGTGCCTGCTGCGGTGCAGGATCAGCGCCTGCTCAGCTGCCTGATAATCGCCAGCTGGGCCGCAGGATTCATGCCTGCTCAGCTGCCTGATAATCGCCAGCTGGGCCGCAGGATTCATGCCTGCTCAGCTGCCTGATAATCGCCAGCTGGGCCGCAGGATTCATGCCTGCTCAGCTGCCTGATAATCGCCAGCTGGGCCGCAGGATTCATGCCTGCTCAGCTGCCTGATAATCGCCAGCTGGGCCGCAGGATTCATGCCTGCTCAGCTGCCTGATAATCGCCAGCTGGGCCGCAGGATTCATGCCTGCTCAGCTGCTTGATTCTTGCCTGCTGAGGCACATGATCCGTGCAGGAGAGCTACCTGATCAGCACATGTGCAGTCACATGATCAGCGCCTCTCAGTCACCTGATCACTGCATGACAGGCACGTGATCAGTGCCTGCTGCGGTGCGGGATCAGCGCCTGCTCACCTGCCTGATAATCGCCAGCTGGGCCGCAGGATTCATGCCTGCTCAGCTGCCTGATAATCGCCAGCTGGGCCGCAGGATTCATGCCTGCTCAGCTGCCTGATAATCGCCAGCTGGGCCGCAGGATTCATGCCTGCTCAGCTGCCTGATAATCGCCAGCTGGGCCGCAGGATTCATGCCTGCTCAGCTGCCTGATAATCGCCAGCTGGGCCGCAGGATTCATGCCTGCTCAGCTGCCTGATAATCGCCAGCTGGGCCGCAGGATTCATGCCTGCTCAGCTGCTTGATTCTTGCCTGCTGAGGCACATGATCCGTGCAGGAGAGCTACCTGATCAGCACATGTGCAGTCACATGATCAGCGCCTCTCAGTCACCTGATCACTGCATGACAGGCACGTGATCAGTGCCTGCTGCGGTGCAGGATCAGCGCCTGCTCACCTGCCTGATAATCGCCAGCTGGGCCGCAGGATTCATGCCTGCTCAGCTGCCTGATAATCGCCAGCTGGGCCGCAGGATTCATGCCTGCTCAGCTGCCTGATAATCGCCAGCTGGGCCGCAGGATTCATGCCTGCTCAGCTGCTTGATTCTTGCCTGCTGAGGCACATGATCCGTGCAGGAGAGCTACCTGATCAGCACATGTGCAGTCACATGATCAGCGCCTCTCAGTCACCTGATCACTGCATGACAGGCACGTGATCAGTGCCTGCCGCGGTGCAGGATCAGTGCCTGCTCAGCTGCCTGATAATCGCCAGCTGGGCCGCAGGATTCATGCCTGCTCAGCTGCCTGATAATCGCCAGCTGGGCCGCAGGATTCATGCCTGCTCAGCTGCTTGATTCTTGCCTGCTGAGGCACATGATCTGTGCAGGAGAGCTACCTGATCAGCACATGTGCAGTCACATGATCAGCGCCTCTCAGTCACCTGATCACTGCATGACAGGCACGTGATCAGTGCCTGCCACGGTGCGGGATCAGCGCCTGCTCACCTGCCTGATAATCGCTAGCTGGGCCGCAGGATTCATGCCTGCTCAGCTGCCTGATAATCGCCAGCTGGGCCGCAGGATTCATGCCTGCTCAGCTGCCTGATAATCGCCAGCTGGGCCGCAGGATTCATGCCTGCTCAGCTGCCTGATAATCGCCAGCTGGGCCGCAGGATTCATGCCTGCTCAGCTGCCTGATAATCGCCAGCTGGGCCGCAGGATTCATGCCTGCTCAGCTGCCTGATAATCGCCAGCTGGGCCGCAGGATTCATGCCTGCTCAGCTGCCTGATAATCGCCAGCTGGGCCGCAGGATTCATGCCTGCTCAGCTGCCTGATAATCGCCAGCTGGGCCGCAGGATTCATGCCTGCTCAGCTGCCTGATAATCGCCAGCTGGGCCGCAGGATTCATGCCTGCTCAGCTGCCTGATAATCGCCAGCTGGGCCGCAGGATTCATGCCTGCTCAGCTGCCTGATAATCGCCAGCTGGGCCGCAGGATTCATGCCTGCTCAGCTGCCTGATAATCGCCAGCTGGGCCGCAGGATTCATGCCTGCTCAGCTGCCTGATAATCGCCAGCTGGGCCGCAGGATTCATGCCTGCTCAGCTGCCTGATAATCGCCAGCTGGGCCGCAGGATTCATGCCTGCTCAGCTGCCTGATAATCGCCAGCTGGGCCGCAGGATTCATGCCTGCTCAGCTGCCTGATAATTGCCAGCTGGGCCGCAGGATTCATGACTGCTCAGCTGCCTGATAATCGCCAGCTGGGCCGCAGGATTCATGCCTGCTCAGCTGCTTGATTCTTGCCTGCAGAGGCACATGATCCGTGCAGGAGAGCTACCTGATCAGCACATGAGCAGTCACATGATCAGTGCCTCTCAGTCACCTGATCACTGCATGAAAGGCACGTGATCAGTGCCTGCTGCGGTGCAGGATCAGCGCCTGCTCACCTGCTTGATAATCGCCAGCTGGGCCGCAGGATTCATGCCTGCTCAGCTGCCTGATAATCGCCAGCTGGGCCGCAGGATTCATGCCTGCTCAGCTGCCTGATAATCGCCAGCTGGGCCGCAGGATTCATGCCTGCTCGGCTGCCTGATAATCGCCAGCTGGGCCGCAGGATTCATGCCTGCTCGGCTGCCTGATAATCGCCAGCTGGGCCGCAGGATTCATGCCTGCTCGGCTGCCTGATAATCGCCAGCTGGGCCGCAGGATTCATGCCTGCTCAGCTGCCTGATAATCGCCAGCTGGGCCGCAGGATTCATGCCTGCTCGGCTGCCTGATAATCGCCAGCTGGGCCGCAGGATTCATGCCTGCTCGGCTGCCTGATAATCGCCAGCTGGGCCGCAGGATTCATGCCTGCTCGGCTGCCTGATAATCGCCAGCTGGGCCGCAGGATTCATGCCTGCTCGTCTGCCTGATAATCGCCAGCTGGGCCGCAGGATTCATGCCTGCTCGGCTGCCTGATAATCGCCAGCTGGGCCGCAGGATTCATGCCTGCTCGTCTGCCTGATAATCGCCAGCTGGGCCGCAGGATTCATGCCTGCTCGGCTGCCTGATAATCGCCAGCTGGGCCGCAGGATTCATGCCTGCTCGGCTGCCTGATAATCGCCAGCTGGGCCGCAGGATTCATGCCTGCTCGTCTGCCTGATAATCGCCAGCTGGGCCGCAGGATTCATGCCTGCTCGGCTGCCTGATAATCGCCAGCTGGGCCGCAGGATTCATGCCTGCTCGGCTGCCTGATAATCGCCAGCTGGGCCGCAGGATTCATGCCTGCTCGGCTGCCTGATAATCGCCAGCTGGGCCGCAGGATTCATGCCTGCTCGGCTGCCTGATAATCGCCAGCTGGGCCGCAGGATTCATGCCTGCTCGGCTGCCTGATAATCGCCAGCTGGGCCGCAGGATTCATGCCTGCTCAGCTGCCTGATAATCGCCAGCTGGGCCGCAGGATTCATGCCTGCTCAGCTGCCTGATAATCGCCAGCTGGGCCGCAGGATTCATGCCTGCTCGGCTGCCTGATAATCGCCAGCTGGGCCGCAGGATTCATGCCTGCTCGGCTGCCTGATAATCGCCAGCTGGGCCGCAGGATTCATGCCTGCTCGTCTGCCTGATAATCGCCAGCTGGGCCGCAGGATTCATGCCTGCTCGGCTGCCTGATAATCGCCAGCTGGGCCGCAGGATTCATGCCTGCTCGTCTGCCTGATAATCGCCAGCTGGGCCGCAGGATTCATGCCTGCTCGGCTGCCTGATAATCGCCAGCTGGGCCGCAGGATTCATGCCTGCTCAGCTGCTTGATTCTTGCCTGCTGAGGCACATGATCCGTGCAGGAGAGCTACCTGATCAGCACATGTGCAGTCACATGATCAGCGCCTCTCAGTCACCTGATCACTGCATGACAGGCACGTGATCAGTGCCTGCCGCGGTGCAGGATCAGCGCCTCCTCACCTGCTTGATAATCGCCAGCTGGGCCGCAGGATTCATGCCTGCTCAGCTGCCTGATAATCGCCAGCTGGGCCGCAGGATTCATGCCTGCTCGGCTGCCTGATAATCGCCAGCTGGGCCGCAGGATTCATGCCTGCTCGGCTGCCTGATAATCGCCAGCTGGGCCGCAGGATTCATGCCTGCTCGGCTGCCTGATAATCGCCAGCTGGGCCGCAGGATTCATGCCTGCTCGGCTGCCTGATAATCGCCAGCTGGGCCGCAGGATTCATGCCTGCTCAGCTGCCTGATAATCGCCAGCTGGGCCGCAGGATTCATGCCTGCTCGGCTGCCTGATAATCGCCAGCTGGGCCGCAGGATTCATGCCTGCTCGGCTGCCTGATAATCGCCAGCTGGGCCGCAGGATTCATGCCTGCTCGGCTGCCTGATAATCGCCAGCTGGGCCGCAGGATTCATGCCTGCTCGTCTGCCTGATAATCGCCAGCTGGGCCGCAGGATTCATGCCTGCTCGGCTGCCTGATAATCGCCAGCTGGGCCGCAGGATTCATGCCTGCTCGTCTGCCTGATAATCGCCAGCTGGGCCGCAGGATTCATGCCTGCTCGGCTGCCTGATAATCGCCAGCTGGGCCGCAGGATTCATGCCTGCTCAGCTGCTTGATTCTTGCCTGCTGAGGCACATGATCCGTGCAGGAGAGCTACCTGATCAGCACATGTGCAGTCACATGATCAGCGCCTCTCAGTCACCTGATCACTGCATGACAGGCACGTGATCAGTGCCTGCTGAGGTGCAGGATCAGCGCCTGCTCACCTGCTTGATAATCGCCAGCTGGGCCGCAGGATTCATGCCTGCTCGTCTGCCTGATAATCGCCAGCTGGGCCGCAGGATTCATGCCTGCTCGGCTGCCTGATAATCGCCAGCTGGGCCGCAGGATTCATGCCTGCTCGTCTGCCTGATAATCGCCAGCTGGGCCGCAGGATTCATGCCTGCTCGGCTGCCTGATAATCGCCAGCTGGGCCGCAGGATTCATGCCTGCTCGGCTGCCTGATAATCGCCAGCTGGGCCGCAGGATTCATGCCTGCTCAGCTGCCTGATAATCGCCAGCTGGGCCGCAGGATTCATGCCTGCTCGGCTGCCTGATAATCGCCAGCTGGGCCGCAGGATTCATGCCTGCTCGGCTGCCTGATAATCGCCAGCTGGGCCGCAGGATTCATGCCTGCTCGGCTGCCTGATAATCGCCAGCTGGGCCGCAGGATTCATGCCTGCTCGGCTGCCTGATAATCGCCAGCTGGGCCGCAGGATTCATGCCTGCTCGGCTGCCTGATAATCGCCAGCTGGGCCGCAGGATTCATGCCTGCTCAGCTGCCTGATAATCGCCAGCTGGGCCGCAGGATTCATGCCTGCTCGGCTGCCTGATAATCGCCAGCTGGGCCGCAGGATTCATGCCTGCTCAGCTGCCTGATAATCGCCAGCTGGGCCGCAGGATTCATGCCTGCTCGGCTGCCTGATAATCGCCAGCTGGGCCGCAGGATTCATGCCTGCTCGTCTGCCTGATAATCGCCAGCTGGGCCGCAGGATTCATGCCTGCTCGGCTGCCTGATAATCGCCAGCTGGGCCGCAGGATTCATGCCTGCTCGTCTGCCTGATAATCGCCAGCTGGGCCGCAGGATTCATGCCTGCTCGGCTGCCTGATAATCGCCAGCTGGGCCGCAGGATTCATGCCTGCTCAGCTGCTTGATTCTTGCCTGCTGAGGCACATGATCCGTGCAGGAGAGCTACCTGATCAGCACATGTGCAGTCACATGATCAGCGCCTCTCAGTCACCTGATCACTGCATGACAGGCACGTGATCAGTGCCTGCCGCGGTGCAGGATCAGCGCCTCCTCACCTGCTTGATAATCGCCAGCTGGGCCGCAGGATTCATGCCTGCTCAGCTGCCTGATAATCGCCAGCTGGGCCGCAGGATTCATGCCTGCTCGGCTGCCTGATAATCGCCAGCTGGGCCGCAGGATTCATGCCTGCTCGGCTGCCTGATAATCGCCAGCTGGGCCGCAGGATTCATGCCTGCTCGGCTGCCTGATAATCGCCAGCTGGGCCGCAGGATTCATGCCTGCTCAGCTGCCTGATAATCGCCAGCTGGGCCGCAGGATTCATGCCTGCTCAGCTGCCTGATAATCGCCAGCTGGGCCGCAGGATTCATGCCTGCTCGGCTGCCTGATAATCGCCAGCTGGGCCGCAGGATTCATGCCTGCTCGGCTGCCTGATAATCGCCAGCTGGGCCGCAGGATTCATGCCTGCTCGGCTGCCTGATAATCGCCAGCTGGGCCGCAGGATTCATGCCTGCTCGTCTGCCTGATAATCGCCAGCTGGGCCGCAGGATTCATGCCTGCTCGGCTGCCTGATAATCGCCAGCTGGGCCGCAGGATTCATGCCTGCTCATCTACCTGATAATCGCCAGCTGGGCCGCAGGATTCATGCCTGCTCGGCTGCCTGATAATCGCCAGCTGGGCCGCAGGATTCATGCCTGCTCAGCTGCTTGATTCTTGCCTGCTGAGGCACATGATCCGTGCAGGAGAGCTACCTGATCAGCACATGTGCAGTCACATGATCAGCGCCTCTCAGTCACCTGATCACTGCATGACAGGCACGTGATCAGTGCCTGCCGCGGTGCAGGATCAGCGCCTCCTCACCTGCTTGATAATCGCCAGCTGGGCCGCAGGATTCATGCCTGCTCAGCTGCCTGATAATCGCCAGCTGGGCCGCAGGATTCATGCCTGCTCGGCTGCCTGATAATCGCCAGCTGGGCCGCAGGATTCATGCCTGCTCAGCTGCTTGATTCTTGCCTGCTGAGGCACATGATCCGTGCAGGAGAGCTACCTCATCAGCACATGTGCAGTCCCATGATCAGCGCCTCTCAGTCACCTGATCACTGCATGAGAGGCACGTGATCAGTGCCTGCCCCGGTGCGGGAACAGCGCCTGCTCACCTGCTTGATAATCGCCAGCTGGGCCGCAGGATTCATGCCTGCTCGGCTGCCTGATAATCGCCAGCTGGGCCGCAAGATTCATGCCTGCTCGGCTGCCTGATAATCGCCAGCTTGGCCGCAGGATTCATGCCTGCTCGGCTGCCTGATAATCGCCAGCTGGGCCGCAGGACTCATGCCTGCTCGGCTGCCTGATAATCGCCAGCTGGGCCGCAGGATTCATGCCTGCTCGGCTGCCTGATAATCGCCAGCTGGGCCGCAGGATTCATGCCTGCTCAGCTGCTTGATTCTTGCCTGCTGAGGCACATGATCCGTGCAGGAGAGCTACCTGATCAGCACATGTGCAGTCACATGATCAGCGCCTCTCAGTCACCTGATCACTGCATGACAGGCACGTGATCAGTGCCTGCTGCGGTGCAGGATCAGTGCCTCCTCACCTGCTTGATAATCGCCAGCTGGGCCGCAGGATTCATGCCTGCTCAGCTGCCTGATAATCGCCAGCTGGGCCGCAGGATTCATGCCTGCTCAGCTGCTTGATTCTTGCCTGCTGTGGCACATGATCCGTGCAGGAGAGCTACCTGATCCGCACATGTGCAGTCACATGATCAGCGCCTCTCAGTCACCTGATCACTGCATGAGAGGCACGTGATCAGTGCCTGCCACGGTGCGGGATCAGCGCCTGCTCACCTGCTTGATAATCGCCAGCTGGGCCGCAGGATTCATGCCTGCTGGGCTGCCTGATAATCGCCAGCTGGGCCGCAGGATTCATGCCTGCTGGGCTGCCTGATAATCGCCAGCTGGGCCGCAGGATTCATGCCTGCTCGGCTGCCTGATAATCGCCAGCTGGGCCGCAGGATTCATGCCTGCTCGGCTGCCTGATAATCGCCAGCTGGGCCGCAGGATTCATGCCTGCTCGGCTGCCTGATAATCGCCAGCTGGGCCGCAGGATTCATGCCTGCTCGGCTGCCTGATAATCGCCAGCTGGGCCGCAGGATTCATGCCTGCTCGGCTGCCTGATAATCGCCAGCTGGGCCGCAGGATTCATGCCTGCTCGGCTGCCTGATAATCGCCAGCTGGGCCGCAGGATTCATGCCTGCTCAGCTGCCTGATAATCGCCAGCTGGGCCGCAGGATTCATGCCTGCTCGGCTGCCTGATAATCGCCAGCTGGGCCGCAGGATTCATGCCTGCTCGGCTGCCTGATAATCGCCAGCTGGGCCGCAGGATTCATGCCTGCTCGGCTGCCTGATAATCGCCAGCTGGGCCGCAGGATTCATGCCTGCTCGTCTGCCTGATAATCGCCAGCTGGGCCGCAGGATTCATGCCTGCTCGGCTGCCTGATAATCGCCAGCTGGGCCGCAGGATTCATGCCTGCTCGTCTGCCTGATAATCGCCAGCTGGGCCGCAGGATTCATGCCTGCTCGGCTGCCTGATAATCGCCAGCTGGGCCGCAGGATTCATGCCTGCTCAGCTGCTTGATTCTTGCCTGCTGAGGCACATGATCCGTGCAGGAGAGCTACCTGATCAGCACATGTGCAGTCACATGATCAGCGCCTCTCAGTCACCTGATCACTGCATGACAGGCACGTGATCAGTGCCTGCCGCGGTGCAGGATCAGCGCCTCCTCACCTGCTTGATAATCGCCAGCTGGGCCGCAGGATTCATGCCTGCTCAGCTGCCTGATAATCGCCAGCTGGGCCGCAGGATTCATGCCTGCTCGGCTGCCTGATAATCGCCAGCTGGGCCGCAGGATTCATGCCTGCTCGGCTGCCTGATAATCGCCAGCTGGGCCGCAGGATTCATGCCTGCTCGGCTGCCTGATAATCGCCAGCTGGGCCGCAGGATTCATGCCTGCTCGGCTGCCTGATAATCGCCAGCTGGGCCGCAGGATTCATGCCTGCTCAGCTGCCTGATAATCGCCAGCTGGGCCGCAGGATTCATGCCTGCTCGGCTGCCTGATAATCGCCAGCTGGGCCGCAGGATTCATGCCTGCTCGGCTGCCTGATAATCGCCAGCTGGGCCGCAGGATTCATGCCTGCTCAGCTGCTTGATTCTTGCCTGCTGAGGCACATGATCCGTGCAGGAGAGCTACCTGATCAGCACATGTGCAGTCACATGATCAGCGCCTCTCAGTCACCTGATCACTGCATGACAGGCACGTGATCAGTGCCTGCCGCGGTGCAGGATCAGTGCCTCCTCACCTGCTTGATAATCGCCAGCTGGGCCGCAGGATTCATGCCTGCTCAGCTGCCTGATAATCGCCAGCTGGGCCGCAGGATTCATGCCTGCTCAGCTGCATGATTCTTGCCTGCTGTGGCACATGATCCGTGCAGGAGAGCTACCTGATCCGCACATGTGCAGTCACATGATCAGCGCCTCTCAGTCACCTGATCACTGCATGAGAGGCACGTGATCAGTGCCTGCCACGGTGCTGGATCAGCGCCTGCTCACCTGCTTGATAATCGCCAGCTGGGCCGCAGGATTCATGCCTGCTGGGCTGCCTGATAATCGCCAGCTGGGCCGCAGGATTCATGCCTGCTGGGCTGCCTGATAATCGCCAGCTGGGCCGCAGGATTCATGTCTGCTCGGCTGCCTGATAATCGCCAGCTGGGCCGCAGGATTCATGCCTGCTCGGCTGCCTGATAATCGCCAGCTGGGCCGCAGGATTCATGCCTGCTCGGCTGCCTGATAATCGCCAGCTGGGCCGCAGGATTCATGCCTGCTCGGCTGCCTGATAATCGCCAGCTGGGCCGCAGGATTCATGCCTGCTCGGCTGCCTGATAATCGCCAGCTGGGCCGCAGGATTCATGCCTGCTCGGCTGCCTGATAATCGCCAGCTGGGCCGCAGGATTCATGCCTGCTCAGCTGCCTGATAATCGCCAGCTGGGCCGCAGGATTCATGCCTGCTCGGCTGCCTGATAATCGCCAGCTGGGCCGCAGGATTCATGCCTGCTCGGCTGCCTGATAATCGCCAGCTGGGCCGCAGGATTCATGCCTGCTCGGCTGCCTGATAATCGCCAGCTGGGCCGCAGGATTCATGCCTGCTCGTCTGCCTGATAATCGCCAGCTGGGCCGCAGGATTCATGCCTGCTCGGCTGCCTGATAATCGCCAGCTGGGCCGCAGGATTCATGCCTGCTCGTCTGCCTGATAATCGCCAGCTGGGCCGCAGGATTCATGCCTGCTCGGCTGCCTGATAATCGCCAGCTGGGCCGCAGGATTCATGCCTGCTCAGCTGCTTGATTCTTGCCTGCTGAGGCACATGATCCGTGCAGGAGAGCTACCTGATCAGCACATGTGCAGTCACATGATCAGCGCCTCTCAGTCACCTGATCACTGCATGACAGGCACGTGATCAGTGCCTGCCGCGGTGCAGGATCAGCGCCTCCTCACCTGCTTGATAATCGCCAGCTGGGCCGCAGGATTCATGCCTGCTCAGCTGCCTGATAATCGCCAGCTGGGCCGCAGGATTCATGCCTGCTCGGCTGCCTGATAATCGCCAGCTGGGCCGCAGGATTCATGCCTGCTCGGCTGCCTGATAATCGCCAGCTGGGCCGCAGGATTCATGCCTGCTCGGCTGCCTGATAATCGCCAGCTGGGCCGCAGGATTCATGCCTGCTCGGCTGCCTGATAATCGCCAGCTGGGCCGCAGGATTCATGCCTGCTCAGCTGCCTGATAATCGCCAGCTGGGCCGCAGGATTCATGCCTGCTCGGCTGCCTGATAATCGCCAGCTGGGCCGCAGGATTCATGCCTGCTCGGCTGCCTGATAATCGCCAGCTGGGCCGCAGGATTCATGCCTGCTCGGCTGCCTGATAATCGCCAGCTGGGCCGCAGGATTCATGCCTGCTCGTCTGCCTGATAATCGCCAGCTGGGCCGCAGGATTCATGCCTGCTCGGCTGCCTGATAATCGCCAGCTGGGCCGCAGGATTCATGCCTGCTCGTCTGCCTGATAATCGCCAGCTGGGCCGCAGGATTCATGCCTGCTCGTCTGCCTGATAATCGCCAGCTGGGCCGCAGGATTCATGCCTGCTCGGCTGCCTGATAATCGCCAGCTGGGCCGCAGGATTCATGCCTGCTCGTCTGCCTGATAATCGCCAGCTGGGCCGCAGGATTCATGCCTGCTCGGCTGCCTGATAATCGCCAGCTGGGCCGCAGGATTCATGCCTGCTCGGCTGCCTGATAATCGCCAGCTGGGCCGCAGGATTCATGCCTGCTCGGCTGCCTGATAATCGCCAGCTGGGCCGCAGGATTCATGCCTGCTCGGCTGCCTGATAATCGCCAGCTGGGCCGCAGGATTCATGCCTGCTCGGCTGCCTGATAATCGCCAGCTGGGCCGCAGGATTCATGCCTGCTCAGCTGCCTGATAATCGCCAGCTGGGCCGCAGGATTCATGCCTGCTCGGCTGCCTGATAATCGCCAGCTGGGCCGCAGGATTCATGCCTGCTCGGCTGCCTGATAATCGCCAGCTGGGCCGCAGGATTCATGCCTGCTCGGCTGCCTGATAATCGCCAGCTGGGCCGCAGGATTCATGCCTGCTCGTCTGCCTGATAATCGCCAGCTGGGCCGCAGGATTCATGCCTGCTCGGCTGCCTGATAATCGCCAGCTGGGCCGCAGGATTCATGCCTGCTCGTCTGCCTGATAATCGCCAGCTGGGCCGCAGGATTCATGCCTGCTCGGCTGCCTGATAATCGCCAGCTGGGCCGCAGGATTCATGCCTGCTCAGCTGCTTGATTCTTGCCTGCTGAGGCACATGATCCGTGCAGGAGAGCTACCTGATCAGCACATGTGCAGTCACATGATCAGCGCCTCTCAGTCACCTGATCACTGCATGACAGGCACGTGATCAGTGCCTGCCGCGGTGCAGGATCAGCGCCTCCTCACCTGCTTGATAATCGCCAGCTGGGCCGCAGGATTCATGCCTGCTCAGCTGCCTGATAATCGCCAGCTGGGCCGCAGGATTCATGCCTGCTCGGCTGCCTGATAATCGCCAGCTGGGCCGCAGGATTCATGCCTGCTCGGCTGCCTGATAATCGCCAGCTGGGCCGCAGGATTCATGCCTGCTCGGCTGCCTGATAATCGCCAGCTGGGCCGCAGGATTCATGCCTGCTCGGCTGCCTGATAATCGCCAGCTGGGCCGCAGGATTCATGCCTGCTCAGCTGCCTGATAATCGCCAGCTGGGCCGCAGGATTCATGCCTGCTCGGCTGCCTGATAATCGCCAGCTGGGCCGCAGGATTCATGCCTGCTCGGCTGCCTGATAATCGCCAGCTGGGCCGCAGGATTCATGCCTGCTCGGCTGCCTGATAATCGCCAGCTGGGCCGCAGGATTCATGCCTGCTCGTCTGCCTGATAATCGCCAGCTGGGCCGCAGGATTCATGCCTGCTCGGCTGCCTGATAATCGCCAGCTGGGCCGCAGGATTCATGCCTGCTCGTCTGCCTGATAATCGCCAGCTGGGCCGCAGGATTCATGCCTGCTCGGCTGCCTGATAATCGCCAGCTGGGCCGCAGGATTCATGCCTGCTCAGCTGCTTGATTCTTGCCTGCTGAGGCACATGATCCGTGCAGGAGAGCTACCTGATCAGCACATGTGCAGTCACATGATCAGCGCCTCTCAGTCACCTGATCACTGCATGACAGGCACGTGATCAGTGCCTGCCGCGGTGCAGGATCAGCGCCTCCTCACCTGCTTGATAATCGCCAGCTGGGCCGCAGGATTCATGCCTGCTCAGCTGCCTGATAATCGCCAGCTGGGCCGCAGGATTCATGCCTGCTCGGCTGCCTGATAATCGCCAGCTGGGCCGCAGGATTCATGCCTGCTCAGCTGCTTGATTCTTGCCTGCTGAGGCACATGATCCGTGCAGGAGAGCTACCTCATCAGCACATGTGCAGTCCCATGATCAGCGCCTCTCAGTCACCTGATCACTGCATGAGAGGCACGTGATCAGTGCCTGCCCCGGTGCGGGAACAGCGCCTGCTCACCTGCTTGATAATCGCCAGCTGGGCCGCAGGATTCATGCCTGCTCGGCTGCCTGATAATCGCCAGCTGGGCCGCAAGATTCATGCCTGCTCGGCTGCCTGATAATCGCCAGCTTGGCCGCAGGATTCATGCCTGCTCGGCTGCCTGATAATCGCCAGCTGGGCCGCAGGACTCATGCCTGCTCGGCTGCCTGATAATCGCCAGCTGGGCCACAGGATTCATGCCTGCTCGGCTGCCTGATAATCGCCAGCTGGGCCGCAGGATTCATGCCTGCTCAGCTGCTTGATTCTTGCCTGCTGAGGCACATGATCCGTGCAGGAGAGCTACCTGATCAGCACATGTGCAGTCACATGATCAGCGCCTCTCAGTCACCTGATCACTGCATGACAGGCACGTGATCAGTGCCTGCCGTGGTGCAGGATCAACGCCTCCTCACCTGCTTGATAATCGCCAGCTGGGCCGCAGGATTCATGCCTGCTCAGCTGCCTGATAATCGCCAGCTGGGCCGCAGGATTCATGCCTGCTCGGCTGCCTGATAATCGCCAGCTGGGCCGCAGGATTCATGCCTGCTCAGCTGCTTGATTCTTGCCTGCTGAGGCACATGATCCGTGCAGGAGAGCTACCTGATCAGCACATGTGCAGTCACATGATCAGCGCCTCTCAGTCACCTGATCACTGCATGAGAGGCACGTGATCAGTGCCTGCCACGGTGCGGGATCAGCGCCTGCTCACCTGCTTGATAATCGCCAGCTGGGCCGCAGGATTCATGCCTGCTGGGCTGCCTGATAATCGCCAGCTGGGCCGCAGGATTCACGCCTGCTCGGCTGCCTGATAATCGCCAGCTGGGCCCCAGGATTCATGCCTGCTCGGCTGCCTGATAATCGCCAGCTGGGCCGCAGGATTCATGCCTGCTCGGCTGCCTGATAATCGCCAGCTGGGCCGCAGGATTCATGCCTGCTCGGCTGCCTGATAATCGCCAGCTGGGCCGCAGGATTCATGCCTGCTCAGCTGCTTGATTCTTGCCTGCTGAGGCACATGATCCGTGCAGGAGAGCTACCTGATCAGCACATGTGCAGTCACATGATCAGCGCCTCTCAGTCACCTGATCACTGCATGACAGGCACGTGATCAGTGCCTGCCGCGGTGCAGGATCAGCGCCTCCTCACCTGCTTGATAATCGCCAGCTGGGCCGCAGGATTCATGCCTGCTCAGCTGCCTGATAATCGCCAGCTGGGCCGCAGGATTCATGCCTGCTCGGCTGCCTGATAATCGCCAGCTGGGCCGCAGGATTCATGCCTGCTCAGCTGCCTGATTCTTGCCTGCTGAGGCACATGATCCGTGCAGGAGAGCTACCTGATCAGCACATGTGCAGTCACATGATCAGCGCCTCTCAGTCACCTGATCACTGCATGACAGGCACGTGATCAGTGCCTGCCGCGGTGCAGGATCAGTGCCTCCTCACCTGCTTGATAATCGCCAGCTGGGCCGCAGGATTCATGCCTGCTCAGCTGCCTGATAATCGCCAGCTGGGCCGCAGGATTCATGCCTGCTCAGCTGCTTGATTCTTGCCTGCTGTGGCACATGATCCGTGCAGGAGAGCTACCTGATCCGCACATGTGCAGTCACATGATCAGCGCCTCTCAGTCACCTGATCACTGCATGAGAGGCACGTGATCAGTGCCTGCCACGGTGCGGGATCAGCGCCTGCTCACCTGCTTGATAATCGCCAGCTGGGCCGCAGGATTCATGCCTGCTGGGCTGCCTGATAATCGCCAGCTGGGCCGCAGGATTCATGCCTGCTCGGCTGCCTGATAATCCCCAGCTGGGCCGCAGGATTCATGCCTGCTCGGCTGCCTGATAATCGCCAGCTGGGCCGCAGGATTCATGCCTGCTCAGCTGCCTGATAATCGCCAGCTGGGCCGCAGGATTCATGCCTGCTCGGCTGCCTGATAATCGCCAGCTGGGCCGCAGGATTCATGCCTGCTCGGCTGCCTGATAATCGCCAGCTGGGCCGCAGGATTCATGCCTGCTCAGCTGCTTGATTCTTGCCTGCTGAGGCACATGATCCGTGCAGGAGAGCTACCTCATCAGCACATGTGCAGTCCCATGATCAGCGCCTCTCAGTCACCTGATCACTGCATGAGAGGCACGTGATCAGTGCCTGCCACGGTGCGGGATCAGCGCCTGCTCACCTGCTTGATAATCGCCAGCTGGGCCGCAGGATTCATGCCTGCTGGGCTGCCTGATAATCGCCAGCTGGGCCGCAGGATTCATGCCTGCTGGGCTGCCTGATAATCGCCAGCTGGGCCGCAGGATTCATGCCTGCTCGGCTGCCTGATAATCGCCAGCTGGGCCGCAGGATTCATGCCTGCTCGGCTGCCTGATAATCGCCAGCTGGGCCGCAGGATTCATGCCTGCTCGGCTGCCTGATAATCGCCAGCTGGGCCGCAGGATTCATGCCTGCTCGGCTGCCTGATAATCGCCAGCTGGGCCGCAGGATTCATGCCTGCTCGGCTGCCTGATAATCGCCAGCTGGGCCGCAGGATTCATGCCTGCTCGGCTGCCTGATAATCGCCAGCTGGGCCGCAGGATTCATGCCTGCTCAGCTGCCTGATAATCGCCAGCTGGGCCGCAGGATTCATGCCTGCTCGGCTGCCTGATAATCGCCAGCTGGGCCGCAGGATTCATGCCTGCTCAGCTGCTTGATTCTTGCCTGCTGAGGCACATGATCCGTGCAGGAGAGCTACCTGATCAGCACATGTGCAGTCACATGATCAGCGCCTCTCAGTCACCTGATCACTGCATGACAGGCACGTGATCAGTGCCTGCCGCGGTGCAGGATCAGTGCCTCCTCACCTGCTTGATAATCGCCAGCTGGGCCGCAGGATTCATGCCTGCTCAGCTGCCTGATAATCGCCAGCTGGGCCGCAGGATTCATGCCTGCTCAGCTGCTTGATTCTTGCCTGCTGTGGCACATGATCCGTGCAGGAGAGCTACCTGATCCGCACATGTGCAGTCACATGATCAGCGCCTCTCAGTCACCTGATCACTGCATGAGAGGCACGTGATCAGTGCCTGCCACGGTGCGGGATCAGCGCCTGCTCACCTGCTTGATAATCGCCAGCTGGGCCGCAGGATTCATGCCTGCTGGGCTGCCTGATAATCGCCAGCTGGGCCGCAGGATTCATGCCTGCTCGGCTGCCTGATAATCCCCAGCTGGGCCGCAGGATTCATGCCTGCTCGGCTGCCTGATAATCGCCAGCTGGGCCGCAGGATTCATGCCTGCTCAGCTGCCTGATAATCGCCAGCTGGGCCGCAGGATTCATGCCTGCTCGGCTGCCTGATAATCGCCAGCTGGGCCGCAGGATTCATGCCTGCTCGGCTGCCTGATAATCGCCAGCTGGGCCGCAGGATTCATGCCTGCTCAGCTGCATGATTCTTGCCTGCTGAGGCACATGATCCGTGCAGGAGAGCTACCTCATCAGCACATGTGCAGTCCCATGATCAGCGCCTCTCAGTCACCTGATCACTGCATGAGAGGCACGTGATCAGTGCCTGCCACGGTGCGGGATCAGCGCCTGCTCACCTGCTTGATAATCGCCAGCTGGGCCGCAGGATTCATGCCTGCTGGGCTGCCTGATAATCGCCAGCTGGGCCGCAGGATTCATGCCTGCTGGGCTGCCTGATAATCGCCAGCTGGGCCGCAGGATTCATGCCTGCTCTGCTGCCTGATAATCGCCAGCTGGGCCGCAGGATTCATGCCTGCTCGGCTGCCTGATAATCGCCAGCTGGGCCGCAGGATTCATGCCTGCTCGGCTGCCTGATAATCGCCAGCTGGGCCGCAGGATTCATGCCTGCTCGGCTGCCTGATAATCGCCAGCTGGGCCGCAGGATTCATGCCTGCTCGGCTGCCTGATAATCGCCAGCTGGGCCGCAGGATTCATGCCTGCTCGGCTGCCTGATAATCGCCAGCTGGGCCGCAGGATTCATGCCTGCTCAGCTGCCTGATAATCGCCAGCTGGGCCGCAGGATTCATGCCTGCTCGGCTGCCTGATAATCGCCAGCTGGGCCGCAGGATTCATGCCTGCTCAGCTGCCTGATAATCGCCAGCTGGGCCGCAGGATTCATGCCTGCTCGGCTGCCTGATAATCGCCAGCTGGGCCGCAGGATTCATGCCTGCTCGGCTGCCTGATAATCGCCAGCTGGGCCGCAGGATTCATGCCTGCTCGGCTGCCTGATAATCGCCAGCTGGGCCGCAGGATTCATGCCTGCTCGGCTGCCTGATAATCGCCAGCTGGGCCGCAGGATTCATGCCTGCTCAGCTGCTTGATTCTTGCCTGCTGAGGCACATGATCCGTGCAGGAGAGCCACCTGATCAGCACATGTGCAGTCACATGATCAGCGCCTCTCAGTCACCTGATCACTGCATGACAGGCACGTGATCAGTGCCTGCCGCGGTGCAGGATCAGCGCCTCCTCACCTGCTTGATAATCGCCAGCTGGGCCGCAGGATTCATGCCTGCTCAGCTGCCTGATAATCGCCAGCTGGGCCGCAGGATTCATGCCTGCTCGGCTGCCTGATAATCGCCAGCTGGGCCGCAGGATTCATGCCTGCTCAGCTGCTTGATTCTTGCCTGCTGAGGCACATGATCCGTGCAGGAGAGCTGCCTCATCAGCACATGTGCAGTCCCATGATCAGCGCCTCTCAGTCACCTGATCACTGCATGAGAGGCACGTGATCAGTGCCTGCCCCGGTGCGGGAACAGCGCCTGCTCACCTGCTTGATAATCGCCAGCTGGGCCGCAGGATTCATGCCTGCTCGGCTGCCTGATAATGGCCAGCTGGGCCGCAAGATTCATGCCTGCTCGGCTGCCTGATAATCGCCAGCTGGGCCGCAGGATTCATGCCTGCTCGGCTGCCTGATAATCGCCAGCTGGGCCGCAGGACTCATGCCTGCTCGGCTGCCTGATAATCGCCAGCTGGGCCACAGGATTCATGCCTGCTCGGCTGCCTGATAATCGCCAGCTGGGCCGCAGGATTCATGCCTGCTCAGCTGCTTGATTCTTGCCTGCTGAGGCACATGATCCGTGCAGGAGAGCTACCTGATCAGCACATGTGCAGTCACATGATCAGCGCCTCTCAGTCACCTGATCACTGCATGACAGGCACGTGATCAGTGCCTGCCGAGGTGCAGGATCAGCGCCTCCTCACCTGCTTGATAATCGCCAGCTGGGCCGCAGGATTCATGCCTGCTCAGCTGCCTGATAATCGCCAGCTGGGCCGCAGGATTCATGCCTGCTCGGCTGCCTGATAATCGCCAGCTGGGCCGCAGGATTCATGCCTGCTCAGCTGCTTGATTCTTGCCTGCTGAGGCACATGATCCGTGCAGGAGAGCTACCTGATCAGCACATGTGCAGTCACATGATCAGCGCCTCTCAGTCACCTGATCACTGCATGAGAGGCACGTGATCAGTGCCTGCCACGGTGCGGGATCAGCGCCTGCTCACCTGCTTGATAATCGCCAGCTGGGCCGCAGGATTCATGCCTGCTGGGCTGCCTGATAATCGCCAGCTGGGCCGCAGGATTCATGCCTGCTCGGCTGCCTGATAATCGCCAGCTGGGCCGCAGGATTCATGCCTGCTCAGCTGCTTGATTCTTGCCTGCTGAGGCACATGATCCGTGCAGGAGAGCTACCTGATCAGCACATGTGCAGTCACATGATCAGCGCCTCTCAGTCACCTGATCACTGCATGACAGGCACGTGATCAGTGCCTGCCGCAGTGCAGGATCAGCGCCTCATCACCTGCTTGATAATCGCCAGCTGGGCCGCAGGATTCATGCCTGCTCAGCTGCCTGATAATCGCCAGCTGGGCCGCAGGATTCATGCCTGCTCAGCTGCTTGATTCTTGCCTGCTGAGGCACATGATCCGTGCAGGAGAGCTACCTCATCAGCACATGTGCAGTCACATGATCAGCGCCTCTCAGTCACCTGATCACTGCATGACAAGCACGTGATCAGTGCCTGCCGCGGTGCAGGATCAGCGCCTCCTCACCTGCTTGATAATCGCCAGCTGGGCCGCAGGATTCATGCCTGCTCAGCTGCCTGATAATCGCCAGCTGGGCCGCAGGATTCATGCCTGCTCGGCTGCCTGATAATCGCCAGCTGGGCCGCAGGATTCATGCCTGCTCAGCTGCTTGATTCTTGCCTGCTGAGGCACATGATCCGTGCAGGAGAGCTACCTGATCAGCACATGTGCAGTCACATGATCAGCGCCTCTCAGTCACCTGATCACTGCATGACAGGCACGTGATCAGTGCCTGCCGCGGTGCAGCATCGTGCCTCCTCACCTGCTTGATAATCGCCAGCTGGGCCGCAGGATTCATGCCTGCTCAGCTGCCTGATAATCGCCAGCTGGGCCGCAGGATTCATGCCTGCTCAGCTGCTTGATTCTTGCCTGCTGTGGCACATGATCCGTGCAGGAGAGCTACCTGATCCGCACATGTGCAGTCACATGATCAGCGCCTCTCAGTCACCTGATCACTGCATGAGAGGCACGTGATCAGTGCCTGCCACGGTGCGGGATCAGCGCCTGCTCACCTGCTTGATAATCGCCAGCTGGGCCGCAGGATTCATGCCTGCTGGGCTGCCTGATAATCGCCAGCTGGGCCGCAGGATTCATGCCTGCTCGGCTGCCTGATAATCGCCAGCTGGGCCGCAGGATTCATGCCTGCTCGGCTGCCTGATAATCGCCAGCTGGGCCGCAGGATTCATGCCTGCTCGGCTGCCTGATAATCGCCAGCTGGGCCGCAGGATTCATGCCTGCTCGGCTGCCTGATAATCGCCAGCTGGGCCGCAGGATTCATGCCTGCTCGGCTGCCTGATAATCGCCAGCTGGGCCGCAGGATTCATGCCTGCTCAGCTGCTTGATTCTTGCCTGCTGAGGCACATGATCCGTGCAGGAGAGCTACCTCATCAGCACATGTGCAGTCCCATGATCAGCGCCTCTCAGTCACCTGATCACTGCATGAGAGGCACGTGATCAGTGCCTGCCCCGGTGCGGGATCAGCGCCTGCTCACCTGCTTGATAATCGCCAGCTGGGCCGCAGGATTCATGCCTGCTCGGCTGCCTGATAATCGCCAGCTGGGCCGCAAGATTCATGCCTGCTCGGCTGCCTGATAATCGCCAGCTGGGCCGCAGGATTAATGCCTGCTCGGCTGCCTGATAATCGCCAGCTGGGCCGCAGGACTCATGCCTGCTCGGCTGCCTGATAATCGCCAGCTGGGCCACAGGATTCATGCCTGCTCGGCTGCCTGATAATCGCCAGCTGGGCCGCAGGATTCATGCCTGCTCAGCTGCTTGATTCTTGCCTGCTGAGGCACATGATCCGTGCAGGAGAGCTACCTGATCAGCACATGTGCAGTCACATGATCAGCGCCTCTCAGTCACCTGATCACTGCATGACAGGCACGTGATCAGTGCCTGCCGCGGTGCAGGATCAGCGCCTCCTCACCTGCTTGATAATCGCCAGCTGGGCCGCAGGATTCATGCCTGCTCAGCTGCCTGATAATCGCCAGCTGGGCCGCAGGATTCATGCCTGCTCGGCTGCCTGATAATCGCCAGCTGGGCCGCAGGATTCATGCCTGCTCAGCTGCTTGATTCTTGCCTGCTGAGGCACATGATCCGTGCAGGAGAGCTACCTGATCAGCACATGTGCAGTCAAATGATCAGCGCCTCTCAGTCACCTGATCACTGCATGAGAGGCACGTGATCAGTGCCTGCCACGGTGCGGGATCAGCGCCTGCTCACCTGCTTGATAATCGCCAGCTGGGCCGCAGGATTCATGCCTGCTGGGCTGCCTGATAATCGCCAGCTGGGCCGCAGGATTCATGCCTGCTCGGCTGCCTGATAATCGCCAGCTGGGCCGCAGGATTCATGCCTGCTCGGCTGCCTGATAATCGCCAGCTGGGCCGCAGGATTCATGCCTGCTCGGCTGCCTGATAATCGCCAGCTGGGCCGCAGGATTCATGCCTGCTCGGCTGCCTGATAATCGCCAGCTGGGCCGCAGGATTCATGCCTGCTCGGCTGCCTGATAATCGCCAGCTGGGCCGCAGGATTCATGCCTGCTCGGCTGCCTGATAATCGCCAGCTGGGCCGCAGGATTCATGCCTGCTCGGCTGCCTGATAATCGCCAGCTGGGCCGCAGGATTCATGCCTGCTCAGCTGCTTGATTCTTGCCTGCTGAGGCACATGATCCGTGCAGGAGAGCTACCTCATCAGAACCTGTGCAGTCCCATGATCAGCGCCTCTCAGTCACCTGATCACTGCATGAGAGGCACGTGATCAGTGCCTGCCGCAGTGCGGGATCAGCGCCTGCTCACCTGCTTGATAATCGCCAGCTGGGCCGCAGGATTCATGCCTGCTCAGCTGCCTGATAATCGCCAGCTGGGCCGCAGGATTCATGCCTGCTCGGCTGCCTGATAATCGCCAGCTGGGCCGCAGGATTCATGCCTGCTCAGCTGCCTGATAATCGCCAGCTGGGCCGCAGGATTCATGCCTGCTCGGCTGCCTGATAATCGCCAGCTGGGCCGCAGGATTCATGCCTGCTCGGCTGCCTGATAATCGCCAGCTGGGCCGCAGGATTCATGCCTGCTCAGCTGCTTGATTCTTGCCTGCTGAGGCACATGATCCGTGCAGGAGAGCTACCTGATCAGCACATGTGCAGTCACATGATCAGCGCCTCTCAGTCACCTGATCACTGCATGACAGGCACGTGATCAGTGCCTGCTGCGGTGCAGGATCAGCGCCTCCTCACCTGCTTGATAATCGCCAGCTGGGCCGCAGGATTCATGCCTGCTCAGCTGCCTGATAATCGCCAGCTGGGCCGCAGGATTCATGCCTGCTCGGCTGCCTGATAATCGCCAGCTGGGCCGCAGGATTCATGCCTGCTCAGCTGCTTGATTCTTGCCTGCTGAGGCACATGATCCGTGCAGGAGAGCTACCTGATCAGCACATGTGCAGTCACATGATCAGCGCCTCTCAGTCACCTGATCACTGCATGACAGGCACGTGATCAGTGCCTGCCGCGGTGCAGGATCAGTGCCTCCTCACCTGCTTGATAATCGCCAGCTGGGCCGCAGGATTCATGCCTGCTCAGCTGCCTGATAATCGCCAGCTGGGCCGCAGGATTCATGCCTGCTCAGCTGCTTGATTCTTGCCTGCTGTGGCACATGATCCGTGCAGGAGAGCTACCTGATCCGCACATGTGCAGTCACATGATCAGCGCCTCTCAGTCACCTGATCACTGCATGACAGGCACGTGATCAGTGCCTGCCGCGGTGCAGGATCAGTGCCTCCTCACCTGCTTGATAATCGCCAGCTGGGCCGCAGGATTCATGCCTGCTCAGCTGCCTGATAATCGCCAGCTGGGCCGCAGGATTCATGCCTGCTCAGCTGCTTGATTCTTGCCTGCTGAGGCACATGATCCGGGCAGGAGAGCTACCTGATCAGCACATGTGCAGTCACATGATCAGCGCCTCTCAGTCACCTGATCACTGCATGACAGGCACGTGATCAGTGCCTGCCGCGGTGCAGGATCAGTGCCTCCTCAACTGCTTGATAATCGCCAGCTGGGCCGCAGGATTCATGCCTGCTCAGCTGCCTGATAATCGCCAGCTGGGCCGCAGGATTCATGCCTGCTCAGCTGCTTGATTCTTGCCTGCTGTGGCACATGATCCGTGCAGGAGAGCTACCTGATCCGCACATGTGCAGTCACATGATCAGCGCCTCTCAGTCACCTGATCACTGCATGAGAGGCACGTGATCAGTGCCTGCCACGGTGCGGGATCAGCGCCTGCTCACCTGCTTGATAATCGCCAGCTGGGCCGCAGGATTCATGCCTGCTGGGCTGCCTGATAATCGCCAGCTGGGCCGCAGGATTCATGCCTGCTCGGCTGCCTGATAATCGCCAGCTGGGCCGCAGGATTCATGCCTGCTCGGCTGCCTGATAATCGCCAGCTGGGCCGCAGGATTCATGCCTGCTGGGCTGCCTGATAATCGCCAGCTGGGCCGCAGGATTCATGCCTGCTCGGCTGCCTGATAATCGCCAGCTGGGCCGCAGGATTCATGCCTGCTCGGCTGCCTGATAATCGCCAGCTGGGCCGCAGGATTCATGCCTGCTCGGCTGCCTGATAATCGCCAGCTGGGCCGCAGGATTCATGCCTGCTCAGCTGCTTGATTCTTGCCTGCTGAGGCACATGATCCGTGCAGGAGAGCTACCTCATCAGCACATGTGCAGTCACATGATCAGCGCCTCTCAGTCACCTGATCACTGCATGACAGGCACATGATCAGTGCCTGCCGCGGTGCAGGATCAGCGCCTGCTCACCTGCTTGATAATCGCCAGCTGGGCCGCAGGATTCATGCCTGCTCAGCTGCCTAATAATCGCCAGCTGGGCCGCAGGATTCATGCCTGCTCAGCTGCCTGATAATCGCCAGCTGGGCCGCAGGATTCATGCCTGCTCGGCTGCCTGATAATCGCCAGCTGGGCCGCAGGATTCATGCCTGCTCGGCTGCCTGATAATCGCCAGCTGGGCCGCAGGATTCATGCCTGCTCAGCTGCTTGATTCTTGCCTGCTGAGGCACATGATCCGTGCAGGAGAGCTACCTCATCAGCACATGTGCAGTCACATGATCAGCGCCTCTCAGTCACCTGATCACTGCATGAGAGGCACGTGATCAGTGCCTGCCGCGGTGCGGGATCAGCGCCTGCTCACCTGCCTGATAATCGCCAGCTGGGCCGCAGGATTCATGCCTGCTCAGCTGCCTGATTCTTGCCTGCTGAGGCACATGATCCGTGCAGGAGAGCTACCTGATCAGCACATGTGCAGTCACATGATCAGCGCCTCTCAGTCACCTGATCACTGCATGACAGGCACGTGATCAGTGCCTGCCGCGGTGCACGATCAGCGCCTGCTCACCTGCCTGATAATCGCCAGCTGGGCCGCAGGATTCATGCCTGCTCAGCTGCCTGATTCTTGCCTGCTGAGGCACATGATCCGTGCAGGAGAGCTACCTCATCAGCACATGTGCAGTCACATGATCAGCGCCTCTCAGTCACCTGATCACTGCATGACAGGCACGTGATCAGTGCCTGCCGCGGTGCAGGATCAGCGCCTGCTCACCTGCTTGATAATCGCCAGCTGGGCCGCAGGATTCATGCCTGCTCAGCTGCCTGATAATCGCCAGCTGGGCCGCAGGATTCATGCCTGCTCAGCTGCCTGATAATCGCCAGCTGGGCCGCAGGATTCATGCCTGCTCAGCTGCTTGATTCTTGCCTGCTGAGGCACATGATCCGTGCAGGAGAGCTACCTCATCAGCACATGTGCAGTCCCATGATCAGCGCCTCTCAGTCACCTGATCACTGCATGAGAGGCACGTGATCAGTGCCTGCCGCAGTGCGGGATCAGCGCCTGCTCACCTGCTTGATAATCGCCAGCTGGGCCGCAGGATTCATGCCTGCTCAGCTGCCTGATAATCGCCAGCTGGGCCGCAGGATTCATGCCTGCTCGGCTGCCTGATAATCGCCAGCTGGGCCGCAGGATTCATGCCTGCTCAGCTGCCTGATAATCGCCAGCTGGGCCGCAGGATTCATGCCTGCTCGGCTGCCTGATAATCGCCAGCTGGGCCGCAGGATTCATGCCTGCTCAGCTGCTTGATTCTTGCCTGCTGAGGCACATGATCCGTGCAGGAGAGCTACCTGATCCGCACATGTGCAGTCACATGATCAGCGCCTCTCAGTCACCTGATCACTGCATGACAGGCACGTGATCAGTGCCTGCCGCGGTGCACGATCAGCGCCTGCTCACCTGCCTGATAATCGCCAGCTGGGCCGCAGGATTCATGCCTGCTCAGCTGCCTGATAATCGACAGCTGGGCCGCAGGATTCATGCCTGCTGGGCTGCCTGATAATCGCCAGCTGGGCCGCAGGATTCATGCCTGCTCGGCTGCCTGATAATCGCCAGCTGGGCCGCAGGATTCATGCCTGCTCGGCTGCCTGATAATCGCCAGCTGGGCCGCAGGATTCATGCCTGCTCGGCTGCCTGATAATCGCCAGCTGGGCCGCAGGATTCATGCCTGCTCAGCTGCTTGATTCTTGCCTGCTGAGGCACATGATCCGTGCAGGAGAGCTACCTCATCAGCACATGTGCAGTCCCATGATCAGCGCCTCTCAGTCACCTGATCACTGCATGACAGGCACGTGATCAGTGCCTGCCGCGGTGCACGATCAGCGCCTGCTCAGCTGCTTGATAATCGCCAGCTGGGCCGCAGGATTCATGCCTGCTCAGCTGCCTGATTCTTGCCTGCTGAGGCACATGATCCGTGCAGGAGAGCTACCTCATCAGCACATGTGCAGTCCCATGATCAGCGCCTCTCAGTCACCTGATCACTGCATGAGAGGCACGTGATCAGTGCCTGCCGCAGTGCGGGATCAGCGCCTGCTCACCTGCTTGATAATCGCCAGCTGGGCCGCAGGATTCATGCCTGCTCAGCTGCCTGATAATCGCCAGCTGGGCCGCAGGATTCATGCCTGCTCGGCTGCCTGATAATCGCCAGCTGGGCCGCAGGATTCATGCCTGCTCAGCTGCCTGATAATCGCCAGCTGGGCCGCAGGATTCATGCCTGCTCGGCTGCCTGATAATCGCCAGCTGGGCCGCAGGATTCATGCCTGCTCGGCTGCCTGATAATCGCCAGCTGGGCCGCAGGATTCATGCCTGCTCGGCTGCCTGATAATCGCCAGCTGGGCCGCAGGATTCATGCCTTCTCAGCTGCCTGATAATCGCCAGCTGGGCCGCAGGATTCATGCCTGCTCGGCTGCCTGATAATCGCCAGCTGGGCCGCAGGATTCATTCCTGCTCAGCTGCTTGATTCTTGCCTGCTGAGGCACATGATCCGTGCAGGAGAGCTACCTGATCAGCACATGTGCAGTCACATGATCAGCGCCTCTCAGTCACCTGATCACTGCATGACAGGCACGTGATCAGTGCCTGCCGCGGTGCAGGATCAGCGCCTGCTCACCTGCTTGATAATCGCCAGCTGGGCCGCAGGATTCATGCCTGCTCAGCTGCCTGATAATCGCCAGCTGGGCCGCAGGATTCATGCCTGCTCAGCTGCCTGATAATCGCCAGCTGGGCCGCAGGATTCATGCCTGCTCAGCTGCCTGATTCTTGCCTGCTGAGGCACATGATCCGTGCAGGAGAGCTACCTCATCAGCACATGTGCAGTCACATGATCAGCGCCTCTCAGTCACCTGATCACTGCATGACAGGCACGTGATCAGTGCCTGCCGCGGTGCACGATCAGCGCCTGCTCACCTGTTTGATAATCGCCAGCTGGGCCGCAGCATTCATGCCTGCTCAGCTGCCTGATTGTTGCCTGCTTAGGCACATGATCCGTGCAGGAGAGCTACCTGATCAGCACACGTGCAGTCACATGATCAGCGCCTCTCAGTCACCTGATCACTGCATGACAGGCACGTGATCAGTGCCTGCTGCGGTGCAGGATCAGCGCCTGCTCACCTGCTTGATAATCGCCAGCTGGGCCGCAGGATTCATGCCTGCTCGGCTGCCTGATAATCGCCAGCTGGGCCGCAGGATTCATGCCTGCTCGGCTGCTTGATTCTTGCCTGCTGAGGCACATGATCCGTGCAGGAGAGCTACCTCATCAGCACATGTGCAGTCCCATGATCAGCGCCTCTCAGTCACCTGATCACTGCATGACAGGCACGTGATCAGTGCCTGCCACGGTGCGGGATCAGCGCCTGCTCACCTGCTTGATAATCGCCAGCTGGGCCGCAGGATTCATGCCTGCTCAGCTGCCTGATAATCGCCAGCTGGGCCGCAGGATTCATGCCTGCTCGGCTGCCTGATAATCGCCAGCTGGGCCGCAGGATTCATGCCTGCTCGGCTGCCTGATAATCGCCAGCTGGGCCGCAGGATTCATGCCTGCTCGGCTGCCTGATAATCGCCAGCTGGGCCGCAGGATTCATGCCTGCTCGGCTGCCTGATAATCGCCAGCTGGGCCGCAGGATTCATGCCTGCTCGGCTGCTTGATTCTTGCCTGCTGAGGCACATGATCCGTGCAGGAGAGCTACCTCATAAGCACATGTGCAGTCCCATGATCAGCGCCTCTCAGTCACCTGATCACTGCATGACAGGCACGTGATCAGTGCCTGCCACGGTGCGGGATCAGCGCCTGCTCACCTGCTTGATAATCGCCAGCTGGGCCGCAGGATTCATGCCTGCTCAGCTGCCTGATAATCGCCAGCTGGGCCGCAGGATTCATGCCTGCTCGGCTGCCTGATAATCGCCAGCTGGGCCGCAGGATTCATGCCTGCTCGGCTGCCTGATAATCGCCAGCTGGGCCGCAGGATTCATGCCTGCTCAGCTGCTTGATTCTTGCCTGCTGAGGCACATGATCAGTGCAGGAGAGCTACCTCATCAGCACATGTGCAGTCCCATGATCAGCGCCTCTCAGTCACCTGATCACTGCATGAGAGGCACGTGATCAGTGCCTGCCGCGGTGCGGGATCAGCGCCTGCTCACCTGCTTGATAATCGCCAGCTGGGCCGCAGGATTCATGCCTGCTCGGCTGCCTGATAATCGCCAGCTGGGCCGCAGGATTCATGCCTGCTCGGCTGCCTGATAATCGCCAGCTGGGCCGCAGGATTCATGCCTGCTCAGCTGCTTGATTCTTGCCTGCTGAGGCACATGATCCGTGCAGGAGAGCTACCTCATCAGCACATGTGCAGTCCCATGATCAGCGCCTCTCAGTCACCTGATCACTGCATGACAGGCACGTGATCAGTGCCTGCCGCGGTGCACGATCAGCGCCTGCTCAGCTGCTTGATAATCGCCAGCTGGGCCGCAGGATTCATGCCTGCTCAGCTGCCTGATTCTTGCCTGCTGAGGCACATGATCCGTGCAGGAGAGCTACCTCATCAGCACATGTGCAGTCCCATGATCAGCGCCTCTCAGTCACCTGATCACTGCATGACAGGCACGTGATCAGTGCCTGCCGCAGTGCGGGATCAGCGCCTGCTCACCTGCTTGATAATCGCCAGCTGGGCCGCAGGATTCATGCCTGCTCGGCTGCCTGATAATCGCCAGCTGGGCCGCAGGATTCATGCCTGCTCAGCTGCCTGATAATCGCCAGCTGGGCCGCAGGATTCATGCCTGCTCGGCTGCCTGATAATCGCCAGCTGGGCCGCAGGATTCATGCCTGCTCGGCTGCCTGATAATCGCCAGCTGGGCCGCAGGATTCATGCCTGCTCGGCTGCTTGATTCTTGCCTGCTGAGGCACATGATCCGTGCAGGAGAGCTACCTCATCAGCACATGTGCAGTCCCATGATCAGCGCCTCTCAGTCACCTGATCACTGCATGACAGGCACGTGATCAGTGCCTGCCACGGTGCGGGATCAGCGCCTGCTCACCTGCTTGATAATCGCCAGCTGGGCCGCAGGATTCATGCCTGCTCAGCTGCCTGATAATCGCCAGCTGGGCCGCAGGATTCATGCCTGCTCAGCTGCTTGATTCTTGCCTGCTGAGGCACATGATCCGTGCAGGAGAGCTACCTGATCCGCACATGTGCAGTCACATGATCAGCGCCTCTCAGTCACCTGATCACTGCATGACAGGCACGTGATCAGTGCCTGCCGCGGTGCACGATCAGCGCCTGCTCACCTGCCTGATAATCGCCAGCTGGGCCGCAGGATTCATGCCTGCTCAGCTGCCTGATAATCGACAGCTGGGCCGCAGGATTCATGCCTGCTGGGCTGCCTGATAATCGCCAGCTGGGCCGCAGGATTCATGCCTGCTCGGCTGCCTGATAATCGCCAGCTGGGCCGCAGGATTCATGCCTGCTCGGCTGCCTGATAATCGCCAGCTGGGCCGCAGGATTCATGCCTGCTCGGCTGCCTGATAATCGCCAGCTGGGCCGCAGGATTCATGCCTGCTCAGCTGCTTGATTCTTGCCTGCTGAGGCACATGATCCGTGCAGGAGAGCTACCTCATCAGCACATGTGCAGTCCCATGATCAGCGCCTCTCAGTCACCTGATCACTGCATGACAGGCACGTGATCAGTGCCTGCCGCGGTGCACGATCAGCGCCTGCTCAGCTGCTTGATAATCGCCAGCTGGGCCGCAGGATTCATGCCTGCTCAGCTGCCTGATTCTTGCCTGCTGAGGCACATGATCCGTGCAGGAGAGCTACCTCATCAGCACATGTGCAGTCCCATGATCAGCGCCTCTCAGTCACCTGATCACTGCATGAGAGGCACGTGATCAGTGCCTGCCGCAGTGCGGGATCAGCGCCTGCTCACCTGCTTGATAATCGCCAGCTGGGCCGCAGGATTCATGCCTGCTCAGCTGCCTGATAATCGCCAGCTGGGCCGCAGGATTCATGCCTGCTCGGCTGCCTGATAATCGCCAGCTGGGCCGCAGGATTCATGCCTGCTCAGCTGCATGATAATCGCCAGCTGGGCCGCAGGATTCATGCCTGCTCGGCTGCCTGATAATCGCCAGCTGGGCCGCAGGATTCATGCCTGCTCGGCTGCCTGATAATCGCCAGCTGGGCCGCAGGATTCATGCCTGCTCGGCTGCCTGATAATCGCCAGCTGGGCCGCAGGATTCATGCCTTCTCAGCTGCCTGATAATCGCCAGCTGGGCCGCAGGATTCATGCCTGCTCGGCTGCCTGATAATCGCCAGCTGGGCCGCAGGATTCATGCCTGCTCAGCTGCTTGATTCTTGCCTGCTGAGGCACATGATCCGTGCAGGAGAGCTACCTGATCAGCACATGTGCAGTCACATGATCAGCGCCTCTCAGTCACCTGATCACTGCATGACAGGCACGTGATCAGTGCCTGCCGCGGTGCAGGATCAGCGCCTGCTCACCTGCTTGATAATCGCCAGCTGGGCCGCAGGATTCATGCCTGCTCAGCTGCCTGATAATCGCCAGCTGGGCCGCAGGATTCATGCCTGCTCAGCTGCCTGATAATCGCCAGCTGGGCCGCAGGATTCATGCCTGCTCAGCTGCCTGATTCTTGCCTGCTGAGGCACATGATCCGTGCAGGAGAGCTACCTCATCAGCACATGTGCAGTCACATGATCAGCGCCTCTCAGTCACCTGATCACTGCATGACAGGCACGTGATCAGTGCCTGCCGCGGTGCACGATCAGCGCCTGCTCACCTGTTTGATAATCGCCAGCTGGGCCGCAGCATTCATGCCTGCTCAGCTGCCTGATTGTTGCCTGCTTAGGCACATGATCCGTGCAGGAGAGCTACCTGATCAGCACACGTGCAGTCACATGATCAGCGCCTCTCAGTCACCTGATCACTGCATGACAGGCACGTGATCAGTGCCTGCTGCGGTGCAGGATCAGCGCCTGCTCACCTGCTTGATAATCGCCAGCTGGGCCGCAGGATTCATGCCTGCTCGGCTGCCTGATAATCGCCAGCTGGGCCGCAGGATTCATGCCTGCTCGGCTGCTTGATTCTTGCCTGCTGAGGCACATGATCCGTGCAGGAGAGCTACCTCATCAGCACATGTGCAGTCCCATGATCAGCGCCTCTCAGTCACCTGATCACTGCATGACAGGCACGTGATCAGTGCCTGCCACGGTGCGGGATCAGCGCCTGCTCACCTGCTTGATAATCGCCAGCTGGGCCGCAGGATTCATGCCTGCTCAGCTGCCTGATAATCGCCAGCTGGGCCGCAGGATTCATGCCTGCTCGGCTGCCTGATAATCGCCAGCTGGGCCGCAGGATTCATGCCTGCTCGGCTGCCTGATAATCGCCAGCTGGGCCGCAGGATTCATGCCTGCTCGGCTGCCTGATAATCGCCAGCTGGGCCGCAGGATTCATGCCTGCTCGGCTGCCTGATAATCGCCAGCTGGGCCGCAGGATTCATGCCTGCTCGGCTGCTTGATTCTTGCCTGCTGAGGCACATGATCCGTGCAGGAGAGCTACCTCATAAGCACATGTGCAGTCCCATGATCAGCGCCTCTCAGTCACCTGATCACTGCATGACAGGCACGTGATCAGTGCCTGCCACGGTGCGGGATCAGCGCCTGCTCACCTGCTTGATAATCGCCAGCTGGGCCGCAGGATTCATGCCTGCTCAGCTGCCTGATAATCGCCAGCTGGGCCGCAGGATTCATGCCTGCTCGGCTGCCTGATAATCGCCAGCTGGGCCGCAGGATTCATGCCTGCTCGGCTGCCTGATAATCGCCAGCTGGGCCGCAGGATTCATGCCTGCTCAGCTGCTTGATTCTTGCCTGCTGAGGCACATGATCAGTGCAGGAGAGCTACCTCATCAGCACATGTGCAGTCCCATGATCAGCGCCTCTCAGTCACCTGATCACTGCATGAGAGGCACGTGATCAGTGCCTGCCGCGGTGCGGGATCAGCGCCTGCTCACCTGCTTGATAATCGCCAGCTGGGCCGCAGGATTCATGCCTGCTCGGCTGCCTGATAATCGCCAGCTGGGCCGCAGGATTCATGCCTGCTCGGCTGCCTGATAATCGCCAGCTGGGCCGCAGGATTCATGCCTGCTCAGCTGCTTGATTCTTGCCTGCTGAGGCACATGATCCGTGCAGGAGAGCTACCTCATCAGCACATGTGCAGTCCCATGATCAGCGCCTCTCAGTCACCTGATCACTGCATGACAGGCACGTGATCAGTGCCTGCCGCGGTGCACGATCAGCGCCTGCTCAGCTGCTTGATAATCGCCAGCTGGGCCGCAGGATTCATGCCTGCTCAGCTGCCTGATTCTTGCCTGCTGAGGCACATGATCCGTGCAGGAGAGCTACCTCATCAGCACATGTGCAGTCCCATGATCAGCGCCTCTCAGTCACCTGATCACTGCATGACAGGCACGTGATCAGTGCCTGCCGCAGTGCGGGATCAGCGCCTGCTCACCTGCTTGATAATCGCCAGCTGGGCCGCAGGATTCATGCCTGCTCGGCTGCCTGATAATCGCCAGCTGGGCCGCAGGATTCATGCCTGCTCAGCTGCCTGATAATCGCCAGCTGGGCCGCAGGATTCATGCCTGCTCGGCTGCCTGATAATCGCCAGCTGGGCCGCAGGATTCATGCCTGCTCGGCTGCCTGATAATCGCCAGCTGGGCCGCAGGATTCATGCCTGCTCGGCTGCTTGATTCTTGCCTGCTGAGGCACATGATCCGTGCAGGAGAGCTACCTCATCAGCACATGTGCAGTCCCATGATCAGCGCCTCTCAGTCACCTGATCACTGCATGACAGGCACGTGATCAGTGCCTGCCACGGTGCGGGATCAGCGCCTGCTCACCTGCTTGATAATGGCCAGCTGGGCCGCAGGATTCATGCCTGCTCAGATGCCTGATAATCGCCAGCTGGGCCGCAGGATTCATGCCTGCTCGGCTGCCTGATAATCGCCAGCTGGGCCGCAGGATTCATGCCTGCTCGGCTGCCTGATAATCGCCAGCTGGGCCGCAGGATTCATGCCTGCTCAGCTGCTTGATTCTTGCCTGCTGAGGCACATGATCAGTGCAGGAGAGCTACCTCATCAGCACATGTGCAGTCCCATGATCAGCGCCTCTCAGTCACCTGATCACTGCATGAGAGGCACGTGATCAGTGCCTGCCGCGGTGCGGGATCAGCGCCTGCTCACCTGCTTGATAATCGCCAGCTGGGCCGCAGGATTCATGCCTGCTCGGCTGCCTGATAATCGCCAGCTGGGCCGCAGGATTCATGCCTGCTCGGCTGCCTGATAATCGCCAGCTGGGCCGCAGGATTCATGCCTGCTCGGCTGCCTGATAATCGCCAGCTGGGCCGCAGGATTCATGCCTGCTCGGCTGCTTGATTCTTGCCTGCTGAGGCACATGATCCGTGCAGGAGAGCTACCTCATCAGCACATGTGCAGTCCCATGATCAGCGCCTCTCAGTCACCTGATCACTGCATGACAGGCACGTGATCAGTGCCTGCCACGGTGCGGGATCAGCGCCTGCTCACCTGCTTGATAATCGCCAGCTGGGCCGCAGGATTCATGCCTGCTCAGCTGCCTGATAATCGCCAGCTGGGCCGCAGGATTCATGCCTGCTCGGCTGCCTGATAATCGCCAGCTGGGCCGCAGGATTCATGCCTGCTCGGCTGCCTGATAATCGCCAGCTGGGCCGCAGGATTCATGCCTGCTCAGCTGCTTGATTCTTGCCTGCTGAGGCACATGATCAGTGCAGGAGAGCTACCTCATCAGCACATGTGCAGTCCCATGATCAGCGCCTCTCAGTCACCTGATCACTGCATGAGAGGCACGTGATCAGTGCCTGCCGCGGTGCGGGATCAGCGCCTGCTCACCTGCTTGATAATCGCCAGCTGGGCCGCAGGATTCATGCCTGCTCGGCTGCCTGATAATCGCCAGCTGGGCCGCAGGATTCATGCCTGCTCGGCTGCCTGATAATCGCCAGCTGGGCCGCAGGATTCATGCCTGCTCGGCTGCCTGATAATCGACAGCTGGGCCGCAGGTTTCATGCCTGCTCGGCTGCCTGATAATCGCCAGCTGGGCCTCAGGATTCATGCCTGCTCAGCTGCTTGATTCTTGCCTGCTGAGGCACATGATCCGTGCAGGAGAGCTACCTGATCAGCACATGTGCAGTCACATGATCAGCGCCTCTCAGTCACCTGATCACTGCATGACAGGCACGTGATCAGTGCCTGCCGCGGTGCAGGATCAGCGCCTCCTCACCTGCTTGATAATCGCCAGCTGGGCCGCAGGATTCATGCCTGCTCAGCTGCCTGATAATCGCCAGCTGGGCCGCAGGATTCATGCCTGCTCGGCTGCCTGATAATCGCCAGCTGGGCCGCAGGATTCATGCCTGCTCAGCTGCTTGATTCTTGCCTGCTGAGGCACATGATCCGTGCAGGAGAGCTACCTCATCAGCACATGTGCAGTCCCATGATCAGCGCCTCTCAGTCACCTGATCACTGCATGAGAGGCACGTGATCAGTGCCTGCCGCAGTGCGGGATCAGCGCCTGCTCACCTGCTTGATAATCGCCAGCTGGGCCGCAGGATTCATGCCTGCTCGGCTGCCTGATAATCGCCAGCTGGGCCGCAGGATTCATGCCTGCTCGGCTGCCTGATAATCGCCAGCTGGGCCGCAGGATTCATGCCGGCTCGGCTGCCTGATAATCGCCAGCTGGGCCGCAGGATTCATGCCTGCTCGGCAGCCTGATAATCGCCAGCTGGGCCGCAGGATTCATGCCTGCTCGGCTGCCTGATAATCGCCAGCTGGGCCGCAGGATTCATGCCTGCTCGGCTGCCTGATAATCGCCAGCTGGGCCGCAGGATTCATGCCTGCTCGGCTGCCTGATAATCGCCAGCTGGGCCGCAGGATTCATGCCTGCTCAGCTGCTTGATTCTTGCCTGCTGAGGCACATGATCCGTGCAGGAGAGCTACCTGATCAGCACATGTGCAGTCACATGATCATCGCCTCTCAGTCACCTGATTACTGCATGACAGGCACGTGATCAGTGCCTGCCGCGGTGCAGGATCAGCGCCTCCTCACCTGCTTGATAATCGCCAGCTGGGCCGCAGGATTCATGCCTGCTCAGCTGCCTGATAATCGCCAGCTGGGCTGCAGGATTCATGCCTGCTCGGCTGCCTGATAATCGCCAGCTGGGCCGCAGGATTCATGCCTGCTCGGCTGCCTGATAATCGCCAGCTGGGCCGCAGGATTCATGCCTGCTCGGCTGCCTGATAATCGCCAGCTGGGCCGCAGGATTCATGCCTGCTCGGCTGCCTGATAATCGCCAGCTGGGCCGCAGGATTCATGCCTGCTCAGCTGCTTGATTCTTGCCTGCTGAGGCACATGATCCGTGCAGGAGAGCTACCTGATCAGCACATGTGCAGTCACATGATCAGCGCCTCTCAGTCACCTGATCACTGCATGACAGGCACGTGATCAGTGCCTGCCGCGGTGCAGGATCAGCGCCTCCTCACCTGCTTGATATTCGCCAGCTGGGCCGCAGGATTCATGCCTGCTCAGCTGCCTGATAATCGCCAGCTGGGCCGCAGGATTCATGCCTGCTCAGCTGCTTGATTCTTGCCTGCTGAGGCACATGATCCGTGCAGGAGAGCTACCTGATCAGCACATGTGCAGTCACATGATCAGCGCCTCTCAGTCACCTGATCACTGCATGACAGGCACGTGATCAGTGCCTGCCGCGGTGCACGATCAGCGCCTGCTCACCTGCCTGATAATCGCCTGCTGGGCCGCAGGATTCATGCCTGCTCAGCTGCCTGATTCTTGCCTGCTGAGGCACATGATCCGTGCAGGAGAGCTATCTCATCAGCACATGTGCAGTCACATGATCAGCGCCTCTCAGTCACCTGATCACTGCATGACAGGCACCTGATCAGTGCCTGCCGCGGTGCAGGATCAGCGCCTGCTCACCTGCTTGATAATCGCCAGCTGGGCCGCAGGATTCATGCCTGCTCAGCTGCCTGATAATCGCCAGCTGGGCCGCAGGATTCATGCCTGCTCGGCTGCCTGATAATCGCCAGCTGGGCCGCAGGATTCATGCCTGCTCGGCTGCCTGATAATCGCCAGCTGGGCCGCAGGATTCATGCCTGCTCGGCTGCCTGATAATCGCCAGCTGGGCCGCAGGATTCATGCCTGCTCAGCTGCTTGATTCTTGCCTGCTGAGGCACATGATCCGTGCAGGAGAGCTACCTGATCAGCACATGTGCAGTCACATGATCAGCGCCTCTCAGTCACCTGATCACTGCATGACAGGCACGTGATCAGTGCCTGCCGCGGTGCAGGATCAGCGCCTCCTCACCTGCTTGATAATCGCCAGCTGGGCCGCAGGATTCATGCCTGCTCAGCTGCCTGATAATCGCCAGCTGGGCCGCAGGATTCATGCCTGCTCGGCTGCCTGATAATCGCCAGCTGGGCCGCAGGATTCATGCCTGCTCGGCTGCCTGATAATCGCCAGCTGGGCCGCAGGATTCATGCCTGCTCGGCTGCCTGATAATCGCCAGCTGGGCCGCAGGATTCATGCCTGCTCGGCTGCCTGATAATCGCCAGCTGGGCCGCAGGATTCATGCCTGCTCAGCTGCTTGATTCTTGCCTGCTGAGGCACATGATCCGTGCAGGAGAGCTACCTGATCAGCACATGTGCAGTCACATGATCAGCGCCTCTCAGTCACCTGATCACTGCATGACAGGCACGTGATCAGTGCCTGCCGCGGTGCAGGATCAGCGCCTCCTCACCTGCTTGATATTCGCCAGCTGGGCCGCAGGATTCATGCCTGCTCAGCTGCCTGATAATCGCCAGCTGGGCCGCAGGATTCATGCGTGCTCAGCTGCTTGATTCTTGCCTGCTGAGGCACATGATCCGTGCAGGAGAGCTACCTGATCAGCACATGTGCAGTCCCATGATCAGCGCCTCTCAGTCACCTGATCACTGCATGACAGGCACGTGATCAGTGCCTGCCGCGGTGCGGGATCAGCGCCTGCTCACCTGCTTGATAATCGCCAGCTGGGCCGCAGGATTCATGCCTGCTCGGCTGCCTGATAATCGACAGCTGGGCCGCAGGCTTCATGCCTGCTCGGCTGCCTGATAATCGCCAGCTGGGCCGCAAGATTCATGCCTGCTCGGCTGCCTGATAATCGCCAGCTGGGCCGCAGGATTCATGCCTGCTTGGCTGCCTGATAATCGCCAGCTGGGCCGCAGGATTCATGCCTGCTCGGCTGCCTGATAATCGCCAGCTGGGCCACAGGATTCATGCCTGCTCGGCTGCCTGATAATCGCCAGCTGGGCCGCAGGATTCATGCCTGCTCAGCTGCTTGATTCTTGCCTGCTGAGGCACATGATCCGTGCAGGAGAGCTACCTGATCAGCACATGTGCAGTCACAAGATCAGCGCCTCTCAGTCACCTGATCACTGCATGACAGGCACGTGATCAGTGCCTGCCGCGGTGCAGGATCAGCGCCTCCTCACCTGCTTGATAATCGCCAGGTGGGCCGCAGGATTCATGCCTGCTCAGCTGCCTGATAATCGCCAGCTGGGCCGCAGGATTCATGCCTGCTCGGCTGCCTGATAATCGCCAGCTGGGCCGCAGGATTCATGCCTGCTCAGCTGCTTGATTCTTGCCTGCTGAGGCACATGATCCGTGCAGGAGAGCTACCTCATCAGCACATGTGCAGTCCCATGATCAGCGCCTCTCAGTCACCTGATCACTGCATGAGAGGCACGTGATCAGTGCCTGCCGCAGTGCGGGATCAGCGCCTGCTCACCTGCTTGATAATCGCCAGCTGGGCCGCAGGATTCATGCCTGCTCGGCTGCCTGATAATCGCCAGCTGGGCCGCAGGATTTACGCCTGCTCAGCTGCCTGATAATCGCCAGCTGGGCCGCAGGATTCATGCCGGCTCGGCTGCCTGATAATCGCCAGCTGGGCCGCAGGATTCATGCCTGCTCGGCTGCCTGATAATCGCCAGCTGGGCCGCAGGATTCATGCCTGCTCGGCTGCCTGATAATCGCCAGCTGGGCCGCAGGATTCATGCCTGCTCAGCTGCCTGATAATCGCCAGCTGGGCCGCAGGATTCATGCCTGCTCGGCTGCCTGATAATCGCCAGCTGGGCCGCAGGATTCATGCCTGCTCAGCTGCTTGATTCTTGCCTGCTGAGGCACATGATCCGTGCAGGAGAGCTACCTGATCAGCACATGTGCAGTCACATGATCAGCGCCTCTCAGTCACCTGATCACTGCATGACAGGCACGTGATCAGTGCCTGCTGCGGTGCAGGATCAGCGCCTCCTCACCTGCTTGATAATCGCCAGCTGGGCCGCAGGATTCATGCCTGCTCAGCTGCCTGATAATCGCCAGCTGGGCTGCAGGATTCATGCCTGCTCGGCTGCCTGATAATCGCCAGCTGGGCCGCAGGATTCATGCCTGCTCGGCTGCCTGATAATCGCCAGCTGGGCCGCAGGATTCATGCCTGCTCGGCTGCCTGATAATCGCCAGCTGGGCCGCAGGATTCATGCCTGCTCGGCTGCCTGATAATCGCCAGCTGGGCCGCAGGATTCATGCCTGCTCAGCTGCTTGATTCTTGCCTGCTGAGGCACATGATCCGTGCAGGAGAGCTACCTGATCAGCACATGTGCAGTCACATGATCAGCGCCTCTCAGTCACCTGATCACTGCATGACAGGCACGTGATCAGTGCCTGCCGCGGTGCAGGATCAGCGCCTCCTCACCTGCTTGATATTCGCCAGCTGGGCCGCAGGATTCATGCCTGCTCAGCTGCCTGATAATCGCCAGCTGGGCCGCAGGATTCATGCCTGCTCAGCTGCTTGATTCTTGCCTGCTGAGGCACATGATCCGTGCAGGAGAGCTACCTGATCAGCACATGTGCAGTCACATGATCAGCGCCTCTCAGTCACCTGATCACTGCATGACAGGCACGTGATCAGTGCCTGCCGCGGTGCAGGATCAGCGCCTGCTCACCTGCCTGATAATCGCCTGCTGGGCCGCAGGATTCATGCCTGCTCAGCTGCCTGATTCTTGCCTGCTGAGGCACATGATCCGTGCAGGAGAGCTATCTCATCAGCACATGTGCAGTCACATGATCAGCGCCTCTCAGTCACCTGATCACTGCATGACAGGCACCTGATCAGTGCCTGCCGCGGTGCAGGATCAGCGCCTGCTCACCTGCTTGATAATCGCCAGCTGGGCCGCAGGATTCATGCCTGCTCAGCTGCCTGATAATCGCCAGCTGGGCCGCAGGATTCATGCCTGCTCGGCTGCCTGATAATCGCCAGCTGGGCCGCAGGATTCATGCCTGCTCGGCTGCCTGATAATCGCCAGCTGGGCCGCAGGATTCATGCCTGCTCGGCTGCCTGATAATCGCCAGCTGGGCCGCAGGATTCATGCCTGCTCAGCTGCTTGATTCTTGCCTGCTGAGGCACATGATCCGTGCAGGAGAGCTACCTGATCAGCACATGTGCAGTCACATGATCAGCGCCTCTCAGTCACCTGATCACTGCATGACAGGCACGTGATCAGTGCCTGCTGCGGTGCAGGATCAGCGCCTCCTCACCTGCTTGATAATCGCCAGCTGGGCCGCAGGATTCATGCCTGCTCGGCTGCCTGATAATCGCCAGCTGGGCCGCAGGATTCATGCCTGCTCGGCTGCCTGATAATCGCCAGCTGGGCCGCAGGATTCATGCCTGCTCGGCTGCCTGATAATCGCCAGCTGGGCCGCAGGATTCATGCCTGCTCGGCTGCCTGATAATCGCCAGCTGGGCCGCAGGATTCATGCCTGCTCGGCTGCCTGATAATCGCCAGCTGGGCCGCAGGATTCATGCCTGCTCAGCTGCTTGATTCTTGCCTGCTGAGGCACATGATCCGTGCAGGAGAGCTACCTGATCAGCACATGTGCAGTCACATGATCAGCGCCTCTCAGTCACCTGATCACTGCATGACAGGCACGTGATCAGTGCCTGCCGCGGTGCAGGATCAGCGCCTCCTCACCTGCTTGATATTCGCCAGCTGGGCCGCAGGATTCATGCCTGCTCAGCTGCCTGATAATCGCCAGCTGGGCCGCAGGATTCATGCGTGCTCAGCTGCTTGATTCTTGCCTGCTGAGGCACATGATCCGTGCAGGAGAGCTACCTGATCAGCACATGTGCAGTCCCATGATCAGCGCCTCTCAGTCACCTGATCACTGCATGACAGGCACGTGATCAGTGCCTGCCGCGGTGCGGGATCAGCGCCTGCTCACCTGCTTGATAATCGCCAGCTGGGCCGCAGGATTCATGCCTGCTCGGCTGCCTGATAATCGACAGCTGGGCCGCAGGTTTCATGCCTGCTCGGCTGCCTGATAATCGCCAGCTGGGCCGCAAGATTCATGCCTGCTCGGCTGCCTGATAATCGCCAGCTGGGCCGCAGGATTCATGCCTGCTTGGCTGCCTGATAATCGCCAGCTGGGCCGCAGGATTCATGCCTGCTCGGCTGCCTGATAATCGCCAGCTGGGCCGCAGGATTCATGCCTGCTCGGCTGCCTGATAATCGCCAGCTGGGCCGCAGGATTCATGCCTGCTCAGCTGCTTGATTCTTGCCTGCTGAGGCACATGATCCGTGCAGGAGAGCTACCTGATCAGCACATGTGCAGTCACAAGATCAGCGCCTCTCAGTCACCTGATCACTGCATGACAGGCACGTGATCAGTGCCTGCCGCGGTGCAGGATCAGCGCCTCCTCACCTGCTTGATAATCGCCAGCTGGGCCGCAGGATTCATGCCTGCTCAGCTGCCTGATAATCGCCAGCTGGGCCGCAGGATTCATGCCTGCTCGGCTGCCTGATAATCGCCAGCTGGGCCGCAGGATTCATGCCTGCTCAGCTGCTTGATTCTTGCCTGCTGAGGCACATGATCCGTGCAGGAGAGCTACCTCATCAGCACATGTGCAGTCACATGATCAGCGCCTCTCAGTCACCTGATCACTGCATGAGAGGCACGTGATCAGTGCCTGCCGCAGTGCGGGATCAGCGCCTGCTCACCTGCTTGATAATCGCCAGCTGGGCCGCAGGATTCATGCCTGCTCGGCTGCCTGATAATCGCCAGCTGGGCCGCAGGATTCATGCCTGCTCGGCTGCCTGATAATCGCCAGCTGGGCCGCAGGATTCATGCCGGCTCGGCTGCCTGATAATCGCCAGCTGGGCCGCAGGATTCATGCCTGCTCGGCTGCCTGATAATCGCCAGCTGGGCCGCAGGATTCATGCCTGCTCGGCTGCCTGATAATCGCCAGCTGGGCCGCAGGATTCATGCCTGCTCAGCTGCCTGATAATCGCCAGCTGGGCCGCAGGATTCATGCCTGCTCGGCTGCCTGATAATCGCCAGCTGGGCCGCAGGATTCATGCCTGCTCAGCTGCTTGATTCTTGCCTGCTGAGGCACATGATCCGTGCAGGAGAGCTACCTGATCAGCACATGTGCAGTCACATGATCAGCGCCTCTCAGTCACCTGATCACTGCATGACAGGCACGTGATCAGTGCCTGCCGCGGTGCAGGATCAGCGCCTCCTCACCTGCTTGATAATCGCCAGCTGGGCCGCAGGATTCATGCCTGCTCAGCTGCCTGATAATCGCCAGCTGGGCTGCAGGATTCATGCCTGCTCGGCTGCCTGATAATCGCCAGCTGGGCCGCAGGATTCATGCCTGCTCGGCTGCCTGATAATCGCCAGCTGGGCCGCAGGATTCATGCCTGCTCGGCTGCCTGATAATCGCCAGCTGGGCCGCAGGATTCATGCCTGCTCAGCTGCCTGATAATCGCCAGCTGGGCCGCAGGATTCATGCCTGCTCAGCTGCTTGATTCTTGCCTGCTGAGGCACATGATCCGTGCAGGAGAGCTACCTGATCAGCACATGTGCAGTCACATGATCAGCGCCTCTCAGTCACCTGATCACTGCATGACAGGCACGTGATCAGTGCCTGCTGCGGTGCAGGATCAGCGCCTCCTCAGCTGCTTGATATTCGCCAGCTGGGCCGCAGGATTCATGCCTGCTCAGCTGCTTGATTCTTGCCTGCTGAGGCACATGATCCGTGCAGGAGAGCTACATGATCAGCACATGTGCAGTCACATGATCAGCGCCTCTCAGTCACCTGATCACTGCATGACAGGCACGTGATCAGTGCCTGCCGCGGTGCAGGATCAGCGCCTGCTCACCTGCCTGATAATCGCCTGCTGGGCCGCAGGATTCATGCCTGCTCAGCTGCCTGATTCTTGCCTGCTGAGGCACATGATCCGTGCAGGAGAGCTATCTCATCAGCACATGTGCAGTCACATGATCAGCGCCTCTCAGTCACCTGATCACTGCATGACAGGCACCTGATCAGTGCCTGCCGCGGTGCAGGATCAGCGCCTGCTCACCTGCTTGATAATCGCCAGCTGGGCCGCAGGATTCATGCCTGCTCAGCTGCCTGATAATCGCCAGCTGGGCCGCAGGATTCATGCCTGCTCGGCTGCCTGATAATCGCCAGCTGGGCCGCAGGATTCATGCCTGCTCAGCTGCCTGATAATCGCCAGCTGGGCCGCAGGATTCATGCCTGCTCAGCTGCCTGATAATCGCCAGCTGGGCCGCAGGATTCATGCCTGCTCAGCTGCTTGATTCTTGCCTGCTGAGGCACATGATCCGTGCAGGAGAGCTACCTGATCAGCACATGAGCAGTCACATGATCAGCGCCTCTCAGTCACCTGATCACTGCATGACAGGCACGTGATCAGTGCCTGCCGCGGTGCAGGATCAGCGCCTCCTCACCTGCTTGATAATCGCCAGCTGGGCCGCAGGATTCATGCCTGCTCAGCTGCCTGATAATCGCCAGCTGGGCCGCAGGATTCATGCCTGCTCGGCTGCCTGATAATCGCCAGCTGGGCCGCAGGATTCATGCCTGCTCGGCTGCCTGATAATCGCCAGCTGGGCCGCAGGATTCATGCCTGCTCAGCTGCCTGATAATCGCCAGCTGGGCCGCAGGATTCATGCCTGCTCGGCTGCCTGATAATCGCCAGCTGGGCCGCAGGATTCATGCCTGCTCAGCTGCTTGATTCTTGCCTGCTGAGGCACATGATCCGTGCAGGAGAGCTACCTGATCAGCACATGTGCAGTCACATGATCAGCGCCTCTCAGTCACCTGATCACTGCATGACAGGCACGTGATCAGTGCCTGCTGCGGTGCAGGATCAGCGCCTCCTCACCTGCTTGATATTCGCCAGCTGGGCCGCAGGATTCATGCCTGCTCAGCTGCCTGATAATCGCCAGCTGGGCCGCAGGATTCATGCGTGCTCAGCTGCTTGATTCTTGCCTGCTGAGGCACATGATCCGTGCAGGAGAGCTACCTGATCAGCACATGTGCAGTCCCATGATCAGCGCCTCTCAGTCACCTGATCACTGCATGACAGGCACGTGATCAGTGCCTGCCGCGGTGCGGGATCAGCGCCTGCTCACCTGCTTGATAATCGCCAGCTGGGCCGCAGGATTCATGCCTGCTCAGCTGCCTGATAATCGACAGCTGGGCCGCTGGTTTCATGCCTGCTCGGCTGCCTGATAATCGCCAGCTGGGCCGCAAGTTTCATGCCTGCTCGGCTGCCTGATAATCGCCAGCTGGGCCGCAGGATTCATGCCTGCTTGGCTGCCTGATAATCGCCAGCTGGGCCGCAGGATTCATGCCTGCTCGGCTGCCTGATAATCGCCAGCTGGGCCACAGGATTCATGCCTGCTCGGCTGCCTGATAATCGCCAGCTGGGCCGCAGGATTCATGCCTGCTCAGCTGCTTGATTCTTGCCTGCTGAGGCACATGATCCGTGCAGGAGAGCTACCTGATCAGCACATGAGCAGTCACAAGATCAGCGCCTCTCAGTCACCTGATCACTGCATGACAGGCACGTGATCAGTGCCTGCTGAGGTGCAGGATCAGCGCCTCCTCACCTGCTTGATAATCGCCAGCTGGGCCGCAGGATTCATGCCTGCTCAGCTGCCTGATAATCGCCAGCTGGGCCGCAGGATTCATGCCTGCTCGGCTGCCTGATAATCGCCAGCTGGGCCGCAGGATTCATGCCTGCTCAGCTGCTTGATTCTTGCCTGCTGAGGCACATGATCCGTGCAGGAGAGCTACCTCATCAGCACATGTGCAGTCCCATGATCAGCGCCTCTCAGTCACCTGATCACTGCATGACAGGCACGTGATCAGTGCCTGCCGCAGTGCGGGATCAGCGCCTGCTCACCTGCTTGATAATCGCCAGCTGGGCCGCAGGATTCATGCCTGCTCAGCTGCCTGATAATCGCCAGCTGGGCCGCAGGATTCATGCCTGCTCGGCTGCCTGATAATCGCCAGCTGGGCCGCAGGATTCATGCCGGCTCAGCTGCCTGATAATCGCCAGCTGGGCCGCAGGATTCATGCCTGCTCAGCTGCCTGATAATCGCCAGCTGGGCCGCAGGATTCATGCCTGCTCGGCTGCCTGATAATCGCCAGCTGGGCCGCAGGATTCATGCCTGCTCGGCTGCCTGATAATCGCCAGCTGGGCCGCAGGATTCATGCCTGCTCGGCTGCCTGATAATCGCCAGCTGGGCCGCAGGATTCATGCCTGCTCAGCTGCTTGATTCTTGCCTGCTGAGGCACATGATCCGTGCAGGAGAGCTACCTGATCAGCACATGAGCAGTCACATGATCAGCGCCTCTCAGTCACCTGATCACTGCATGACAGGCACGTGATCAGTGCCTGCTGAGGTGCAGGATCAGCGCCTCCTCACCTGCCTGATAATCGCCAGCTGGGCCGCAGGATTCATGCCTGCTCAGCTGCCTGATAATCGCCAGCTGGGCCGCAGGATTCATGCCTGCTCGGCTGCCTGATAATCGCCAGCTGGGCCGCAGGATTCATGCCTGCTCAGCTGCCTGATAATCGCCAGCTGGGCCGCAGGATTCATGCCTGCTCGGCTGCCTGATAATCGCCAGCTGGGCCGCAGGATTCATGCCTGCTCGGCTGCCTGATAATCGCCAGCTGGGCCGCAGGATTCATGCCTGCTCAGCTGCTTGATTCTTGCCTGCTGAGGCACATGATCCGTGCAGGAGAGCTACCTGATCAGCACATGTGCAGTCACATGATCAGCGCCTCTCAGTCACCTGATCACTGCATGACAGGCACGTGATCAGTGCCTGCCGCGGTGCAGGATCAGCGCCTCCTCACCTGCTTGATATTCGCCAGCTGGGCCGCAGGATTCATGCCTGCTCAGCTGCCTGATAATCGCCAGCTGGGCCGCAGGATTCATGCCTGCTCAGCTGCTTGATTCTTGCCTGCTGAGGCACATGATCCGTGCAGGAGAGCTACCTGATCAGCACATGAGCAGTCACATGATCAGCGCCTCTCAGTCACCTGATCACTGCATGACAGGCACGTGATCAGTGCCTGCCGCGGTGCACGATCAGCGCCTGCTCACCTGCCTGATAATCGCCTGCTGGGCCGCAGGATTCATGCCTGCTCAGCTGCCTGATTCTTGCCTGCTGAGGCACATGATCCGTGCAGGAGAGCTATCTCATCAGCACATGTGCAGTCACATGATCAGCGCCTCTCAGTCACCTGATCACTGCATGACAGGCACCTGATCAGTGCCTGCCGCGGTGCAGGATCAGCGCCTGCTCACCTGCTTGATAATCGCCAGCTGGGCCGCAGGATTCATGCCTGCTCAGCTGCCTGATAATCGCCAGCTGGGCCGCAGGATTCATGCCTGCTCGGCTGCCTGATAATCGCCAGCTGGGCCGCAGGATTCATGCCTGCTCGGCTGCCTGATAATCGCCAGCTGGGCCGCAGGATTCATGCCTGCTCAGCTGCCTGATAATCGCCAGCTGGGCCGCAGGATTCATGCCTGCTCAGCTGCTTGATTCTTGCCTGCTGAGGCACATGATCCGTGCAGGAGAGCTACCTGATCAGCACATGTGCAGTCACATGATCAGCGCCTCTCAGTCACCTGATCACTGCATGACAGGCACGTGATCAGTGCCTGCCGCGGTGCAGGATCAGCGCCTCCTCACCTGCTTGATAATCGCCAGCTGGGCCGCAGGATTCATGCCTGCTCAGCTGCCTGATAATCGCCAGCTGGGCCGCAGGATTCATGCCTGCTCGGCTGCCTGATAATCGCCAGCTGGGCCGCAGGATTCATGCCTGCTCGGCTGCCTGATAATCGCCAGCTGGGCCGCAGGATTCATGCCTGCTCGGCTGCCTGATAATCGCCAGCTGGGCCGCAGGATTCATGCCTGCTCGGCTGCCTGATAATCGCCAGCTGGGCCGCAGGATTCATGCCTGCTCAGCTGCTTGATTCTTGCCTGCTGAGGCACATGATCCGTGCAGGAGAGCTACCTGATCAGCACATGTGCAGTCACATGATCAGCGCCTCTCAGTCACCTGATCACTGCATGACAGGCACGTGATCAGTGCCTGCTGCGGTGCAGGATCAGCGCCTCCTCACCTGCTTGATATTCGCCAGCTGGGCCGCAGGATTCATGCCTGCTCAGCTGCCTGATAATTGCCAGCTGGGCCGCAGGATTCATGCGTGCTCAGCTGCTTGATTCTTGCCTGCTGAG